>NC_134353.1:440839882-441207988 GCF_048569485.1 Anomaloglossus baeobatrachus
ATTTTCAATTTGACCCCACCGACATCGCACCTGCGATGTCGCAGTGTGCAAAGTGCACCTTAGCCTAATACATGGTTGCACAACCTTTAGCCAAAATAACTGCGAACAATCGCTTCCGGTAACCATCAATGAGTTTGTTACAATGCTCTGCAGGAATTTTAGACCATTGTTCTTTGACAAACTGCTCAAGGTCCCTGAGATTTGAAGGGTGCTTTCTCCAAACTGCCATTTTGAGATCTCTCCACAGGTGTTCTATGGGATTCAGGTCTGGACTCATTGCTGGCCACTTTAGTAGTCTCCAGTGCTTTCTCTCAAACCATTTTCTAGTGCTTTTTGAAGTGTGTTTTGGGTCATTGTCCTGCTGGAAGACCCGTGACCTCTGAGGAAGACCCAGCTTTCTCACACTGGGCCCTACATTATGCTGCAAAATTTGTTGGTAGTCTGCAGACTTCATAATGCTATGCACATGGTCAAGCAGTCCAGTGCCAGAGGCAGTAAAGCAAACCAAAACATCAGGGAACGTCCGCCATGTTTGACTGTAGGGACCGTGTTCTTTTCTTTGAATGCCTCTTTTTTTTTTCTTGTAAACTCTATGTTGATGGCTTTTCCCAAAAAGCTCTACTTTTGTCTCATCTGACCAGAGAACATTCTTCCAAAACGTTTTAGGCTCTCAGGTAAGTTTTGGCAAATTCCAGCCTGGCTTTTTTATGTCTCGGGGTAAGTAGTGGGGTCTTCCTGGGTATCCTACCATACAGTCCCTTTTCATTCAGACGCCAACGGATAGTATGGGTTGACACTGTTGTACCCTCGGACTGCAGGGCAGCTTGAATTTGTTTGGATGTTAGTCGAGGTTCTTTATCCACCATCCGCACAATTTTTTTCCTTCCAAATCTAGGGAGGTTAGCTACAGTGCCATGGGCTTTAAACGTCTTGATGACACTGCGCACCGTAGACACAGGAACTTTCAGGTCTTTGGAGATGGACTTGTAGCCTTGAGATTGCTCATGCTTCCTCACAATTTGAATCTCAAGTGCTCAGACAGTTCTTTGGTCTTCTTTCTTTTCTCCATGCTCAATGTGGTACACACAAGGACACAGGACAGAGGTTGAGTCAACTTTAATCCATGTCAACTGGCTGCAAGTGTGATTTAGTTATTGCCAACACCTGTTAGGTGCCACAGGTAAGTTACAGGTGCTGTTAATTACACAAATTAGAGAAGCATCACATGATTTTTCAAACCGTGCCAATACTTTTGTCCACCCCCTTTTTTATGTTTGGTGTGGAATTATATCCAATTTGGCTTTTTGACGTATTTTTTTCTTTTTTTTCATTGGAGACAAATTAAATGAAGATAATAATTTGTGATCGCAATCCTTTTCAAGAAGAAACTGAGCATTATCTGACAGAATTGCAGGGGTGCCAATACTTTTGGCCAGCACTGTATGTGTGCCTGTCCACATGTCTGTGTGCATGTCTTTGTGTGTTCATGCCTGTGTATTTATGTATGTATGAGTATGTGTTTGTCTGCATGAGTGTTCATGTCTGTGTGCATATGCCTGTGTGTATTTGTATGCATGTGTCTGTGTGCCTGTCTGCGTATATGTCTGTGTGCATGTGTCTGTAAGCATTTGTCTGACTGTCTTCGTATCTGTGTCTACGTATATAAGCGTGTGTGCATGTATGTTTGTCTACATACGTTTGCATTTGAGTGCATCTGCATGTGCGCTCGTCTGTGTGCATGTGTCAGTGTGTGCCTGTCTACATGTGTATGCATGTATATAACCTCAGCTAGAGACGTCACTGGTAAGTCAGTGTATTACATGTACACACACACTATACACTATATACAGAGCTCCTGTGTATCATGTCAATGCTGACCACTCTATTACCTGTACACTATATACAGAATTCGTGTCTATAATGTCACCGGTGATCACTGTATTATTAGTACACTGACACTATATACCGAGTGCCTGTCTATAATATCACTGGTGATCACTGTATTACCTGTACACTATACACTAAGGGCCGCCATCAGGGCATTACTACTGTGCCTGGTGTACTGGGCCCGGTGAAGAGGGGGGGCCCGGCTAAGCCAGGGACAATTACTTAGTTTTATTAAGCCCCGGGCTAGCCGGGCCCTCCCCTCTCTTCACTGGGCCCCAGTCACAGCCGCAGCAGAGGGGCCCGGCAGTGCTGCTTTTGCCACTATACACGTGGCTAATTTGTATCGCATGCAAATTAGCCACATGTGCTGGAGATACCGCTTATGCAGCTGCACTGGGCCCCGAGGTTCATGGGGAATTTTCCTTACCTGTCAGGAATGAGAGCAATCTGACCTGTAGCTGCTCAAGGCTCTGTGGGCTCCTGGCCAGATTGCCCTCATCGCATGCAGCGTGCCAGGCAGGGAGCAATCTGCAGCTCTGTACAGTGTGTAGGGAGTATGTCCTCTGCTCCCTGCTCTGCAATTTTCTGTTTGACACAGGCGCGCACTCCTTGATGACATTATCACGCGCGCGCCTGTGTCATTTGATAAGTACCCGGGAGCTGGGAGGTGAAGAGACGGCACGGCGCAGGTCCGTACAGCCGATACAGGAGAGGTAAGGGTTAATTTCGGGTTTTTTTTGTTTGTTTTTTTAAATAGACTGAGGAGGGGATAATAAGGAGGGTGAGGATTGGGATTGGTAGAGGGGATTGAGGGACTTAGGATGTTCCCCTCCCTCGCGATCACCATATGTGAATTTACAGGCATCCTGTCAGGGCCTCTTTGCCCTCCAGCAGAATTCACACACATCAATTATATCTATATCTATATATATATATATATATAATTGCCTTATTCTGTCTGTCTGTCTGTCTGTCTTGCTCCCAAATTGTGTTACCGTGACAGTGTCACCGTGACCGTGTCGTTAGAGTGACAACCGTCGGATTGGCCACTCAGCTCGGCCTGGCCCCGCCCACCGCACGGATTGGCAGCTCACCTTGCCCTGGCCCCGCCCCCCGCACGGATTGGCCGCTCACCTTGCCCTGCCCCCCCGCACGGATTGGCCGCTCACCTGGCCCCGCCCCCCATACAGATTGGATGCTCGCCCTGGCCCCGCCCCCCCACGCATTCCTAGAACCCACACAGAGCCCCGATTCCCACCCAGGTAACTGCTGCAGCCCCGAAAGTCCACACCGGCAGGACAAAGTGGAAAAAAAGACCGAATGTGTTAAACCACTAGCTTACCCCGGCTCCGGCACACGTGTGCCAGAGCCGGTGTAGGCTTGTAACTATGGTACATATCGGGTAACTATAGAAACCGCTTTCCTTAGTTACCCGATGTAACTAGCTTGCCCCGGCACACGTCAGCACTGTCGCTTTTAATACTTACCTTTTCTCCACTTTGTCAGATCCAGATCCGGCGCGATCCCGTGCACTGTGTACAAAACAGAGGCTGCGCAACAACCTCCGATCACGTGTTGTCATGTGACCAGGAAGTTGCGGCGCTGCCAGTGTACTGTACACAGTGTACGGGAGCACGCCGGATGTGTGAAATCACTAGCTTACCCCGGCTCTCAGCAATACTCCTATTTTACACCTCACCTCCAGGACTACTCCTCCTAGTATACTCCTCACCTCCAGGACTACTCCTCCTATTATACTCCTCTCCCCCCAGGACTAATCCTCCTATTATCCTCCTCTGTCCCCAGGACTACTCCTCCTATTATACTCCTCTCCCCCCAGGACTACTTCTCCTATTATACTCCTCTCCCCCCAGGACCACTCCTCCTATTATACTCCTCATCCCCCAGGACTACTCCTCCTATTATACTCCTCATCCCCCAGGACTACTACTCCTATTATCCTCCTCTGTCCCCAGGACTACTCCTCCTATTATACTCCTCTATCCCCAGGACTACTCCTCCTATTATACTCCTCTCCCCAGGACTACTCCTCCTATTATACTCCTCTCCCCCAGGACTCCTCCTCCTATTATACTCCTCTCCCCTCAGGACTACTCCTCCTATTATCCTCCTCTCCCCCCAGGACTACTTCTCCTATTATACTCCTCTCCCCCCAGGACCACTCCTCCTATTATACTCCTCATCCCCCAGGACTACTCCTCCTATTATACTCCTCATCCCCCAGGACTACTACTCCTATTATCTTCCTCTGTCCCCAGGACTACTCCTCCTATTATACTCCTCTCTCCCTAGGACTACTCCTCCTATTATACTCCTCACCTCCAGGACTACTCCTCCTATTATACTCCTCTCCCCCCAGGACTACTCCTCCTATTATACTCCTCTCCCCCCAGGACTACTCCTCCTATTATACTCCTCTCCCCCAGGACTACTCCTCCTATTATACTCCTCTCACCCCAGGACTACTCCTCCTATTATACTCCTCTATCCCCAGGACTACTCCTCCTATTATACTCCTCTCCCCTCAGGACTACTCCTCCTATTATCCTCCTCTCTCCCCAGGACTACTTCTCCTATTATACTCCTCTCCCCCCAGGACTACTCCTCCTATTGTACTTCTCTCTCCCCAGGACTACTCCTCCTATTATACTCCTCTTCCCAGGACTACTCCTGCTATTATACTCCTCTCCCCCAGGACTAGTCCTCCTATTATACTCCTCTCCCCCCAGGACTACTCCTCCTATTATACTGCTCTCTCCCCAGGACTACTCCTCCTATTATACTTCTCTCTCCCTAGGACTACTCCTCCTATTATACTCCTCTCCCCCAGGACTACTCCTCCTATTATACTCCTCATCCCCCAGGACTACTACTCCTATTATCCTCCTCTGTCCCCAGGACTACTCCTCCTATTATACTCCTCTATCCCCAGGACTACTCCTCCTATTATACTCCTCTCCCCAGGACTACTCCTCCTATTATACTCCTCTCCCCCAGGACTCCTCCTCCTATTATACTCCTCTCCCCTCAGGACTACTCCTCCTATTATCCTCCTCTCCCCCCAGGACTACTTCTCCTATTATACTCCTCTCCCCCCAGGACCACTCCTCCTATTATACTCCTCATCCCCCAGGACTACTCCTCCTATTATACTCCTCATCCCCCAGGACTACTACTCCTATTATCCTCCTCTGTCCCCAGGACTACTCCTCCTATTATACTCCTCTCTCCCTAGGACTACTCCTCCTATTATACTCCTCACCTCCAGGACTACTCCTCCTATTATACTCCTCTCCCCCCAGGACTACTCCTCCTATTATACTCCTCTCCCCCCAGGACTACTCCTCCTATTATACTCCTCTCCCCCCAGGACTACTCCTCCTATTATACTCCTCTCACCCCAGGACTCCTCCTATTATACTCCTCTATCCCCAGGACTACTCCTCCTATTATACTCCTCTCCCCTCAGGACTACTCCTCCTATTATCCTCCTCTCTCCCCAGGACTACTTCTCCTATTATACTCCTCTCCCCCCAGGACTACTCCTCCTATTGTACTTCTCTCTCCCCAGGACTACTCCTATTATACTCCTCTTCCCAGGACTACTCCTGCTATTATACTCCTCTCCCCCAGGACTAGTCCTCCTATTATACTCCTCTCCCCCAGGACTACTCCTCCTATTATACTCCTCTCCCCCCAGGACTACTCCTCCTATTGTACTTCTCTCTCCCCAGGACTACTCCTATTATACTCCTCTTCCCAGGACTACTCCTGCTATTATACTCCTCTCCCCCAGGACTAGTCCTCCTATTATACTCCTCTCCCCAGGACTACTCCTCCTATTATACTTCTCTCTCCCTAGGACTACTCCTCCTATTATACTCCTCTCCACCAGGATTACTCCCCCTATTATCCTCTTCTCTCCCCAGGACTACTACTCCTATTATCCTCCTCTGTCCCCAGGACTACTCCTCCTATTATACTCCTCTCCCCCCAGGACTACTCCTCCTATTACATTCCTCACCCCCCAGGACTTTTCCTCCTATTATACTCCTCTCTCCCCAGGACTACTCCTCCTATTATACTCCTCTCCCCCAGGACTACTCCTCCTATTATACTCCTCTCCCCCAGGACTACTCCTCCTATTATACTCCTCTCCCCCAGGACTACTCCTCCTATTATACTCCTCTCCCCCAGGACTACTCAGCCTATTTTACTCCTCTCACCCCAGGACTACTCCTCCTATTATACTCCTCTCCCCCCAGTACTACTACTCCTATTATACTCCTCTCCCCCCAGGACTACTCTTCCTATTATACTCCTCTCCCCCCAGGACTACTCCTCTTATTATACTCCTCACCCCCCAGGACTACTCCTATTATCCTCCTCTCCCCCCAGGACTACTCCTCATATTATACTCCTCTCCCCCAGGACTACTACTCCTATTAAACTCCTCTCACCCCAGGACTACTCCTCCTATTATACTCCTCTTTCCCCAGGACTACTCCTCCTATTATACTCCTCTCCCCCAGGACTACTCCTCCTATTATACTCCTCTTACCCAGGAGTACTCCTCCTATTATACTTCTCTCCCCCCAGGACTACTCCTCCTATTATACTCCTCTCCCCCAGGACTACTCCTCTTATTATACTTCTCTCTCCCCAGGACTACTCCTATTATACTCCTCTCCCCAGGACTACTCCTCCTATTATACTCCTCTCCCCCAGGACTACTCCTCCTATTATCCTCCTCTGTCCCCAGGACTACTCCTCCTATTATACTCCTCTCCCCCCAGGACTACTCCTCCTATTGTACTTCTCTTTCCCCAGGACTACTCCTATTATACTCCTCTTCCCAGGACTACTCATGCTATTATACTCCTCTCCCCCAGGACTAGTCCTCCTATTATACTCCTCTCCCCCCAGGACTACTCCTCCTATTATACTCCTCTCCCCAGGACTACTCCTCCTATTATACTCCTCTCTCCCCAGGACTACTCCTGCTATCATCCTCCTTTCTCTCCAGGACTACTCCTCCCATTATACTCCTCTCCCCCAGGACTACTCCTCCTATTATCCTCCTCTCTCCCCAGGACTACTCCTCCTATTATACTCCTCTCCCCCGAGGACTACTCCTCCTATTGTACTTCTCTCTCCCCAGGACTACTCCTATTATACTCCTCTCCCCCAGGACTACTCCTCCTATTATAATCCTCTCTCCCCAGGACTACTCCTCCTATTATCCTCCTCTGTCCCCAGGACTACTCCTCCTATTATACTCCTCTCCCCCCAGGACTACTCCTCCTACCTCCTACTCTCCTATCTCCTAACCTCCTATAACCTAACTTCTCTCTCCCCAGGACTACTCCTATTATACTCCTCTCCCCCAGGACTACTCCTCCTATTATACTCCTCTCTCCGCAGGACTACTCCTCCTAATATACTCCTCACCCCCCAGGACTACTCCTTCTATTATACTCCTCTACCCCCAGGACTACTCCTCCTATTATACTCCTCACCCCCCAGGACTACTCCTCCTATTATCCTGTACTCCCTCCAGGACTACTCCTCCTATTATACTCCTCACCCCCCAGGACTACTCCTTCTATTATACTCCTCTACCCCCAGGACTACTCCTCCTATTATACTCCTCACCCCCCAGGACTACTCCTCCTATTATCCTGTACTCCCTCCAGGACTACTCCTCCTATTATACTCCTCTCCCCCCAGGACTACTCCTCTTATTATACTCCTCACCCCCCAGGACTACTCTACCTATTATACTCCTCTTTCCCCAGGACTACTCCTATTATCCTCCTCTCCCCCCAGGACTACTCCTCCTATTATACTCCTCTCCCCCAGGACTACTCCTCCTATTATACTCCTCTCACCCCAGGACTACTCCTCCTATTATACTCCTCTTTCCCCAGGACTACTCCTCCTATTATACTCCTCTCCCCCAGGACTACTCCTCCTATTATACTCCTCTTACCCAGGAGTACTCCTCCTATTATACTTCTCTCCCCCCAGGACTACTCCTCCTATTATACTGCTCTCCCCCAGGACTACTCCTGTTATTATACTTCTCTCTCCCCAGGACTACTCCTATTATACTCCTCTCCCCCAGGACTACTCCTCCTATTATACTCCTCTCACCCCAGGACTACTCCTCCTATTATACTCCTCTTTCCCCAGGACTACTCCTCCTATTATACTCCTCTCCCCCAGGACTACTCCTCCTATTATACTCCTCTTACCCAGGAGTACTCCTCCTATTATACTTCTCTCCCCCCAGGACTACTCCTCCTATTATACTGCTCTCCCCCAGGACTACTCCTGTTATTATACTTCTCTCTCCCCAGGACTACTCCTATTATACTCCTCTCCCCAGGACTACTCCTCCTATTATACTCCTCTCCCCCAGGACTACTCCTCCTATTATCCTCCTCTGTCCCCAGGACTACTCCTCCTATTATACTCCTCTCCCCCCAGGACTACTCCTCCTATTGTACTTCTCTTTCCCCAGGACTACTCCTATTATACTCCTCTTCCCAGGACTACTCATGCTATTATACTCCTCTCCCCCAGGACTAGTCCTCCTATTATACTCCTCTCCCCCCAGGACTACTACTCCTATTATACTCCTTACCCCCCAGGACTACTCCTCCTATTATGCTCCTCTCCCCCCAGGACTACTCCTCCTATTATACTCCTCACCCAACAGGACTACTCCTCCTATTATACTTCTCTTTCTCCAGGACTACTCCTGCAACACACACACTGCACAAAACATACCTCCCCCCCAAACACACACCCACACAAACCGCGCAACACACACACACAACACTGCAGACACACAACACTCTACAAACAATGCAACACACAAACAACACCGCTCTCACACACCCCCACACCCAGACAACATCCAGAACATTTACAGCGCCCTACACAAACACTTGACAACTACACACAACTACATCGATATATATATAACAAAAAACATACATTAACTACACAATAAATTCTAGAATACCTGATGCGTTAGAATCGGGCCACCTTCTAGTTTCTAGTATATATATAAATGTGTATATGTATATATATATATATATATATATATATATATATATATATATGTATGTATATATGTATGTCCGCTAAAGGAATTTGCACCGTCGCATTTACAATCACGAAATTTTGCACAGACACCCCATGTGACTCAGGGAACGTCATAGACTATGTTTGGGCGGGAACATTTAACCCCGTGCTTTCCAGTTACTCTACAAAAATCCTGTATCCATTAAACTGAATGGAGCTGGGAGCTGCAGGCTATAAATGGTGTGAGGTAGCGTGGTCGGCTGCGCAGCAGAAGACACGGGATCCAGGCACCAAGGTTCACAGCACACGGTTTAATGCTCAAACAAAAGTCCACAACAGTACACATGTGCCTCTCCGGCAGAAAACTCAGGGAGTTGTGTTCACTCCCTCACACTAGGCACACCCCGCCCTTGTTCCTGTTTCCTTTTAACCCTTCTTTCAGCCTGTAGGGAAAAAGCATTAACCCTGGAGTGGAGTTGCTTTCTATCATGGAGTGAGCACAACCGGGGCGAGACATACCGGCCGTCATAGATAACCCCGGTCACAGTCTCACATACCCCCCCCCCCTCAGTTCAAGCGTGCGGGGTTGAACTCCCGCCATCAAACACGGGCCGCGGGACAAGGCATCGGCGTTGCCCAGCAACCTACCGGCCCGGTGTTCAACCGTAAACCGGAAGTTCTGCAGAGAAAGGAACCACCGGGTAACCCGGGCATTCCGTTCCTTGGCGGACCTCATCCAGACCAGTGGAGAGTGATCCGTCACCAAGCGAAACTGCCGTCCCAGCAGGTAATAGCGTAGGGACTCCAAGGCCCACTTAATCGCCAGGCACTCCTTCTCCACTACGCTATAGTTCCGCTCAGGAGGGGTGAGTTTCCTACTCAAGAAGGTGACGGGGTGTTCCTCCCCCTGAACTACCTGAGACAGCACTGCCCCCAGGCCGACCTCAGAGGCATCAGTCTGTACTATGAACTCCTTCCGGAAATCAGGGTTTACAAGAACGGGCTGTCCGCACAGAACCCCCTTCAGGGCCCGGAATGAGTCCTCGGCCTGCGGAGTCCAGCGCACCATGACGGACTTCTTGCCTTTGAGAAGGTTCGTCAAGGGGGCTGATAGTCCCGCAAAATCTTTTACAAACCTCCTGTAGTACCCCACGATACCCAGGAAGGCCCTTACCTGCTTCGTGGTCAGGGGTCTAGGCCACTTCTGGATCGCCTCAACCTTGTTAATTTGGGGCTTAATCACTCCTTGGCCTATCACGTAGCCCAAGTAGCGGGCTTCCGTGAGTCCCAACGCACATTTCTTGGGATTGGCTGTCAATCCGGCTGTTCGAAGCGCGTCCACCACCGCTTGTACCTGTTCCAAGTGGGTCTGCCACTCGGAGCTGTAAATAATGATGTCATCAAGGTACGCTGATGCATACGCCTGGTGGGGTTCCAGCACCAAGTCCATCAACCTCTGGAACGTGGCCGGAGCGCCATGTAACCCAAAAGGCAAGACAACATAGTGGAAGAGACCCTCCGGCGTAACAAAAGCGGTTTTCTTCTTGGCGGACTCCGTCAGTGGCACCTGCCAGTACCCCTTGGTCAGGTCGAGCGTGGTGAAATATCACGCCTGTCCCAGCCTATCAATCAGCTCATCCACCCGGGGCATGGGGTAGAGATCGAACTTGGATATTTCGTTCAATCTCCTAAAGTCATTGCAGAACTTTAAGGAGCCATCGGGTTTTGGTATTAGGACAATGGGACTAGCCCATTCACTCCGGGATTTTTCGATGACCCCCAGGCGTAGCATTGTCTTCACTTCCTCTGATATGGCTTGTCTTCGAGCCTCCGGCACCCGGTATGACTTCAGGCGTACCTTCAGGTGAGGCTCGGTGACAATGTCATGTCGTATCAGACTGGTCCTACCCGGCAACTCGGAGAAGACATCGGGGTTCTGCTGAACCAGCCGTCTGGCCTCTCGCCTCTGTTGCTTGGTGAGGGCTTCTCCAATCCTTACTTCCGGTTCGTCCTCTCCGGAGGTTGCTGGAGCCGGGTTTGGACAACCCGAAGAGGAGGGAGATGGGGGAAAATCAACCATCAGGCTTTCCCGTTCCTGCCACGGTTTTAATAGGTTGACATGATATATTTGTTCAGGTTTCCGCCTACCGGGCTGCAATACCTTATAATTGACCACCCAGACTCTTTCATTTATCTCGTAGGGGCCTTGCCACTGAGCCAGGAACTTACTCTCCGCCGTGGGGATCAATACCAACACCCGATCCCCGGTTTTAAAGGTCCGCACGGTGGCTTGTCTATTGTAGCGGCCGCTTTGCGCGGCCTGAGCCTCCTGTAAATGCTCCTTCACAATTGGCATGACCGCGCTTATGCGGTTCTGCATTCCTAAAATGTGTTCAATCACACTTTTATGGGGGGTGGGCTCTTGCTCCCATGTTTCCTTTGCCAGGTCCAACAATCCCCGGGGATGTCGCCCGTATAACAACTCAAACGGCGAAAACCCCGTGGATGCCTGTGGCACCTCTCGTATGGCAAACATCAAATAGGGAAGCATCATATCCCAGTCTTTCCCGTCTTTGGAGATCACCCTTTTTAGCATGGTTTTCAGGGTTTTATTGAATCGTTCTACTAACCCATCCGTCTGAGGATGATACACAGACGTACGCAACTGCTTGATCTGGAGTAGCCGGCATAGCTCTTTGGTCACTTTAGACATGAATGGGGTCCCCTGATCCGTAAGGATCTCCTTGGGCAACCCCACCCGGCAGAACACAGCAAACAACTCCCGAGCTATAAGCTTCGCTGCAGTATGTCTGAGAGGTATCGCCTCTGGATACCGGGTGGCATAGTCAACAATCACTAGGATGTGTTGGTGCCCTCGAGCAGACTTTACGAGGGGCCCCACCAGATCCATCCCTATTCGTTCAAAAGGGACTTCTATAATGGGTAAGGGCACCAACGGACTGCGAAAGTGGGTCAGGGGTGCGGTAAGCTGACACTCCGGGCAGGTTTCGCAGAACCGTTTTACCTCCCCAAAGACCCCGGGCCAATAGAACCTTTGCAATATTCGCTCCTGCGTTTTCTTGACCCCTAGGTGACCACTCATCAGGTGTTTATGAGCCAAGTCGAGGACCCGCTGGCGATACGGCTGGGGCACCACCAACTGCTCTACCCCCACGCCCCGTATGTCATCTACCCGGTAGAGTAAATCCTGCTTAAGAGCGAAATGGGGGTACCTTACCTGGGCACCGGGCAGCTGTGCCACCCCGTCAACTACAGTCACCCGACTCCGGGCATGTATTAATGTAGGGTCCTGGAGTTGGGCTGTCCCAAACGTATCCGGGGACGCCTCCAACTCCGGGATGGGCTCGACCGTCTCAGCCTCTCCTGCCAATACCTCTAGGGGCGACCTATCAGGTTCACATTCTGTCCCTATCATGGGAACCCCTACGGCAGGCGTCCCGGATTCAGGATTGTAGGGCTCAGGTCCCGGACTGACCAATATCTGAGGGGACTTAGGAGGTCCCTTCCATAAAGTCCAAAAATAGGGCAGATCCCTTCCTAGGATCACGTCATAGGGAAGAGTGTTAATAAGTCCCACCTCATGTTGCACCTGACCGCAAGGTGCTGTGATGGTGACAATCCCCGTGGGATAGTCTCGGTGGTCCCCATGTATGCAAACCACCCCCACGGTACGTCCTGTGGCCTTTACTTTAGCCCTTAGGGTTGATCGCACAAGGGTCACTAAGCTTCCGGAATCCAACAAGCCTGTAACCGGACATCCATTCACCTGTATTTGGCACAAGTGGGGCTCAGTCTCTGGGGGGACCAGGTCAGCGGTACACACCACCTGAGCATACATTGAACCCCGCCGGGTAACCCCACAATCCATGGGCTCCGTGGTGAGTGGACACTGGGCTTCCATATGTCCCACCCGCTGGCACCGCCAACATCTAATAGGGAAGGAAACCCCCTTGACAATTTGTCGTTTAGGGTACAGAACCTTCCGGACCTCAGGGACGGCGGGCGCGGCCTCAGACGGGACGGTAGCGGACTCCTGCACCGGTGTCGGTGGTGGGTCCTTGGCCCTAGGCTTGGAGGGGCCGGACCGACGGGCGGTACGCAAAGTCTCAGTGTCCCGTATCAAGTCCTGCGTAGCCACATGCCGCTCTACCAGGGACACTAATTGGTCCAGGGTACTCGGGTCGCCCTGTCCTACCCACCGTTGAATGGTGACGGGTAAAGTGCGCACAAAACGATCAACTACTACCCTTTCCACCATTTGCGCCGGGCTCAGAGTGTCAGGCTGCAACCACTTTTTTACGAGATGCAACAAGTCATAGGCCTGGGAGCGTACGGGTTTGGCTTCCTCATAGAACCATTGATTTAACCGCTGAGCCCGTACATAGGTATTCACCCCCAACCGAGCCAGTATTTCGGCTTTCAAAGACGCATATTCTATGGCGTCCTCGGTACAGAGGTCCAGGTACGCTTTTTGGGGCTCCCCCGTCAGATAGGGCGACAATACCTCAGCCCACTGGGGGGTCGGCAGCTTTTCCCGCTCGGCCACCCGCTCAAACACCGCCAGGAACGCTTCCACATCATCCCCCGGGGTCATCTTTTGCAACGCTTGTCTCACCGCTTTCCGGACGCTGCCGTCGTCACCCGGTCCCGGGGTTGTTGCTGCCGGTCCGGCACGGATCGACTTGGCCAGGAGAATCATCTGTTCTTGGTGTCTTTGTTCCTGCAATTTCAAGGCTTGCTGCTGACGATCCAACGACTGGAGCAGGTGTGCATTAGCCTGTTGCTGCTGTGCATTAGCCTGTTGTTGCTGTGCATTAGCTTGAGCCAGCTGCTTTAGTATGTCCTCCATGGCGTCGCCGGGTTTGGGCTGTAGTATAGCCGCTCGAATCCAGGACATGTGCTACCGGGTCACCAGAAATGGAAGCTACACCTCACCGGGCTGGCATGCCCGCCGATTCTCCACCATATGTGAGGTAGCGTGGTCGGCTGCGCAGCAGAAGACACGGGATCCAGGCACCAAGGTTCACAGCACACGGTTTAATGCTCAAACAAAAGTCCACAACAGTACACATGTGCCTCTCCGGCAGAAAACTCAGGGAGTTGTGTTCACTGACTCACACTAGGCACACCCCGCCCTTGTTCCTGTTTCCTTTTAACCCTTCTTTCAGCCTGTAGGGAAACAGCATTAACCCTGGAGTGGAGTTGCTTTCTATCATGGAGTGAGCACAACCGGGGCGAGACATACCGGCCGTCATAGATAACCCCGGTCACAGTCTCACAATGGCAACTGTCAGTGGTTGCTATAGGAACAAAATAAAATGTTAGTATAACAAGCTTATGTGTGAGGTAAAAAGATGTCAGTGGTGAGACGGCTAAAGAGAGACAGAGACACAGACAGAGACAGCCGGGCAAAGAGACAGCCCTGGAAAGAGACAGACCGGGCAAAGAGACAGCCCTGGAAAGAGACAGACCGGGCAAAGAGACAGAGTGGGCAAAGAGACAGAGCGGGCAAAGAGACAGACGGGCCAAAGAGACAGACGGGCCAAAGAGACAGACGGGCCAAAGAGACAGACGGGCCAAAGAGACAGACGGGCTAAAGAGACAGACGGGCAAAGAGACAGACGGGCAAAGAGACAGACCTGGAAAGATACAGACCTGGAAAGAGACAGCCCGGCAAAGAGACAGCCCGGCAAAGAGACAGCCCGGCAAAGAGACAGACAGCGAGACAGACGGACAGTGACAAACAGAGACTGGGAGAAAGACAGAGAGACAGTTACTATCCCGGGCAACGCCCGGATACTACAGCTACTCTGTGTATGTATATATATGTATATATATATATATATATATATATATATATATATATATATTGTTACGGGGTCCTTCTCCCATATCACACAATCGGCAGAGCGAGAAATAGCTGTACAATCCAAGGAGCATTTATTCCAAGCAAATCAAAATGGTCCATAAGATAATCCACCATATAGAGGTAAAATAGTGTAGAAACACGAATATAGTCCGGTAAGCGATAAATAAATGTCCAGTTTCTTTCTGAGAATCCACAGCTTCCCTCAGAGGTTCAATCTTCTTCCTTCTCTCTTGAAGTTCCCAACAGACTGACAAATCTCCCAGGTAAGCAGAGAGTCCACAGTAGGTGGGAGAGTCCACAGTAGGTGGACTCTAGGCCCACCTTCCCCCACACCCAGGGACGGAAGTCCCTCAAGAGGCTATAACCTTGCACTATAGGGGGTAATTACTTACAAACAATAGAAATGTAAACAGAAGCAGTACATATAATGGACAGTGAACCAAGCTTGAAATAGGTATCTGTACAGCAAGATACACCTCCTCCCATATTCCACCATCACAACCTCTCCCTCCTTCTGAATAAGTGAGTATGTCATGAGGTTTACACAGACCTCTGGCCATCTCACTTAAGTCCATGTTGCTCAGCTGTGGATGGTCTATGGTTCTTCTTGCCGGGACAGTCCATCAGCATTCTGGTGTTGGCTTCCTCGCTTGTATTGGATGGAAAAGCTGTAGGGTTAGAAGGACAAGCTTCCCTGTGTGTCCTCCTTCACTCAAACTGTGATTCCTGCACCCACAAATCGGCACTGTAAATCTCCCACATCATTTCCTAGGAGAATATCTGCAGGCAGGCCGATCATCACCCCAACCACACATTGCTTGACTCCAAAGCCAAAGTCCAGGTTCACAGTCGCCTTTGGGATATTCTTTTTTGTCCTCCAGCCAATTCAATAACAATCCCTGGTCCATAATGTATTGCCTCTCGCCGAACCACCCGGGGATCAGCTATTGTGAGAAATGCCCCAGAGTCACAAAATCCAATGACTCTGTCCATCCAGCACAACCTCCTGTAAGTGCTTACTTTGATGGCGAGAGGAACTCGGGGCTGTGGCTCGCACCCGATAAATCCCTAGTGGCCGACCACGAGTGTCTGAGTCATTAGGCAAGTCAACTTGAAGGGGTGAGAACTCTTCCCACCTTGTATTCTGGTGTAGAGAACCAACAGGTCGAATTGGTGCAAAGTCATTCCTCAATCGACAAGCGTGTTTTGCAAATGCCCAGGCTGCCCACATCGATAACATCTCCTCTGCATCGGACTCCTTCTAATGTGCATTCTGGAGAAGGCAGTAGGAGAACCTTGTGACAAAGGCCGAAGTCCATACACTCCAACAGGGACATCTATGGTGCAGGGTGCAGGGGTCAACGATACACTCTGGTGGAGGTGGTGGTAACTATTTCTCAGGTGGGATGGAATGCACAAATGCACCGGATGGGATAGAGTCGCGTGAGGGTCCCTCCGAGTCCTTGCGGGACAACTGGATTGCAGGTGCCCAGGTTGCCCGCACTCATAACAGCTCCTCTCTATGATCCCCCCAGGGCATGGTCGGAACTGTTAGGGCCCAGAATTTTGAGCCGTGGTTGTCATCGGCCTGTGGCTGGTTGGAAGGGCAAATATAACTGGAGAGGGCAGGAGTGCAGGAGCAGGTTGTGGCTTATTGTCCAGAAGCTCCCTCCATTGCGATCGGATAGGGCCTCATCAGCCAGGGCTGCAACTCCATCCAAGGTGCACGGCGTGCGCTCTTTGACCCACTCCCGTATTTCTGAGGGACATTTGTAAAGAAATTGTTCTATAATAAATACCTGTATAACGTCTTCCACAGTGAAGGTGTCTTCCGCTTCCAGCCATCTCCGACATTCCTGGGACATCTTATGAGCATACATCCTAAACAATCCCCCCGTGGAGCATGGGAGGTCTCGGCACTGTGCCCTATGCGAGTCTGGTGTGATGGCATGGTAATCCAAGATAGTCCGCTTTACAATGTTGTAATCCCGGTTCTGCTGTGAGTCAATGGTGCAATAAGCCTCTGACAGGCTTCCGTTCAGGAGTCCCACTAACACATGCACCCAGACAGAGTGGGGAACCTCCATTATGACACACTGCTGCTCAAGGTCCTTGAAGAATCCTTCCACATCTCCGAAAGCCTCATCAAATGGCTTGAAGTCCGCCTGGGTGATCCGCACAGGCTCCTGGATTGCTGGGTTTACACTCCAACTCACATTACTCCCTCTGTCGGACTCCATTGCTTCTTGTCTCCTCTGTGCTTGGTGAGCAGCCTGCTCCTTATATTCTTGAGATACACCGGGGCCAAGAGCTGCCATCTCTTCTTCATACCACACCACCCACTGGCTTTTTGGGGCAGGGATCCCCATCCCCAGTGTTTGTCCGTCAGACATCTGGGAGGAGGTGGACTGGCTTACACCCACAATTAGATCAATTAAGGCTTCTTTATTCAGTCCCTGGTAGCTCAGACCCAGATCTTTGGCTCTCTCCTTTAGACTGGAAGCAGTCCAGTTTCTGTACTCACTCTGTGGTGGATCTCCATTAAGCTGTCCTCTGTTGATCCCACCGCTGCCACCAGTTGTCACGGGGTCCTTCTCCCATATCACACAATCAACAGAGCGAGAAATGGCTGTACAATCCAAAGAGGATTTATTCCAAGCAAATCAAAACGGTCCATAAGAAAATCCACCATATAGAGGTAAAATAGTGTAGAAACACGAATATAGTCCGGTAGGCAATAAATAAATGTCCAGCTTCCCTCAGGGGTTCAATCTTCTTCCTTCTCTCTTGAAGTTCCCAATGTCGCGGGCGGGGAGGAGCGTGTCAGCACACTACGCTCGCCCCCTTCTGCTCGGGTCCGGCGGCCGCTGCTCAGTGGTGGCTCGAGCCGTAGGCCAGATTCCGGGGGTTTCTCGAGCGGCGCTCCTCGCCCATGAGTGAAAGGGGTTTGTTGGGTGATGGGATTGTTATAGTTCGTGACGCCACCCACGGTTGTGGTGATTTCACCACCGCTGCTCAATGCGGGGATCCCGGGGATGGTGATGCGGAGCAGCCAGGTGTTGTGTTGCCCCTCCGTGGGCAGGGGTTAGTGATCCCGGGACCCGGTGATGGTTTGATAGGTGCGGGGCCTGGTGGGCGCAGGGACGCGGGGGCAGCGCTGTGCCTTGCGGCACTGTGGTACTCACTCAGCCTGAGACACGGACACAGTTTGTACGGTAAACCAAACGGCTGGTAGGACGGTCCCACAGACGGCTGCACCTGCACTCCCGGTAGGTGACGGTGATGTCCCTCTTCCTTGCACCTATGGTTGACTTGTGGTAGCGGTGGATTCCCTCCGGTTACCCGCTCCCCGACTACAATCTGGGCCGGGAGAGCTCTACACTTTGCCCGCAGGCGCTGGCCCTGAGAAACTGGTGCCTTGGCGGTGGCGGTGTCTCTCTGCTTCAGGTTGGGCTGTTGCCTTCAATCGGGACTTGGTTGCTGGGGGATCTACGTCCCCTTCACTGACGGATTCGGCAAATTTGGCGACTCCTAGCCTTGCCGGGGTCCGAGAGGCCCCTGCCCTGGTGCTGACTGTCCTTCGGAACACTGCTCCAGACCACCGGGCACACAGCCAACGGGGTCCTTCCAGGAACTTCCAAACGGTCCCCCTCCAGACAGTCACCGCCGTCGCTGACCTTGCTGATCTGGCCCTACACAAAGCTGGACCCTTCAGGCTTTACACACTCTTTCTGTTCCTGTCACCGCTCTTACTTTCCTCCTTTACTACCTTTCTTCCTTCTGCTTTCACTTTGTTGTTTGCTTTAGCCCTGTCTGGCTACTCCTCCACTCCTTCCACTTCCTCCTCCCTGACTAGACTCAAGCTCTTCCCTGAGCTGACTGCCTGGTCCTTCCCGCCTCCAGCACTGTGACCTCCTCGGTGGGCGGAGCCAATCGCCTGGCCCACCCCCTGGTGTGGATCATCAGCCTCTGGAGGAGGGCAACAAGGATTTGTAGTTTAGCTGTGATGTGCCTACCTGGAGTGTGGGGTGCGGTGGTGTTGTGACCTGTGACCCCTGGCTTGCCCAGGGCGTCACACCAACAGACTGACAAATCTCCCAGGTAAGCAGAGAGTCCACAGTAGGTGGACTCTAGGCCCACCTCCCCCCACACCCAGGGACGGAAGTCCCTCAAGAGGCTATAACCTTGCACTAAAGGGGGTGATTACTTACAAATAGAAATGTACACAGAAGCAGTAAAGATAATGGACAGTGAACCAAGCTTGAAATAGGAATCTGTACAGCAAGATACACCTCCCCCCATATCCCACCATCAGAATATTATATATATATATATATATATATATATATATACTTGTTGGCCCTTTTGCCTTCACTCTGCGGTCCAGCTCACCCCAAACCATCTCGATTGGGTTCAGGTCTGGTGACTGTGGAGACCAGGTCATCTGGCGTAGCACCCCATCACTCTCCTTCTTAGTAAAATAGCCCTTACATCGCCTGGAGGTGTGTTTCGGGTCATTGTACTGTTAAAAAATAAATGATAGTCCAACTAAACGCAAACCGGATGGAATAGCATGCCGCTGCAAGATGCTGTGGTAGCAAGGCTGGTTCAGTATGCCTTCAATTTTGAATAAATCCCCAACAGTGTCACCATCAAAGCACCCCCACACCATCACACCTCCTCCTCCATGCTTCACGGTGGGAACCAGCCATGTAGAGTCCATCCATTCACCTTTTCTACAAAGATCTCAAATTTGGACTCATCAGACCAAAGCACAGATTTCCACTGATCTAATGTCCATTCCTTGTGTTCTTTAGTCCAAACAAGTCTCTTCTGCTTGTTGCCTGTCCTTAGCAGTGCTTTCCTAGCAGCTATTTTACCATGAAAGGCCTGCTGCACAAAGCCTCCTTTTAACAGTGGTTCTAGAGATGAGGTGTGTCCAAACGTTTGGTCTGTACTGTATATATAATGCAATGTAATATATATATATATATATATATATATATATATATATATATATATATATATATATATATATACATACACATACACAGTCATATGGAAAAGTTTGGGCACCCCTATTAATGTTTTACCTTTTTTCTTTATAACAATTTGAGTTTTTGCAACAGCTATTTCAGTTTCATATATCTAATAAATGATGGACTCAGTAATATTTCTGAATTGAAATGAGGTTTATTGTACTAACAGAAAATGTGCAATCTGCATTTAAACTAAATTTGACAGGTGCATAAGTATGGGCACCCTTATCAATTTCTTGTTTTGAACACTCCTAACTACTTTTTACTGACTTACTGAAGCACTAAATTGGTTTTGTAACCTCATTGAGCTTTGAACTTCATAGGCAGGTGTGTTATGATCCGGAACCATGGAAGACCACCACAAATCATTGGTAAAAGGTGACAAGAGCATTGGCAACTAATCTGGACGCCATCCCCTTACTAACCATCACAACTAGAAGTAGCCGAGGGGTGAACTAACATCCTGTGCACCGCGAACCCAGCCGGAGAACTATCCTAAAGGAAGGAAAGATGAATAACTCTCTGCCTCAGAAAATAGACAAGAATAGCAAGCCCCCCACATTCAAAGACTGCGGTGATATAGGAAAAACACAATACACAGATAGATGACAGGATTAGCAAAAGGTGAGGCCCCCACTGACTAAAATAGGAAAGGACAGGAAAGGGACTGATGGTGGCCAGAGAAAAACCCTGCAAAAATCCAAATTCCTGATAGTACAAAAAGGCCCTCAGATCGCACGATCTGAACTCCATCCTATACCAGGTGCTTTTGTCATACCAATGAACAGAAAACAAGAATCACAACAAATTCAACAAGCCACAAACACATGGACCCAAAGAAGCTATACTCCAAACAAAACTGCAGGGAGTTTCCCAGCCAAGCAACTGAGGGGGAAAATCCCTGCATGCAAATAAACTGAAAACAACCACAGCAAGTGACAAACCCAGAAAAGAGCAAAAGAACCGAACAATAAAAAAATAGCAAGCACTTATCTGGGGTAGATGTGGTGTGGAGCAGAATGAAGCAGGCTGGTGATACCAAGAACAACTGACATCCGGCATCGCCTACTAACAGACCAGGATTTAAATAAGCAGAGAGTTAGCAAAGGAAACGCCCATTGCACAACACACCTGGTCCAAGTCCAAACCATTCCTGGCCACCAGAGGGAGCCTCCCAGCAGCCAAACCATAACTAACATTCACAACACAGGTGTATCCAATCAAGAGAAAAGGTATTTAAGGTGGCCACTTGCAAGTAGTTCTCCTATTTGAATCTCCTATGAAGAGTGGCATCATGGGCTCCTCAAAACAACTCTCAAATGATCTGAAAACAAAAATTATTCAACAGTTGTTCAGGGGAAGGATACAAAAAGTTGTCTCAGAGATTTAAACTGTCAGTTTCCACTGTGAGGAACATAGTAAGGAAATGGAAGAACACAGGTACAGTTCTTGTTAAGCCCAAAAGGGGCAGGCCAAGAAAAATATCAGAAAGGCAGAGAAGAAGAATGGTGAGAACAGTCAAGGACAATCCACAGACCACCTCCAAAGACCTGCAGCATCATCTTGCTGCAGATGGTGTCACTGTGCATCGGTCAACAATACAGCGCACTTTGCACAAGGAGAAGCTGTATGGGAGAGTGATGCGAAAGAAGCCGTTTCTGCAAGCACGCCACAAACAGAGTCGCCTGAGGTATGCGAAAGCACATTTGGACAAGCCAGTTACATTTTGGACAAAGGTCCTGTGGACTGATGAAACAAAGATTGAGTTGTTTGGTCATACAAAAAGGCGTTATGCATGGAAGCAAAAAAACACAGCATTCCATGAAAAGCACTTGCAACCCACAGTAAAATTTGGTGGCGGTTCCATCATGCTTTGGGGCTGTGTGGCCAATGCCGGCACCGGGAATCTTGTTAAAGTTGAGGGTCGCATGGATTCAACTCAGTATCAGCAGATTCTTGACAATAATGAGCAAGAATCAATGACGAAGTTGAAGTTACGCAGGGGATGGATATTTCAGCAAGACAATGATCCAAAACACTGCTCCAAATCTACTCAGGCATTCATGCAGAGGAACAATTACAATGTTCTGGAATGGCCATCCCAGTCCCCAGACCTGAATATCATTGAATATCTGTAGGATGATTTGAAGCGGGCTATCCATGCTCGGCGACCATCAAACTTAACTGAACTGGAATTGTTTTGTAAACAGGAATGGTCAAAAATACCTTCATCCAGGATCCAGGAACTCATTAAAAGCTACAGAAAGCGACTAGAGGCAGTGATTTTTGCAAAACGAGGATCTACAAAATATTAATATCACTTATATGTTGAGGTGCCCATACTTATGCACCTGTCAAATTTAGTTTAAATGCAGATTGCACATTTTCTGTTAGGACAATCAACCTCATTTCAGAAATATTACTGAGTCCATCATTTATTAGATATATGAAACTGAAATAGCTGTTGCAAAAACCCAAATTGTTATAAAGAAAAAAGGTAAACATTAATAAGGTTGCCCAAACTTTTTCATATGACTTTATATATATAATATATATATATGTATATATATATACAGTTAGGTCCAGAAATATTTGGACAGTGACACAATTTTCGCGAGTTGGGCTCTGCATGCCACCACATTGGATTTGAAATGAAATCTCTACAACAGAATTCAAGTGCAGATTGTAACGTTTAATTTGAAGGTTTGAACAAAAATATCTGATAGAAATTGTAGGAATTGTACACATTTCTTTACAAACACTCCACATTTTAGGAGGTCAAAAGTAATTGGACAAATAAACCAAACCCAAACAAAATATTTTTATTTTCAATATTTTGTTGCGAATCCTTTGGAGGCAATCACTGCCTTAAGTCTGGAACCCATGGACATCACCAAACGCTGGGTTTCCTCCTTCTTAATGCTTTGCCAGGCCTTTACAGCCGCAGCCTTCAGGTCTTGCTTGTTTGTGGGTCTTTCCGTCTTAAGTCTGGATTTGAGCAAGTGAAATGCATGCTCAATTGGGTTAAGATCTGGTGATTGACTTGGCCATTGCAGAATGTTCCACTTGTTTGCACTCATGAACTCCTGGGTAGCTTTGGCTGTATGCTTGGGGTCATGTCCATCTGTACTATGAAGCGCCGTCCGATCAACTTTGCGGCATTTGGCTGAATCTGGGCTGAAAGTATATCCCGGTACACTTCAGAATTCATCCGGCTACTCTTGTCTGCTGTTATGTCATCAATAAACAGTTAGTATATATACGCGAAAATTATGTCACTGTCCAAATATTTCTGGACCTAACTGTATATATACAGTTAGGTCCAGAAATATTTGGACAGTGACACAATTTTCGCGAGTTGGGCTCTGCATGCCACCACATTGGATTTGAAATGAAATCTCTACAACAGAATTCAAGTGCAGATTGTAACGTTTAATTTGAAGGTTTGAACAAAAATATCTGATAGAAATTGTAGGAATTGTACACATTTCTTTACAAACACTCCACATTTTAGGAGGTCAAAAGTAATTGGACAAATAAACCAAACCCAAACAAAATATTTTTATTTTCAATATTTTGTTGCGAATCCTTTGGAGGCAATCACTGCCTTAAGTCTGGAACCCATGGACATCACCAAACGCTGGGTTTCCTCCTTCTTAATGCTTTGCCAGGCCTTTACAGCCGCAGCCTTCAGGTCTTGCTTGTTTGTGGGTCTTTCCGTCTTAAGTCTGGATTTGAGCAAGTGAAATGCATGCTCAATTGGGTTAAGATCTGGTGATTGACTTGGCCATTGCAGAATGTTCCACTTTTTTGCACTCATGAACTCCTGGGTAGCTTTGGCTGTATGCTTGGGGTCATGTCCATCTGTACTATGAAGCGCCGTCCAATCAACTTTGCGGCATTTGGCTGAATCTGGGCTGAAAGTATATCCCGGTACACTTCAGAATTCATCCGGCTACTCTTGTCTGCTGTTATGTCATCAATAAACACAAGTGACCCAGTGCCATTGAAAGCCATGCATGCCCATGCCATCACGTTGCCTCCACCATGTTTTACAGAGGATGTGGTGTGCCTTGGATCATGTGTCGTTCCCTTTCTTCTCCAAACTTTTTTCTTCCCATCATTCTGGTACAGGTTGATCTTTGTCTCATCTGTCCATAGAATATTTTTCCAGAACTGAGCTGGCTTCATGAGGTGTTTTTCAGCAAATTTAACTCTGGCCTGTCTATTTTTGGAATTGATGAATGGTTTGCATCTAGATGTGAACCCTTTGTATTTACTTTCATGGAGTCTTCTCTTTACTGTTGACTTAGAGACAGATACACCTACTTCACTGAGAGTGTTCTGGATTTCAGTTGATGTTATGAACGGGTTCTTCTTCACCAAAGAAAGTATGTGGCGATCATCCACCACTGTTGTCATCCGTGGACGCCCAGGCCTTTTTGAGTTCCCAAGCTCACCAGTCAATTCCTTTTTTCTCAGAATGTACCCGACTGTTGATTTTGCTACTCCAAGCATGTCTGCTATCTCTCTGATGGATTTTTTCTTTTTTTTCAGCTTCAGGATGTTCTGCTTCACCTCAATTGAGAGTTCCTTAGACCGCATGTTGTCTGGTCACAGCAACAGCTTCCAAATGCAAAACCACACACCTGTAATCAACCCCAGACCTTTTAACTACTTCATTGATTACAGGTTAACGAGGGAGACGCCTACAGAGTTAATTGCAGCCCTTAGAGTCCCTTGTCCAATCACTTTTGGTCCCTTGAAAAAGAGGAGGCTATGCATTACAGAGCTATGATTCCTAAACCCTTTCTCCGATTTGGATGTGAAAACTCTCATATTGCAGCTGGGAGTGTGCACTTTCAGCCCATATTATATATATAATTGTATTTCTGAACATGTTTTTGTAAACAGCTAAAATAACAAAACTTGTGTCACTGTCCAAATATTTCTGGACCTAACTGTATATATATATATATATATATATATATATAATCTATATATACAGTATAATCTATATCTATCTCAGAATTCCCTGCCTCACCAGCTTTGATAGCAGCTGTTTCTGCGCTAATTAGTGCTGTGACTAGTTGCAGGGGCCATTGTTTCCCCAGACTAGTCGGCCATCTTTCCATGCTATTCCACCTCTGTGGACATAATAACATGATTTCCACAAGTCGGTGTCACCGCTAGCTCCTGGGAATTTTGCGCATACGCGCCGCTATGCTCACTCACCGACACGTCCCGGCTACAGAGAGGCACACTGAGCATGGTCAGAGGTGCAGAAGCTGTTCCTCTGATGATGTACAGTGCGCCTGTATGTATATATATATATATATATATATATATATATACATATATATATATATATATATATATAATGTTTTTCCAAGAGTTGTGGCAGACTGTGGAAAGTTTGGCCCTGTATACACATACACTACATACATAGCTCCTATGTATGTTGTCACTGCTAAGTTAGTGTGTTACATGTACACACACTCTATAGTTTATATACAGACGTCCTGTGTATAATGTCAATGGTGATCACTGTATTACCTTTATACTATATACAGAATTCCTGTGTATGTCTCCGGTGATCACTGTATTATCTGTACACTGACACTATATACAGAGCTCCTGTATATAATGGCACTGATGGTAATATTAGTGTTATTAGTATTGTGGTTTTTATTCATGATCATTATTGTAGTATTTATTCAGTCACTATGTGGTCTGGTCAAGGGGTGTTGGTATTTGACCCTTGTATGTGGTTGTATTCAGTCACGATGTCATTGTAATATTTGGTCTGGTCATAGTATGGTGGTATTTCTCTCTTGTATGCGGTATTATTTGGTCACTATGTAGTCTGATCAGTGTTGCAGTATTTCTCATTTTTTTGTGGTATTATTCGGTCATTATGTGGTCTTGTCATGGAGTTACTGTATTTCTCCCTTGTATTTGGTTGTATTCGGTATCTATGTGGTGGTAATATGTTTCTGGTCATGGAGTGGCAGTTTTTCTCTCTTGTATATGGTATTATTTGGTCATTATGTGGTCTGGTTATAGTGTTGCGGTATTTCTCCTTTGTATGTGGTTATATTTGGTCACTATGTGGTGGCAATATGTGGTCTAGTAACGGTGTGGTGGTATTTCCCCCTTGTATGTGGTATTATTGGTCTTGGTATACTGGATTGTCTTGTGTATGGAGGTCACTTTTTCTCTCTGATATCAATATGGGGAAGATTATTTCCAATAGAGATTAAATACTTGAAAGCTTAACCCCTCCCTGTCCTGTGATTATTGCACTGTAACAAATATGCACATTTACAGAGGTTCTACACTGAAAACAAGTGGTGGTGCATTACGCTATGTGGAGAAATATGGGGAGTGTATTATAGTGCATGGAGGACTATGGGGTGCATTAGATGATATGGATGACTATGTGAGGCCCATTATACTATATGGAAGGCTTTGTGGGGCCATTATATTATTTGGAGGGCTATGTGGGACCCTTTATACTTTATCACTTTATCTAGAGTTATATGAGGGCCATTATACTGTGTGAAAGCAATTATACAGTGTGAAGATTTGTGTGGGGTCCGTCATACTCTGCGGAGGGCTGTGTGGGAGCCATTATACTATTTGGAGGACAGTTAGGCTATGTGCGCACAAGTGCGCTCTGCACCGCAGCTAAAAGGTCCGCTTCAGAGCGCAGCTGAAAAGTTGCATTCTGAAGTGCATGGTGCCTGCAGAATTCGTGCGCTCTGCATGCTGCCTCTCCCTATAGAAAGCATGCAAAGCGCACGGAAGAAGTAACATGTCACTTCTTAGAAAGAACGCAGCGATTCGGGCAGCAGCTCAATCGCTGCATTGTAATATGCCACGTGCGCACGCCTCCTGCACTATCTCCATAGATTGTGCTGGGGACGCAGGACGCATGCAGTTACGCTGCGGTGCAGATCGCAGCGTAACTGCATGCAAATACGCAATGTGCGCACATAGTCTAAGGGCCATTATACTGCATGGAGGGCTATGTGGAGGTCACAGTTGGGGATCTTACGGTGTCAGGGTCACCATTCATTGCCAGGGAAATCAAACCAATTTAACAAGAGAGAACCAGAAACCAAAGTAATACAAATAATCTTTATTGTGAAAACTTAAAACAAAAGGGTGTCATAATAGAATGGTACACAAGATGGCAGCTTTAAACAACAGGAGGAGATGGAAAGAAACACCATATGGAAAAAGGTGTATATAGTATACCAAAACAGGTCCAAAACCCAATATAAGGATGCCCAAAATAAATATATGTGGCTATAATATAAGGGAGTGGATATGATTATAGCAAAATGATAAGGTAAACAGTTATCAAGTGGTGAAACTAACCTGCTGTCATCTCCTCCTGCTTGAATGGCGTCACCCGCAACCCAACGCACGTTTTGGCAGAAGCCTTCGTCAGCCTTCCTCCAGCAGGAGGAGATGGTACAATCCCACTCTACACACTGTCCTCTACACTGTGTCTCCTGATACTGCCCAGTATCTATACTGTACACCCTCCTCATACTCCCCCCTTCTTGCTATGGCCTCACACTGTCCCCACAAGCAACCACCTCTCCATATTACCTACCCACCCACTACCCAGACTCTATTCTGTGTCCCATCAAATTCTTTTCATACCATACTGTCGCCTCACTACCTCCATACTCAACCCCCTCATTCCCCATACTGTGGCCGTATACATTTCCCCTTGCTCCTTTATACTGTGCCCGCATCCTTCCTGCACACTTGTCCTCAAATTTGCCCCCTCGCTCTTTATTCTATGTCTTCAAAATTTCTTTCCCATTTGCTCATCATACTATGTCCATAGGCATTCCCCAATCACTACCCATACTATGTCCGTATACATTCCTCCCTCCCCCTGGCTCCCCATACTAGGTCTGCATACATCACCCCTTACCTCTCTCCCCATACTATGTCTATATAAATCACCCCTCGCCCTCTCTCCTTATACTGTGTCCATAGATACTTCCCCTTCTCCATCCTCTCTCCCACCATACTGTATCCATACATATTTCCCCCTTCAACTCATACTGATCCTCTTCAGTGTCTTCAGTTAAACTGGAACGCATAACCAGCATTGTCTACCGCCTCTGCAGCGCTGAAGAGTGACGTCAATAGTGCAATCAGCTGACCTGATAACACTACTGATGTTGCTGTGATCCAGTTGTCATGGACGGTGGTCACCGATTCAATTGTCCTCGACACAACCACCAGGGAGACTAACATAGAGCACTGCATCAGGCAGCCCGACAGCACCCCCTGACAACAGCGCCAGGAGCACATGCCCCGCCAGCCCCTCCTTCACCTTGTCTTACATTCTTCTTTTGATAATGATAGTTTTAAATTATCTAATTTAATTATATAACATTTGTTCAATAAAGATTTATTTTTATTATTTTGTCTACTACTCCTGGATTGTTGTAGGATCTTAATCATTTTATTATATGTAAAACAAAATTTGTAGTTTCTGCCATATTTTGTCACAGTAAATATTTTTATGTAGGAAAAACCATCAGAAATTTAAATACCAGATTTAGAGAACATTTATGATCAATAGAGAAAGGGGAAAGTGCCCCTAGACTAATAAACCATGTAAAAGAAGTCCATTCAGCAAACACTAAAGTGTTAAATTAGATAGGATTAGAAGAGGTCAGAATACCAAAAGGAGGAGGGGATCATCATAAATTGTTTCTCCAAAAGAAAGCTAAATGTATCATTAATATAAATGCTTTAGGTCTTTTAGGTTTGAATAAAAAAAAAAGTCTTTGTCTCCTTGTAACATATACACCTTTCTAAATCCTCATTATACTGTATGTATCTTTAACTTGTTAATTAAAAGGGAAGATGTCGCAATTTTAGTTTTTGTATTAATAATTGTTTATTTGGATCCATTATTATTAATACAAAATTAAATTAATTGTTTATTAAGTTTTTATTTAATTATATTTTTACTGAAACACTGGGGGCTGTCATCTTGGATATGCAGTGTGTTATGACAGTACCTCACCTCAAATACGACAGTCCGTGGGCATAAGAGATGATAGTCGGACTCCAACCCTATCTCCTGCACTGTTGGTGCTCCCTGCTGTGACCTGCATATGCCCCCTGGGCTGTCCAGATCACAGCTCTGGGAGGAGACCGCTGCCATCTTTGCGGAGTCCACAGCGTATGCTGTGCATTCCATTTTCCCCCTGTTACTGCTCTGCTCAGCGTTGAGTCTAGAATGTATAGGTGCCTTACAGGTGTCTTCTAGTGTCTTCACTAGTGAGTCTGTTACAATGTACGGGCTGCAGTCAGGACCTGGAAGGATCCCCTACATTCACTACTGAAGACACTAGTGTCTTCAGTAGTGAATGTACGGGCTCCTTACAGGTCCTGACTGCAGTCCGAACATTGTAACAGACATACTAGTGAAGATAAAACAAGAATAGCCAGCACTAAATGTGAACTACTGCACTAAAAATTCCAAACTGTACTTATTAAAATTTGAGATTTTTGGCAAAAAATTGCAATTTCTTGAGCTACCCCGCCACGTCACAGAAAATCTCTTTGGGCCGTCCTACTCTAATTTTTTTTTAATTTAAAATGTGCCATACGGCCTTACATATGAAAAAAGTAGAACTGTTCTTAGCAGCACTTACCTGGTGCTTTTCAATCCCATACCCATGACTGAATCATGGCTGTGGGAGGGACAGGTCCAAGCAAATGCTGTTTGAAGTAAATAGCCTGTAGACAGGGCTTGATGACTGAATGTTAACAGCCAGTGACCAGTGAGCAAAAAACCTTGAACTGCACCATCTGTGTCGTCTCATCTCTGCCAGCACTCCCATCATCGTGCCCCTGCGCCATAGGCGACTACTACCACCAACATCCTACCTGGGGCATAGCTTGGCCTGTTGAGAGCTGAACCATCTGAGCTGTGTTGTTATCCGCCCCAGCAGAGAAGTCCCGCAGCAGCGGCTAATATTGGCCACGCACTTCAGGTGGCATCACAAACAACTACCCCCATCACCAGCCTTTTATTGACACCCGGGATCACGGAACCGGGCAAGGCCACTACGGCGTCCCAGGAGAAGCACCACGGCCCAGTGAGGAGTAACTCCCGACCCCATGGGCGTGTCAACTTGGCGTCATGAACAGGATATCGTGTCTGCAACCATGGGTACTGTGCGCCTTCAAAAACTGTGTAAAACGTTTATTGAAAGCAACTGTTGCCATTAAATGCATGATTCGGGCAGAGAGGGGCATGTCTTCGTGGGAGGGACCAAGCGGAGCGCACGAAAAGAGGTCCTGCTGCCTGGAACTGGAGAATCGACTGAAGATGTTGGTGGGAGACAGGGATCAGGTTGTCCCTGCGATCGTAGTTGAAACTCCTGAAATACTAATCTCACTGCCTTGCACCTTGGAGACATGGACCCCACGGGGCCCGGGGAACTGCCGCCGCTGCATGCCTCCGGGGAAGGACTCCGTAGACTGTTCCGGGCATATCCTTTAGCTGAGACTCTCACCATGTCGCCCTTGGTTTATCCGGCCCCTTGGGGAGTGTTAGAGATTCCAGTACCTGGAGCACAGTAATGGACAGGAGTGTCTGTCAAGACCTCAGGCTCACAGGAGGACATGCAGGGAGCAGAGGCCCGGGATGGGATGCATACCGGGGCCTAACAATCTGTAGTACATTGCCTGGCTGCAGATCATTACTGCCGCCACTGTGTTCAAAGCAAAGCAGAGAAATAACACACTGCTGTGCTCTGAACACACTGACACAGCTCTATATTATGGAGCACGGTATATCATGGAGTATTGCGGAGCATGGGATATCATGAGGCACAGTAATGTGGAGCATGGTATTGTCACGTCTCCACCAAAGTCCACTCCTGCAACTTCTGCTAAGGTCATGAGGCGCCGCTATATTCCCATCGTGGGCAGTGCTGGTAATAGGAGAGGAGTCAGTACCAGTGGCTCTGGAGGGCGTAGGCTCCGCCCATCTACTGGGCTTAACTGTAACTTGCAATACCACTATCTGACTGTGGTGGTGTGTGCCTTCCAGCTAAAGTTATCGCCTTTCAGCTATGGCCAATGGGAAGGCACCACACCCTTTTTATTCCTTTTCCAGTCTGCTGGTCATTGCCAGAAATAGAGTCTAGTATATACAGCTTGTCTCTGGTTCTCGCCCTGCTCTGTATATTGATCCCTGTGCTTTGACCCCTGCCTATTTTCTGACTACTCTCCTGCAGGCCATTTTTGTACCTTGCTACCATCTCCGGTTTTGACCTTAGCCTGATTTCCTACCGATTTTGTCCCTTTTCTGGACAAAACATGGCATTGCAAGCATGATGTATCATGGGGCATGGTATATCATGGGGCAAGATATACAGTGGAGCACTCTGCCAGCCATCCTTGGTGACACTTTAGACATATTAGGATCCCTTTGCAGTCTCCAACAAAATGGCTGCGCATTGTGATCCTAAATTTCATTCTCCCTTATCCTCCCTTATCCTTTTGGAAACACCCAAAAGGGGAGGGTGAGATGTGACCTTGTGGTTCCCCTGCAGCCTCAGGCGCCACACGGTACTGCACCTCACCCGAGGTGCAGTATTCATCATGGATACAGAGGAGGTCATCACCGGTAACAACCACAACCACACTCAACCAAGACATAACATGGGGATTCTATCACTGGGACCGGGAAAGGGTAGGAGCTGGGGTGGCCATCAGGTGGTATGGGACCTGGGAGGCGGGGCACCCACACAGGGGAAGTTAGGACCCACCCTACAGACAACAGGCAGTTAGCACCAGACAGAATCCGAGTGAGGTTAGACTCTGGAACGGACAAGCAAGCAGAGACACTGAAAGTTCGGGGCCCGTGGTCTGGAGCTGGAGGTTCGACCCGGGTTCTTAGGAAAGAATGGGGAACCCAGGGTTCACAGGGAGTGCGGAAAGCACTCGTGACCCGTTCCACGGCCCAAGAGCTGGGGTGGAGGGAAACCATAGAAAGGAGATGCACAGAAGGAATCACCGGCTATGACCTCAAAAGTATCCGGGATCGGCTGAGGCCCATCACAGCGTAGTCCGGTGCTCCAACGACAGTGTGTGACCAGTGAGTAAAAGACCTTGAACTGCATCATCTGTGTCGTCTCATCTCTGCCGGCGCTCCCATCATCGTACCACTGCGCCATAGGCTACTTCTACCACCAACATCCTCCCTGGGGCATAGCTCTGCCTGGGGAGAGCTGAACCATCTGAGCTGCGTTATCATCCGCGCCAGAGAAGAAGTCCCGCCGCGGCGGCTAATAGTTGGATGCACACCACAGGTGGAATCAAGAACAACTACCCCATCATTCCCATCCCTAACCTTTTATTGACACCTGGGGTAAAGGAACCGGGCACGGCCACCGCGGCATCCCAGGAGCAGCACCGCGGCCCGGTGACGAGTAACCCCCGACCCCGTGGGCGTGCAAACATCACACACGAGAGCAGATTCTGCCCACTTTTACTGCAGTTTTAATCCTTTCTAGTTTTACACTTGGTTTTCAGCAGCTGCTCTCCTTAGTGTATGAAAGTGGAACATCTCAAACTTTTTAAATTATTTTTTCATATTTTGCTCCATTAAAAACAAATGATAATATTTGAAGAAGACATTAAAACATTAATAATTTATATTATTTCAGTTATTAACAAAATATTTCTTTGATGGCACCTTCCCTTTAAGCTCTTTCTAATTGTCTTTGTATATGCTAATGTGAGTGAGTTTAAAAAGAAGTGCAGTCCTATCATTCACCAACCAGACTGAATGAAGTGGCCATCCTCTGACCAGCCACACTTCACTCTCCTTGCTTGCCTGCATTATGAAAGGATCCAAATAAAAGAAGTGGTGTACATACTGAGTGTCGCCTTCTCTTTTTTTCGTGACTCATGGTGACAACATATCAGAAATAAATGCAAACAAAAAAGAGCTGAAAGTGCATGTCCAGATTCGCGCACAAAAGATGGCGCACATGGACATGCCGAACAGCTTACCTATGGGAGTGGTCGGGTGTCACACCCATACCGATCTGATAATGATGAACTGTCCTAACGGCTTAGACACCAATACCATAATAGTGGATAATCCTTTCATGTACAGCAGGGGTGGGGAACCTTTTTTTCTGCAGGGGCCCATTTGGAAATTTCTACCAACCTTCAGAGACACATACATCACAGAAGGGGCTGGGGGTATATAAACATCACTGGAGAGTCTTGGGGTATAGATGTGACACCCTGGCCTATCAGGTCGTCACAGGGTATTGTGCAAGTTGCCCTTCTGTGCAATATCCACCTCCTCCTTGGTTAAGGGTCCCTAACCATTGGTGTTGCCAAGAAGAGCTAATCAAAATCCTAGGAACACTCTGCACCACACCAACCAGACACACCAGTGGATAGCGTGAGTGGAATAGGGTAGCCGACTTGGGGAGTTGGTTAAGGGGGGCAGGATTGTCTGGAGACAGTTAGTTGGAGAAGTAGCTCTCAGAGAGAGAGGAGGTGAGGAGCTGGGCTCCTTGGAACTACTAGGTAGCAGACGTTGGTCTGGGCCTGGTAGAAGCTGGAACCCCGGTCGCAGGGTATCGTGACAAGGGGCACGGACTGTCGAGGAGGACAGCCGGCAGCCTTGTATCATCATCGGGCAGGGGCCAGGGCACGACGGGGTACGTGGACCCTAGGTCAGGGAGTAGTTTCAGGTGTCCTGACAATTTAACCGACGAGGATGGAGCCTTCAAGATCCGTTCTCCACCGCTCCAAAATCGGGGTACTAGTGCAACGAGGGGGATAGGACTTTCCACTACACGGTCCAGAAAATCCCAAACGTGAACCCTGAGAGCAAGCTCCCTCAGTTAGCCACACTGGGGAGCGGGACCCGATTAGTTTCAGACTAAAGGGACCAACTAGAAGACAAGGTGCCAAGGCAAAGATCACAGACTAACAGGCAATACCAACAGCTACAGAACCCAGGCGTGCTCCCTCTCAGCGGCAGCGGTGTCCAGAACTTTGGTTTACTACAGTTGTCGGTGTCAGCATTATTGGACTGAGTATGCAAGTGACCCTTATCTGCCCAACGGCATGTCCCCGTCACTATCACTGAGTCCTGGAGCATCCCCATACCCGTGGAGGGGTTAAACACCTGGCTGCCCGCACCATTGCCACCCAGTACTCCCAGCCGCAGCGGTGGTATTCCATCTTACCACACACCACGTGTGGCATCACAAACTTTCTATCCCGTCCCCTGTACATAACCCAGGTCCGGAGCCCTCTCTAGCCACCGCGGATCTGGATCCGAGCAGCCCGGCTGCTGACGCGGGGGCGGCACATAGACATCACTGGAAATGCTGGGGCATACACATCCCTGAAGATTCTGGGCTGGGGCTAGGACATCACTGGGGGCACAGACAGTACTGTCGGGCACGGACAAAACTGGCGGCGGCATGGACAGTACTGGCAGTGGCACGGACAGCACTTGTGGTGCATGAACAGGTTTGGGGACATAGACAGGACTGAAGTGTTACGAGGGGGACCCGGGGAAGCGTGCCAAGATGGGAAATGGACAGCTTCCGCCGGTCAAGGTCCACTGTGCGGTGTAAGGGACCGCCGCTATGGTGGGTGAAGAGTGAGCGGGTTGCTGCTAGCGATCGTCTGGAATGTCACAGACGATCTATGTACACCGATCTGCCCTAACCCGTGAGGGTTGTATGGCACGGATCTCACGGCTCGGTGTACCTGTTGCACGGGGAAGCACAGAGGTGCCCACGCACGTGTGCCAGTGGAAGTCACGAGAATATGGCACGAGGGTAGTACAGAGGTGCCCACGCACGTGTGCTTTCAATAACCAGGTGAGTCCGGTGGAGACTTGAGGAGCTCACCTGGGACAGGAACACGGCCTGTTGAAGGGGATACTGCCGGAGCAGCAAGGCAGGAACACGGCCTGCAAACGAGGTACTGCCTAAGCAGCAAGGGCCAAGCCCACAAAAGACAGTGATGCCTGAGCAGTGGCGTAGCAGCACGCTGCCAGACATTCAAACATAGAAGGACGGTCGCGCGCCGCCATGATGACAGCAGGAGCTTTTAAGGAGGAGTCGTTCCACCCAAGCGCGGGCGCGAGGCGGAGATGACGGACTTGACCCAATCAGGGTCCACGACATCCCAGCCTGGCCAGTCAGGATTCACCACGTCACCAGCCTTGTCATCAAGCCGTGTGACGTCAGTGGGCGAATCAGAACCCACCACGCATTGCACATGCTCACCCTCCTGCCTCTGGGAAATAGAGGCGGGATCCTTGGTCTCACAATGTGCAGACATAACGGGAATCTCACTGCTTCCCTGAGCAGTAAACCTCTGCACATTGCGCAACCTCGCAGACCTTCGGGGCCGCTGAGCAGGAGGGCCTGCGGCAGGCCAGGAATGGGAGACCGCTTCACTCCTTGTAACAGGAGAACCACTAGGTGTCACCCTTCTGCTGCCTCTCTGAGAAGGTGTCTCCTGCACACTGTGCAGTCTGGCAGACCTTCGGCGCTGCTGAGCAGGAGCACTCGTGGCAGGCAAGGAATGGGAGACTGCCTCAGTCCTTGCCTCAGGAGAGCCACGAGATGTAACACTGAAGGAGCACATACATCACTGAAGGGGCATGGACAGCGCTGGGGCAAGTGGCACACAGCACTGGGTTGGTGGCACACAGCACTGGGTTGGTTACACACAGCACTACTGGGCATACACCGAACTAGGGGGGTACACAGCACTGGGTGGAGGGCTCACAGTACCAGGGAGGCAGGAGTCATACAGCACCAGGGAGGCAGGAGTCATACAGCAGTGGGGAGGCAGGAGTCATACAGCACCGAGGAGGCAGGAGACATACAGCAACAGGGAGGCAGAAGTCACACAGCACTGGGAGACATGCATAGCAGGGAAGCAGGGAGGCAGGAGTCACACAGCACGTACAGCATGGAGGCTGTTGCTCCTCTTCTTCTGTAGGACAGGAGCACAGCGCATCCCATGCTTATCCCATCCACAAAGTATGTCCTCAGCATGCTAGCACAGACCAGCATGCTGAAGGCCTATTACTATGCGCACCACACATTGTGATTTAAAGGGCCAGCAGCCAAAAAAACTTTGGCTGCCGCCTAAGTACTGCAGTGCCCAGGTGCTGCATAAAAAGTCATTGCAGGCCACATATAGCCTGTGGGCCTGAGGTTCCCCACCCCTAATGTACAGTAATGGAGTAATGAGATTATAAAGACACTTCCAATTAATCTTTTGCTTGATTTCTTTTTTCCTTACCTATCTTGATTGGTATCGCATTGATCTCCCACTAGGTCATGGTCTGCATCTTCCTGAAAAAGGCACAAGTTTTAGAATGGCATATTAAAGGAAACTTTTTCATTTGCCTAGCAATCATTTGTGAATCTCATGGTGTTCTGCTATTATTCTTTAATAATATCTCTTGCAACAGCATTGGCTGCACAAGATGAATTTTGTCATGTTTGCTTATTGAATGCTATGTATCTACTATTGCATCTATGTTGCCTATGGAAATATTTTCTTTTTTCTCAGGATCTGTGAGATCACTTTCTTTTTGCTCAGGATCTGTGAGATCTGTTAATCAACTATTGTGACAATGTTTTCTACAATGGATGCAACAGACATTTTTTTTCCCAATGCATATATGACACCATTAACTTTTATAACAGTGCAGTATAATACTTACAGGACATATATTTTTAATCATGTTTTAAATTTTGAATTTTGTATATATATATATATATATATATATATATATATTAGTGAAGTAGTGACTATAAATGTTGTAAATGGTCACCATGTGTCACAGTGGAGAAGGCTGTCTGCGAAATGGGACCTGTAGTTTCACAAGTCTTGGTATTGTATATAAAGGTCAGGTTCCCATTAACAATAGTCAATGTGTAAGGGGTGGACGGACCCCTGGTGGTGAAAAGGACGTTTCCCCCCTGAAGATGCCCCACAGTGTGGTGGCCAGCGATGTGATGTTATGTGTGGTTATAGTAATAACTGGGGTCCCCATTAGGTGACAGGGTGGAGGGTGGTCCCTCTGGGAATAGTGACAGGAGAAGGAGGAGTAGGGCAGCCTAGGGGGAGGGTTAGAGGGCTCTGTAGCAGAGTGAGAGTAGTAGAGAGAGAGAGTCTGTTGGTGCTGAGAGAAGAAGCAACGGGGCAGAGTGTGGGAGCGACCGTGGCAGATAGCCAAAGAGAGAAAGAGAAAAGTGCCTTGATCAAGAACCAGCAGTGTACGGGTAAGACCCGCAGAAGCATAGACAGAGAAGCAGAAGTTTATGGGCAAAGCCTGTAGTAGCCGGAGTACGAGCATAGTTGAAGAAACAAGAGTAACCGGGTAACGCCCGCTGAAGAGAAACAGGAGTAGTCCCCCGGCAAGAATTGTGATTTGGAAGCTGAAAGATTTATGTACCGAAACTGTATAGAAGTTATGTGCAATAAAATGCCTTTTGGTTCACCAGATGCTTGTCTGCGGTGTTTACCTGAGTCTGGCGAAATGCCCCTGCCATCCACACTCTGCCCCACAAACAACACCCCTGTTCTAACAATGACGGCCGGGCTGGGGGTCAGCCTGATGCATAAAGCGGCCATCACAGAAAACCCCAAGGCACCCCCTGCCCCCATTACAAATGTGCTGGACAGGTCTGGATAATCACATACCCTGTCCATGGGTGTGTTGCGACATGTGGCTGATAGGCCACATAGTTCTTTAATGGAGTCTGTTTGGCACATGACAGACTGTGTGGAGTCTGTGAGCTGTGTGGTGCCACACTGTAGGAGAACCAGCCTGAAAGAGGTTGCTAATCTCTGAGAGGCAGGAGCCTCTGTATGGAACACAACTGAAGGACATTAGCCTGTGTTGATAGACTGGCAGAAGCCAGACTGAAAGAGAATTGCCAGGAGGCAGTGTGTGTGAGAAAACTGCCAGGCTTCCATGAAGAAATCTCATGGAGAGATGTGAGGACTCACTTTAGTGAATGTGTGCAGAAACTGCTAAATCTCCTGAGAGGAACGGACTGAGAATCTGTGCATTAATCCTGACTGGGGTCATTGTGATCACTGGGTGAGTCCACAGTTAAACGGACTGTAATACAGTGTATATTCCTTTAAGCCGGAAGAGGTTTTTATGTTTAAGTTGCAATGGGGTTTATGCGGCTTTAAAACAAACCATCAAGACTTAAATGGAAAAGTGTTCCTCTGTACCTCAGCTATAGCAGCCAAGTGAGTGTCCCTCCAATACATTCAGTGAGCACAATCTCACTATAATTATTATTATTATTATTTATTATTATAGCGCCATTTATTCCATGGCGCTTTACAAGTGAAAGAGGGTATACGTACAACAATCATTAACAGTACAAGACAGACTGGTATAGGAGGAGAGAGGACCCTGCCCGCGAGGGCTCACAGTCTACAGGGAATGGGTGATGGTACAATAGGTATAATATAATACATATATAATTATGCTCTCCAACATTGAAATTGCAACACCAAGAGGGAAAAGTCATGGAGTTATGAAAATAGCAGTATCAATACACATTAATGATATGCAAAATATAAAAAAATGAAAACAAAATGTTAAAAACATCTTGATTTATTCAGTATCGAGTATGAATGCCATGTGAAGAAATACACTCATACACTTTGGCATGGACTCACTGGTGATCAAAGCAGACTCATTACTGAAGAGCATAGACCTTCAATTCAGCCTCCATTGCCATCTTCCTCTGCACATTGATAGTCTTTCAAAGTGGTGTTGCGAGGTTACTAAAGAGGCCTCTTATGATCACATAATGCTTGGAAGCTGGACCTCTCTGGTAGCTGGATGCCTCTAAGTACACTAACAACTTGGTGTTGCATTGAATTTGTCACAAAATAGGTGGTGCAGCCATTTCTCTGAAGAGCTACAGGAGCCCTTTTTCTAATATGACAAATACAGTGAGCTAACTGTGTGGCCTAATTATGCTACCATAGCCTGCAACGTCTCTGAACTTGTCTCCCATTGTCTCACATCTGGGACATCCTTGGTGACAACTATTAAAGCAGCTGGCTGTAGAATATCTTCAGGATTTGAAAGCCCCAATCCATTCAGCATAGCAGACTATTCCTTATTGATAACATTCCATTAATAACCTCATTGATAGCATGCCAAGGAGTGTTGTGTAAAAATGTGAATGCCCCATTATCTTTTCCATTTTTTTTTTCATGTTAAACCCACAAAAGTAAATATCTTTTATTGGGATTTGATGTGGTTTACCAACACAAAGTAGCAAGTATTTGAGAAGTGTAAAAGAAATGATACATGGTTTTGTAACGATTTTAAAAATACAAATCTGAAAATTGTATAGTGCATTTGTATTCAGCCCCCCTGAGTCAATTCTAAAGCTTTAGCTCAGTATGATTGAATGGTGAGCATCTGTGAACAGCAAATTTGAAGTCTCAGCACAGATTCTCAATGAGATTTAAGTCGGGATTTTGACTGAGCCATTCAGACACATGAATATGCTTTGATCTAAATCATTCCATTATAGCTCTGACAATATGTTTAGGGATGTTGTCCTACTGGAAGGAAAACATGCCAAAGTCTCAAGTGTTTTGCAGTCTCTAACAGGATTTCGACGGGCTTTACACGTTGCGACATCGCTAGCGATTGCTAGCGATGTCAAGCGCGATAGCACCCACCCCCATCGCGATATGTGGTGATAGCTGCCGTAGCGAACATTATCGCTACGGCAGGTTCACACGCATATACCTGGTCGGCGACGTCGCGGTGACTGCCGAACAATCCCTCCTTCAAGGGGGAGGTGCGTTCGGCGTCACCGCAACGTCACCGCAACGTCACTAAGCGGCCGGCCAATAGAAGCGGAGGGGTGGAGATGAGTGGGACATAACATCCCGTCCACCTCCTTCCTTCCGCATTGGCGGTGGACGCAGGTAAGGAGATGTTTGTCGTTCCTGCGGCTTCACACACAGCGATGTGTGGTGCTGCAGGAACGACAAACAACATCATACCGGCAGCAGTAACGACATTATGGAATAGAGCGATGTGTCACCGATCACCGATTTTTCACGTTTTTGCGATCGGTGATCGTCGCTCCTAGGGTTTACACGCTGCGATGTCGGTAATGGCGTCGGATGCGCGTCACTAATAATGTGACCCCGACGATATGTCGTTACCGATGTCACAACATGTAAAGTACCCCTTACTCCATTATTGGCCTGTATTTAGCTAAATCCATATTCCAATAATCTCTGACCAGCTTCCCTGTCCCTTCTGAAGAAAACAATCACCAAAGCATGATGTTGCCACCACCATGTTTGATAGTGGGAATGGTGTTTGTAGAGTGATATGCAGCCTACTTTTTACCCACATATAGCGTTTTTCATTTAGCCCAAAAAGTTGTACTTTGGTCTCATCTGATAAAAGCACAGTGTTGCACCAAGCATTATAAGAGCAGTAGAGTTCCAGGCCGTAGTAGACCAGTATTGTACTAAGGGGTATTAGGGCAGTAGTTCACCAGGCTGTACAAGACCCGAATTGCACCAGGCGGTTTTCAAGCAGTGTTAGGCGGGCTTTGCACACTACGACATCGCAGGTGCGATGTCGGTGGGGTCAAATCGAAAGTGACGCACATCCGGCGTCACTTGCGATGTCGTAGTGTGTAAATCCTAGATGATACGATGAACGAGCGCAAAATCGTCGTCATCGTATCATCGCTGCAGCCTCCGACATTTCCATAATGCCGGGGGAGCGACAGGTACGATGTAGTTCCTCGTTCCTGCGGCCGCACACATCGCTGTGTGTGAAGCCGCAGGAGCCAGGAACTTCACCTTACCTGCCTCCCGGCTGCAATGAGAAGGACGGAGGTGGGCGGGATGTTTACATCCTGCTCATCTCCGCCCCTCCACTTTAATTGGCCGGCTGCCGTGTGACGTCACTGTGACGCCGCATGACCCGCCCCCTAAGGAAGGAGGCGGGTCGCCGGCCAGAGGGACGTCGCACGGCAGGTATGTGCGTGTAAAGCTGCCGTAGCGATAATAATCGCTACGGCAGCTTTCACTATATATCGAACGTGCGACGGGGGCGGGACTATCGCTGCAGCATCGGTAACACATTGTTACCGATGTTGCAACGTGCAAAGCCCGCCTTAGAGTTGATTAAGGATGGTTTCACACATCCGTTTCTTTGCCCTCAGGCACAATCCGGTTTGTGCCTGATGCAACGGATCCATTGCAGATTGTGTAAAAACTGATGCATCGGATCCAGCAAAAAATGGATCCCTTTTTTTTTTAAGAGAGAGAGATCCCATTATCACCGCACACACGCAGGCACTACCACCCCCATCATCACCGCACACACCGGCACTACCGCCCCCTTCATCATCGCACACGCCCAGGCACTACTGCCCCCATCATCACAGCACACACGCAGGCACTACCACCCCCATCATCACCGCACACACCCCGGCACTACTGCCCCCATCATCATCGCACATACTGGCACTACTGCCACCATCATCACCGCATACACGTAAATACTACCGCACCCATCATCCCCCCACACACACCGGCACTACCTGAGTGACATCACCACTGACAGCGTGGCTCACTTCAGTTTCTGCGTGGAGCTGACAGAGAGCGGCGGTGTTCTACTGCCGCTCCTGTCAGCTTCCGATGTAGCAGCGCTGAAAGCGTCGTGGGACCTCGTGTGGATTACGTCGGACCTGGAGGGGTATTTGGGGGTTAATAAAGTGAAAGAGGGTGTTTTTGGTCTTTTAGTTCAAATAAAGGATTTTTTGGTGTTTGTGTTTATTTACTTTCACTATAGATTAATCATGGGGAGTGTCTCATAGACGCTTGTCATGATTAACCCAGGACTTAGTGGCAGCTATGGGCTGCCATTAACTCCTTATTATCCTGATTGCCACCGCACCAGGGCAATTCGGGATGAGCCGGGTAGAGTCCCGGGACCTTAGCATCTAATGGATGTGGCAATTCCGGGCAGCTGCTGGCTGATATTTTTAGGCTGGGGGGCTTCCCATAACATGGGGCTCCCCATCCTGAGAATACCAGCCTTCAGCCGTGTAGCTTTACCTTGGCTATTTCAAAATTGGGGGGACTGCACGTCGCTTTTTTTTAATTATTTATTTTACTGCTCTATATAGACCTGCCCTCCGGCGGCTGTGATTGGTTGGAGTGAGACAGCTGTCACTCAGCGTGGGGACGTGTCTGACTGCAACCAATCATAGGTGCCGGTGGACAGGGGAAGCAGGGAATACGACACAGAATAATGAGTGGCCAGCATTTTCAAAAGAGGAAAAGCCGCCAAAGCAGTGTGACAGCTGTGCAGCGCCGCGCCCGTGATCGGTGAGTATAAAGGAGGGAGGGAGAGACCGATCGACAGAGAGACAGACCGACCGGCAGAATGAAAGACCGACGGACCGACCGACACATCGACAGAGAAAGAGAGAGAGAGAGAAACTATTCACACAATGTCTGGGCATGCCCAGAAACAAAAAATAGATCCATCGTTGGTTTCCAGCATATGACGGATGACAACAAATCCAGCGCCCATAGGCTTCCATTATAAAAGAAAGCTGCACGGCGCTGGATCCGGCGCGATTCGTTTTTCCACCGGAGACAAAAAACATTCCCTTCAACATTCCATCCGGCCGCCGAACAAGCAAATTTTGCCGGATCCACAAGGCCATCCGGCACAATCCAGCGCTAATAGAAGTCTATGAGGGAAAAAAACGCATCCGGCGGCAAAAGCATTTTTTCCGGATTGTGCCTGATGGCAAAGAACTGATGTGTGAAAGCAGCTGATATTACACCTGTTTGCGCCAGGCTGTATTAAACCAGTATTGCACAAGGCGATTATAGAGCAGTAGTACACTAGGCTATATTTGAGCCGTTTGCATCAGGCAGTAGAAGAGCACTAGTGCACCAGGCTGTATTGGAGCTGTTTATACCAGAAGGTATTATAGCTTATTAAAGCTGCTGATATTACAGATGTTTGCACCAGGCTGTATTAGACAAGTATTGTCCCAGGGCATATTAGAGTAGTAATACACCAGGCTATATTCGACCTGTTTGCACCAGGTGTTATTTCAGCTGATTAAAGCAGCCGGTATTAGATCTCTTTACACCAGGCCGTATTAGAGTAGTATTGCAACAGGCGGTATTACAATAGTACTGCACCAGGCTATATTTGAGCCTTTTGCACCAAACTGTATTATAGCTGACTCCTCAATTCAGCCAAAATAATGGAAAAGAGGAATACCTTTATATATTGGTCCTCAAAGCCCAGGATGTATTTAATATCACGTAAATACGTGTCTCCCTATTTATCTTGACAGTATCAATTTACTAACAAAAAGTTTGTTTGAGGGATCATAAAAACTTATTATCTGGAAAAAAACAGAAAATAAACATTAACTCCTAAATTCACCCAAAATAATGGAGAAGTGGCTTATACATTGATTCTCAATGCTCAGGATGTATTTAATATCACATAAATAAGTGGATGTGCGCCATCTTGTGTGCATTTTTTGTTATTACACCCTACCCTCCTTTTTAGATAGTTCAGTCTGGGAGCAGGAGAGAGCAGACAGTCTTAAGAGAAGAAGGAGAGCAAGGCTTGTCCTGGGGACGGGAGACTGGTGGACGTTGTCCCAGGACCAGGGGCCACAACACCGCATGGAGTCTGCAGGAATGAGACTGGAATAGGGAAAGAGGCGACCAGTGGAGATGGTGAGAAAGAGGAGAAATGGTAGCTGAAATTGAGCCTAACCATTCCCAGAGTGCCAGCGCAGTCGGGGTGCAGAGCCCTTGGTTGGGGAAACCTTCATGGACTCTTACAAATCTGTAGGGGATGGGGATTCCATGTCCCATCGCCCACCATCCACTTTCCCAGAGCACAGTGACATATAGGATCCGGCGATGGGTTTACAGCCAGGCCCCACGGCAAGGACCTGCGTCACCTGCACACGGAACGGGACACTTAACACGGACAGCGGGGTCCTCAAGTTACTTCAAGCCATGGGGATCCACAACCAAGCGCCAGGAGGAAGGTGTCACACATTTCCATAGACACCGGTGATTTCCTCCCATTCACCCGGGACCAGTTGGAGTCATCCATGGCGGCAGATAGAAGCACCTCTGGGGAGCTTTAAGAGCTGTGAGTAAAAGAAACTTTGAACTGCAGCCCTGGTGTTGTCCTTATCATTGCTGCTGTTGCCGCCCAGCGCTTTGGCACCATCAGGCCTCCCCATCACCCTCATCCTCCCTGGAGCTTGCTCCACCTGTGGGGAGCTGGACTTATCTGGGCTGCGTTAACATCAGCCCCGGAGGAGAGCAACATCTCGCAGCGGTGGCTAATCCCTGGCCGCACACCGCGTGTGGCACTGCAAAGCTTCCCCCATTTCCATCTAACACCGCTCTTGGAAGAGGAAAGTCGCAGGAATGGTCTGCGGCAGAGGAGGACAAGACCCCTGTCACCGCTGCAACCGAAGACAAGCTTCCCAGGAACCCTTCACCCTCCTTCCATCCCCCTCTACACCTTGCACCCGCTTGTTTCTCTTTTACATGTAGTCGACGGAGCCACGAAGCCAGGTCAGGCCAGTCACAGCATCCCCACAGAACCACTGGCCCGGTGACGAGTAACCCCTGAGGCCCCGTGGGGCGCTACATTTGGCGCTGCGAGCAGGGTCTCGTACCTGCAACCGCGGGTACTGCGTGCCTTAAAAACGTTCCACCTGGTGGCACAAACCGGATATTGTTGCTGTGTGATTAATGGACTGTACAAAAACTGTTTGCCCTCCATTAACTATCTTGGCGCGGGAAAAGAAGGTGTGTGTAATCATGGGCGGAACCCAAAAAGAGCGCAAAAGCATGGGTGGAGATCAAAAAGAGCGCGAAAGAGAGACCCACTGCCAGAGACTTACTGTAAATGAGGCCTTGTCATTAAGCTGCACCCGTTGCTGATGCTGTGGCACCATCACTAGCTCCATCAGTGCCATATGTTATGCAATGCCCTCTGGGAGCATTGTGGTTGCCGCAGAACACCGGGGAGCGTATAATCGGACTGACTTTATCAATGGACTGAACTCTTGATCTGTGGTCGCTGTGTAAAAACTGGACACTATACAGATCCAGGGGGGCCGGGATTGGTCCTCTGGTACTACCAGCAGCGGCTCAGATGGTAGCGTGAAAATAGATGTGTTGTAGATAGTTAAATAATGCTACAGTATAATGTGCAGAATGTTTTGGGTTTTTTTCTTTTTGCTTCACAGGCTGGATATCTGGGCCACTGTGATATGTGTGGCCAGGACTGCCTTTGTAAATCATTATCACCGGTTTATGGCACCATGGACTCTGGTGATAAAAAGTTTGATTTATGCTATTAACGTACAGATATAGAGTTTTGATATGCTATTTTGCTCTGCTCTTCTGCTATTTCTCTGTACTTCTTTTCTCTGCTTTTCATGTAAAGTGTATAAGAATTTATAGAACTGTTAGGAGTAATGATGTTTGCAACATTCAAGTTATCCTGCCTCCCATAAAGGGAAGAATGTTACCTGTTTAAATGGATAACCAAAAATTGCGGTAAACTCTATATTTTGTTTTGCAGCCCTGGAGTGCTGCGATTCGCTGTAGGGGAATGTGGTTCCCCTGAGGCTCAGTCGCCACAGGGCATTGCATTGCATTTAAAATGCAATACTTGGACTCGGGTGAGGAAGGAATTAATCACTGGAGTTGTTTTTTTTCACTTACAAAACATCTAGCTATGAATCACCACTTACACAGGAAGCCAGATAGTCTGGGGAATTCCAGGTTACCAGGGCAACAGCCACTAAGAGTCATCCCAAGGGTAGGGGCTGTCAGAAGAAGTGAGCAAACGCAAATAATTTCTAGTTAGTTCAGTCTGGGAGCAGGAGAGAGCAGCCAGCCTTAAGAGAGGAAGGAGAGCAAGGTTCGTCCTGGGGACGGGAGACTGGTGGATGTTATCCCAGGACCAAGGGCCACAACACCACATGGAGTCTGCAGGAATAAGACTGGAATAGGGTGAGCGGCGATCGATAGAGATGATGAGACAGAGGAGAAATGGTAGCTGAGGGCGAGTCTAACCATTCCCACAATGCCAGCGCAGTCTGGGTGCAGAGCCCTCGGTTGGGGAAACCTTCATGGACTTTAACAAATCTGCAGGGGTGGGGATTCGATGTCCTATCACCCACTACCCGGAGCACAGTGACATATAGGATCCGGGGATGGGTTTACAGCCAGGCCCTTGGTAAGGACCCTCATCACCTGCACACAGGATGGGACACTTAACACGGACAGTGGGGTCCCCAAGTTGCTTAAAGACACGGGGATCCACAACAAAGCGCAAGGAGGAAGGTCTCACACATTTCCACAGACACCGGTGATTGCCTCCGATTCACCCGGGACCGGCTGGAGTCCATCCATGGTGGCGGAAACTGGCACCTACGGGGAGCTTTAAGAACTGTGAACCGCAGCCTCGGTGTTGTTCTTGTCATAGCCGGCACCGCCAGCCTGCGCTTCGGCATCATCACCTGTCCCCATTGCCCTCATCCTCCTTGGGGCTCGCTCGACCTGTTGGGAGCTGGACTATCTGGGCTGTGTTAACATCAGCCCCGGAGGAGAGAAACATCTTGCAGTGGCAGCTAATCCCTGGATACACACCACGGGTGGCGCTGCAAAGCATCCCTCATTCCCATCCAACACCGCTCCTGGAAGAGGAAAAGTCACAGGAAGGGTCTGAGGCAGAGGAGGCTGAGACACCAGTCACCGCTGCAACTGGTGACACGCTTCCCAGGGACCCTTCACCCTGCTTCCATCCACCTTTACGCCTTGTACCCACTTGTTTGTCTTTAACATGTAGTCAACGGGGCCACGGAGCTGGGTTAGGCCAGTCACAGCAACCCCACAAAACCACTGGCCCGGTGACGAGTAACTCCTGAGGCCCCATGGGGCGCTACATTTGCACCAGGCGGTATTACAGTTGATTAAAGCAGCTGGTATTACAGCTGTTTGCGCAAGCCTGCATAAGAGCAGTAATACACCAGGTGGAATTAGAGCAGTAGTGCATCAGGCCGTAATAGACCAGTATTACACCAGATGGTAGTAGAGCTAAAGCAGCCAGTATTAGGACACTCTTCATTGCACCAAACCGTGCATCAACTGCACTGCTCAACCCTTGACTTGATTTAGGCCAGGTCACGTGAAGTGCCAGCAATCACAGACATGCCTCTGCTTGGTATGGCTGTGATGGCTCTGGACGTGCTCACAGCCTAAAAGCTTGTTATTGGATGTGCTCAAGCCTTTCAACAAGATTTATTTGGCTGACCAACCTAAACAGTAACACGGGCATCCTGTTGGAAGTCCGTGTTTGAGTCTGAACTTTACAGGTCAGGTTAGCTCATCCCTACAAACAGGTGGACTCAATTTACTAAAATTTTTACAAAGCAGTAATTACTTGCTACTTTGTGTTGGTATATCCCATAAAAAAAAACATTTTGGTTTGTGAATGTAACATGAAAAAATGTGAAAAAGTTCATGGGGTATGAATGCTCTTGCAAGGCACTGTAAGTTAGTATTTCCGGGCTTGGAGCACATTCTTGAAACTGAATAAATCGAGTTGTTTTGAAAATGTTTTTTCAATAATTTGCATATCATTAACATGTCTATAAATCCTCTGATTTTCATAACTCTGTGAGTTATCTTTCGTGGTGTTGCAATTTTAATGTTGAGAAGTGTATTTTTGAGAATGTAATAAAAAATGTGAAAAATAAGTGAACTAAACAAAAAAGTAATGTATTCACAGTGCAAAAAATGTATGGCGTTTCAATAAGTGGTTTAAGCAACCTTCTCCAACAAGCTCCCGACTTTTATGGGTCTTTATTAGCATTGGTTTTCTTATATGGTTAAAGTGAGTTTTAAGGCCCCCCTTGGCTCCAGGGTTTGAGAGCGACTGACACCTGGCACCCACTGTAGTGTAACTACAGTGAATAAACCCTGGAGCCAAGGGACGACCTGAAAACTCACTTTAACCCCTGGTAACAATTACTTACTAAAATAAAAATCTATTTAGCATACCTGGTTTGGATTCTGAATAGTGGGGCAGCTGTCACAAGCATCGCCTATGCCATCACCATCTTTGTCTTTCTGGTCAGTATTAGGCACTGTTTTACAGTTATCCATAACATTTTTAATTTCTAGAAGATGGGCGAAAAGAATGAAAATTGCACTAAAACAAATTTAGTTTAAATCTTGATACACAGAAACTAGCACACATAAAGACATGCTATGCAGAGAAACATAAATGCCAGTTAATAGTTTCACATGCTATTTTACATGCTTAAATCTAGGAAAAAAGTTTTATTCAAATAAAACTGAATTGATATGTTGAAAGTGAAACATGACACTGCAGTTTAGTACACTATTGAGTGGCAGGCTACCAAGTGAGCATATCAGAAAATATTTCATAGAATAAGAGCTGATCTGCAGTATCTGTAAGCAGCAACTAATTATCCGTTTAGTTCCACTATGTACACTGTATACATCCATCAAATTAGTTTTCAAGGTGATAGCTGCTGATCCGTGGGGACGAGGGGTATTGGAACTGACACGAATCCTATATTGGTGATAGGTCACTGATGCCCACATATATTAATGTGTGGAATTTATTCACTCAGTCTGACCAACCAACTCCAACCCTCTAGTTCTTCATCACATATCATATACTGGGGTTTTTTAGTTCCTCACATGTGACATGCCTCCTCTGATCCCTAAGTATTTCTGGACCCTTCTGGCATGCCGTATGTCTTAGCCCGTTTAATTTCGCCATGCTTATGTGGGTCACTGACTTCACATGTCTACTTTGATTCCATGCGCATGACGTTATTCTTCTCCCCGCTCATTTAGTTCATTTCGCCCTCAGATTCCGTTACTGTTGCCATTATACATTGTGGGGGGTTGGATCTCCCGCATTGCTACCTCCCTTACTGCAGTGTTATTGGCAACCTGGGTGTCTATTTGCTCCCCATTTGATATGCCTCTCCCTTCCACGTCACCGCCTGGGGGTGTTACATTGCTGTCTCCCTAGTGAGTCCTTCGTTTACCGTGATGTGCACGTCCGGACTGGCACACTCCGCCTCCTTCCCTGACATCGTTCCCTGCTGTTTACGTCACAGCTGATAGGAAGGCTGGGCTCATATCCAGGCACAGACGCGACGCGCGCATGCGCTGTTCATGTCTTCCATGGTGGGTGCCTCGGGGCACTTCTGGGATGAATGGTGGGATGACGTTTGTCCTCCCCGTTCCACCACGTGGTGCTCTGCGGTCCCTGCCCTGGAAGGCGGGGCATTATGACGTGGAGCGCGCCGATTTGCTGTTGGATCCCTGATACTCACTTATAAACCTCCACATTATGCACTATGGCCATGCCTCCTGAAGAAGCCACGCCCGGTGAAACGCGGGTCGAGGCCACGCCCACCGGCGCCTGCCTTGCCTGCTAGCACTTTCCAACATGTCTCAAGGTATTTCCTTTTATATGCTCATTTAGTGACATGTTCCTTTGGCTCATATACGGAGAGAAACACATGGGTGACCATAATTAGTTTATTATCTACTACATGATCTCCCCATCTTCTGGTTTTTAGGTTTCTGACATTAACCCTCTTGTGTCTAGCAGCTCCATTACATCTGCAGGTGGTGTTTGTGCAATTTTGTATCTGGCGATTTTTAGATCTTATTCGTCACCACTGTCTGTCCTTATGTCTTGTATATATTTCATTAAAATGGATTTTGTATTTCACTAAGAATTTGTTTCTGGTCTTTTTTCTACCAGTGGTCTTCCCTTTTACCTTGTTTATTGGTGCTTCAGGTCACTGGGATCCTTTTTGGTTTTTTAGTATTCGGAGTCACGTGGTGATATAAGAGGAAGGGGAGGAAGTACAGGAGGAGTCATATGCGGAAGGGATAACAAGATCTCCAAGGTCCAGACGGTCAGCAGCACCAAGGCGGCAGACATGGGACAGTGGGGGAGAGGGATTAACAAGGGCACATGGTAGCAGCCAAACTGATGAGTAAGATGCAGGAGCACAGGAAGAAATGGAGGACGAACTGGCGATGGGCATGGAAGACTCAGCAGATGAGGGAGACCTTGATCACATTTCTGTTCTGCGAGGTTGGGGGGAGAGGGCAGAGAAAGGAAGCATGATTCTTACCTCGCCGCCACCAACACAACAAGGACTTGGTCCTCCTGGATGCGCAAGACACATGAGTGCCTTCTTGCTGTACTACCTACAACATGACCCTCAGATTGTCAGAATTTGAAGTAATGCTGACTACTGGGTTGGCACACTCTTCGATCCCCGGTACAAGACAAAAGTTGGCGAAATAATTCCTGTCATAGAAAGGGACGCACGTATGCAGGAGTATCAGCAAAAGCTGTTACACAATCTTAGATCGGCTTTTCCACTAAACACCAGTGGTGCTCAGAGTGAATATCACAGGAGTATCTCCAAGTGAACATAGACTGTGCAACTGGAGCCTTGCTCATTTTGGGCTTCCAATATGGACAAATAGCCTGAGCTCGCCACTTACGCTTTGAAGATCTTGTCGTGTCCCGCAGCCAGCATTCTCTCGGAATGTGTGTTCAGTGCTGCTGGTGGTGTGCTGACAAATAAGCGCATGCATCTGTCCAATGACAATGTGGACAGACTAACGTTCATCAAGATGAACAGGTCATGGATCCGCAAGGACTTTTTTACCCCTGTGTCATCCTGGGGAGACTAAAGGCTTGTGGACTTTTGAATGGGCTTCATGAACATAATCATTTTAAGTTTGCAACTGTAGGACAATTGATGCTAATTAAGTGGTGTCTGTTCCCAAATTTTTGGAAAAAATGGAGACTCTTGTTGGAGCCTCTTGCTGTGTTTTACATGATTTTAGAAGGGCACGACATGCCTATATCTGTGTCTACTCCTCCTTTTACTCGTCCAGCTCTTTTCTTTTCGCATGAGTATATGTACTGGTCACTTTTCCATGTGTTTGTTGTGTCTTCTGAGTAGTTTGTCACCTTTTGGACACCTTAGAAGTAGAGATGAGCGAACCGGTCCCGGTTCGGCTCGAGGACGGTTCGTCGAACGGAGGTCCCGTTCGAGTTCGGTTCATCGAACGTTCAACGAACCGAACTCGAACCGCATAGGAAACAATGGCAGGCATTCACAAACACATAAAAACACCTAGAAAACACCCTCAAAAGGTGTCCAAAAGGTGACAAACAACTCACAACACAACACAAACACATGGGAAAGTGACAAGGACATATACTCATGCGAAAACAAAAGAGCTGGACAAGGAAAAAGAGGAGGACACACAGATATACGAGTATATGCAAGGAAACATCAATGCCATTACTGTGCAACTTGAGCCCTGCTCATTTTAGGCTTCCAATCTGGATAAATTGCCTGAGATTGCCACGTACGCCTTGGGGATCTTGTCGTGTCCTGCAGCCAGCGTTCTCTCGGAACCTGTCTTCAGTGCTGCTGGGGGTCTGCTGGCAGATAAGCACACGCGTCTGTCCACTGACAATGTGGACATGGCTCTCAGAGGACTTTTCTTCCCCTGGGTCAGCCAGGGGAGGCGAAAGGCACGCGTATTTTTGAGAGTGCTTCATGCAAAGCATCTTTTTCAAAAGGGGGGTCAACTGATGCCAGTCAAGTGGGGTGTGTGTGGCCCAATTAGTGGAAACGAGGGAGACTGTGGTTGGAGTCCCCTCGCTGTGTTTCTAAAAGAACCAAGATGAACAAGTCATGGCTCTCAGAGGACTTTTCTTCCCCTGGGTCAGCCAGGGGACGGGAAAGGCACGCGTATTTTTGAGAGTGCTTCATGCAAAGCATCTTTTTCATCTTGAAAATGGGGGTCAACTGATGCCAGTCAAGTGGGGTGTGTGTAGCCCAATTAGTGGAAACGAGGGAGACTGTGGTTGGAGTCCCCTCGCTTTTGAAAAAAGAACCAAGATGAACAAGTCATGGCTCTCAGAGGACTTTTCTTCCCCTGGGTCAGCCAGGGGACGGGAAAGGCACGCATATTTTTGAGAGTGCTTCATGCAAAGCATCTTTTTCTTTTTCAAAAGGGGGGTCAACTGATGCCAGTCAAGTGGGGTGTGTGTGGCCCAATTAGTGGCAACGAGGGAGACTGTGGTTGGAGACCCCTCGCTGTGTTTCTAAAAGAACCAAGATGAACAAGTCATGGCTCTCAGAGGACTTTTCTTCCCCTGGGTCAGCCAGGGGACGGGAAAGGCACGCGTATTTTTGAGAGTGCTTCATGCAAAGCATCTTTTTCATCTTGAAAATGGGGGTCAACTGATGCCAGTCAAGTGGGGTGTGTGTGGCCCAATTAGTGGAAACGAGGGAGACTGTGGTTGGAGTCCCCTCGCTGTGTTTCTAAAAGAACCAAGATGAACAAGTCATGGCTCTCAGAGGACTTTTCTTCCCCTGGGTCAGCCAGGGGACGGGAAAGGCACGCGTATTTTTGAGAGTGCTTCATGCAAAGCATCTTTTTCATCTTGAAAATGGGGGTCAACTGATGCCAGTCAAGTGGGGTGTGTGTGGCCCAATTCGTGGAAACGAGGGAGACTGTGGTTGGAGTCCCCTCGCTGTGTTTCTAAAAGAACCAAGATGAACAAGTCATGGCTCTCAGAGGACTTTTCTTCCCCTGGGTCAGCCAGGGGACGGGAAAGGCACGCGGATTTTTGAGAGTGCTTCATGCAAAGCATCTTTTTCATCTTGAAAATGGGGGTCAACTGATGCCAGTCAAGTGGGGTGTGTGTGGCCCAATTAGTGGAAACGAGGGAGACTGTGGTTGGAGTCCCCTCTCTGTGTTTCTAAAAGAACCAAGATGAACAAGTCATGGCTCTCAGAGGACTTTTCTTCCCCTGGGTCAGCCAGGGGACGGGAAAGGCACGCGTATTTTTGAGAGTGCTTCATGCAAAGCATCTTTTTCATCTTGAAAATGGGGGTCAACTGATGCCAGTCAAGTGGGGTGTGTGTGGCCCAATTAGTGGAAACGAGGGAGACTGTGGTTGGAGTCCCCTCGCTGTGTTTCTAAAAGAACCAAGATGAACAAGTCATGGCTCTCAGAGGACTTTTCTTCCCCTGGGTCAGCCAGGGGACGGGAAAGGCACGCGTATTTTTGAGAGTGCTTCATGCAAAGCATCTTTTTCATCTTGAAAATGGGGGTCAACTGATGCCAGTCAAGTGGGGTGTGTGTGTGGCCCAATTAGTGGAAACGAGGGAGACTGTGGTTGGAGTCCCCTCGCTGTGTTTCTAAAAGAACCAAGATGAACAAGTCATTGCTCTCAGAGGACTTTTCTTCCCCTGGGTCAGCCAGGGGACGGGAAAGGCACGCGTATTTTTGAGAGTGCTTCATGCAAAGCATCTTTTTCATCTTGAAAATGGGGGTCAACTGATGCCAGTCAAGTGGGGTGTGTGTGGCCCAATTAGTGGAAACGAGGGAGACTGTGGTTGGAGTCCCCTCGCTGTGTTTCTAAAAGAACCAAGATGAACAAGTCATGGCTCTCAGAGGACTTTTCTTCCCCTGGGTCAGCCAGGGGACGGGAAAGGCACGCGTATTTTTGAGAGTGCTTCATGCAAAGCATCTTTTTCATCTTGAAAATGGGGGTCAACTGATGCCAGTCAAGTGGGGTGTGTGTGGCCCAATTAGTGGAAACGAGGGAGACTGTGGTTGGAGTCCCCTCGCTGTGTTTCTAAAAGAACCAAGATGAACAAGTCATGGCTCTCAGAGGACTTTTCTTCCCCTGGGTCAGCCAGGGAACGGGAAAGGCACGCGTATTTTTGAGAGTGCTTCATGCAAAGCATCTTTTTCAACTTGAAAATGGGGGTCAACTGATGCCAGTCAAGTGGGGTGTGTGTGGCCCAATTAGTGGAAACGAGGGAGACTGTGGTTGGAGTCCCCTCGCTATGTTTTACATGATTTTCGAAGGGCATGACATGCCTAAGAGGTTGAGTTTCATCATCTGCAACTTGTTGGCAACAGAAAGGCTGCCTTTACACCCTTTTGAGACCGAGGATTTTCGAGACCTTATGCCCATTGCAGTGCCCCAAGAGCCGATGGCCAGTCGTCACTCCTTCTCCAAGAAAGGCGTGCCCGCGCTACCACAGTAGGTCCCACACAACCTCACCGATTCCTTGAGAAACTCTGTGTGTGACAGGGTGCATTTCAACACAGATACTTGGACCAGTAAGCATGGACAGGGGAGTTACATGTTGCTAACTGGGCACTGGGTAACTATGGTGAGAGATGGAGAAGGGTTTGCTGTACAAGTCTTGCCGTCCCCACGACTTGTGTGTCAATCCTTCCTCTGTATGTACAAGTTCCTCCACTGCTTCTGCCTCCTCAACCTCGTGTGGGTCCTCCACCTCGGCCCAAACCCTGTGTGGTCAGGCCACCCTTCCTTGTAACTGCGCCCAAGGAATCCCACACACCTCCTTACTATGCTGGCAGCAGAGCTCAAGGCCATCATGCGGTCAAATGTTTACTTTGAAATGTAGGGGAAATGTGAGACACCGCTGAGGAATTGTGGACGGTTAGCTCTGGAGAGTGAGACCGAGTTTCATCAATGGTTATCTACAGTCAACCAGCAGTCAGGGAAGGTCGGGTGCGACAATGATGCAAACCAGTCTGCGACCCTTCTTCAGGGCAATGTGACACACGTGCCTTGTATGTCTCACGTGTTGAACCTGGTTGTCCAGCAATTTTTAAAACACTATCCCTGCCTACATGGCCTTCTGCAGAGGGCACGGTGTAACGCCTGCCTGGATCGACACACTCAGATGGGCTGTAAAGGATAGGCTAGAGGCAAAGCACTCACCAAGCTGGACACCCAGAACCCTGAAATCCTTTAACCCCTATACAGTGATTTGGAATTACACAGGGCCCACGTTGATCAATACCTGTGGAAGGCTGCAGTTCCAGAGAATAGTAGTCATGCAGGTTCAAAAACATTAATTGAGGAAGAGGAACAGAATGGGATGGCCAGGACTTAATCAGAAAACAAGCAGAGGTGAAATGCGGATCGGCCAACGAGGTACATAAACAGCAAGCAGGAAACGTAGTCAGGTAACAAGCACACAAACTCATAAAACTGAACTGGGGGTAACAGTAACAAGAGGTTCATAGCTTTGTCTGGCAGTGGTCTGCAGACAGGAGGGGCCTAAAAAAGGGTGTGGTGTCTTCCCATTGGGACCAGAGTACAAATTGATTGAGTGGACTACGTTGGTGACTTAAAAGCTGTGTGCGGCAATGATGCAAACCTGTCTGCGGCCCTTCGTCAGGGCAATGTGACACACGGGCCTTGTATGGCTCACGTGTTGAATCTGATTCTCCAGCAATTTTTAAAATACCATCCCGGCCTACATGGCCTTGTGCAGCGGGCACGCTGCTATGTGGTCACTTTCATCCTTCGCACCCAGCAGCTCAACAACTTTCATCGCTCCGGAAGTCTTAGGGTCTGGCAGTTAAACGCCAAAAATGCGATGTTCCGACACGCAGGAATTGGAATCTGCACATGTTGCAGCGTGTGTGGCAGCACCGCAGAGCCCTGCTGAAATACGGTATGACGTATACCCTGGGCTAACTTGATGCAGAGGTGGTGCAGATCACGCTGCTGGAGTGGTGTCAGATCAAGGACCTATGCACCCTTCTACACAGTTTCCAAATGTCGACGAAGATGTTTAGCACTGGCAATGCCATTCTCAGCGTGACAATTCTGGTCATCTACATGATGGAGCACACTGTAAGCATTATTCGGAGTCAGGTATTGGTCCAAGAGGAAGGTGAGGAAGTACAGGAGGAGTCATATGCAGAAGGGATAATAAGATCTACAAGGTCCATACGGTAAGCGGCACCTAGGCAGCAGTTATGGTGGGGGATAGGGATTAACAAGGGCGCATAGTATCAGCAAAAATTGTTGAGGAAGGTGCAGGAGCCATGAAAAAATGGAGGACGAACTTGCGATGGGCATGGAAGACTCAGCAGATGAGTGAGAGCTTGCTCACATTTCGGTTGTGCGAGGTTGGGGGGAGAGGGCAGAGGAAGGAGGCACGATTCTCACCTCTCTGCCACCAACACACCAAGGACTTGGTCCTCCTGGATGCACAAGACACATGAGCGTCTTCTTGCTGCACTACCTACAACATGACCCTCGGATTGTACGAATTCGAAGTAATGCTAACTACTGGGTTGCCACACTGTTAGATGCCCGGTACAAGACAAAATTTGGCGAAATAATTCCTGCCATATAAAGGGACGCACGTGTACAGGAGTATCTTCAGAAGGTGTTACGCAATCTTCGATCTGCTTTTCCACTAAACACCAGTGCTGCACAGAGTGAATCTCAACGGTTTGTCATGGATAGGAGGAAATGGTCTTTTACTTGTCCACATCTGAGGGACCGAGGGGTGGCTGTTGTGCTGAGATGCCATTGAGTACGGGCGGGCCTCTGCAAGCCATTTGGGAGTGGCCTGGCCACATCGTCAGGACACCTGATGCCCTGTGGTCTAAATGGGCCCCCCACATCACGGGCAGGGCCAAAGAGTTCATTACCGGACCTAGTTTCTGATGCAGTAAGTGCCTGACCATAGTCAGTTGCATGAAATACAGTCTCTGAAAAAAGACTATCAGCTTTAGCATGGTGTCTATGCACAACACAGGACTTAGACCCGTCACGGAGTGCAAGTACCTGTGCAAAGAGGCTTTTCGCACTAAGTGTGGGAGCATGCGCTGTAGCCCGAAATGAAGACTTAGCCTCAGGAATGGCACAGTCAGGCTGAGCATACTCACTAGGCGAAACACTGGAGTTATGCTGCGGCTGGGGTAATTCGTCACACGCATGCGCACTAGCTGCCTCTCCACACTTACACGTGGAGGAGAAAGCAGCCAGCTGGACAACCCGAGGCACAGGCCTAAATGGCAGCTGATGCCTGGGCGCAACTGAAACCGCAGCAGGCTGCTTGCGTTTAAGGCGTCACCGTTTTGTAACAACAAATAACATCCAAAAGAACAGGTGTACTTCTTCCCATGGATAATCTGATATGATCCCTTTTTTCATGGACACGACCATCGCTAACAAATGTAGATGAGGCCAAATCAGCAGCTGCTTCAATGGATCTGAATTGCTCCATAAAGTGGCCTCTCCTCCACCCCAATTTCAAGATCCCAAATACTCCATTCCTCTGTGGTGTCAATCCAATCGCACTTGCTTCCTAACAGCTCTCAAGTTTCCACCAGCCCTGCTGAGTATGGGGTGACAGAGATGGTTGAGTTTGCATAGCTGTTCAGTCGCACTATAGCCTGGGAATCAGAGGTCTGCTCCAAAGCTGCAATGAGTACAGACAAGGAAGTTATTATTATTTTTATCATTATTGATTTATAGAGCACCATTGATTCCATGGTGCTGTACATGAGAAGGGGGTTACATACAGAATACATATACAAGTAACTATAGACAGACTGGTACAGAGGGAAGAGGGCCCTGCCCTTGCGGGATTACATTTTAAAGGATTTTTGGGAGGAGACAGTAGGAGTTGTTTAGGTTGAGCGTCAAGTACGTATGGTGGTGGTGTCATTGAAGGTTATAGTCATTTCTGAACAGATGAGTTTTAAGATTCAGTTTAAAGCTTGCGGGTGTAGCAGATAATCTGACGTGTTGAGGTAGCGAGTTCCATGAGACAGGGGAAATGATCTGCGCAGATAGCCTGAAGCTTTGTGACTGGGATCCAGGCCCCGATGAAGAAGGTGCTGAGCCTAATCTACACCCTCATTTCCAAATAGTAAATCCTCCTGGTGGAGACAATGGGGAACATGATGAGGAGCACAGATACCTGATTGGAAGGACAACTTTACTATTCGGTCAGGGCAGGAAGAGGTTGTCTCGGAGAACTCAGGACGAGGGGAATGAAAACACACAGGGTTATTGATGAGGTTGGAGACAACACTTACTGTCAAACCAAAGTCAGCCAGTCGATGAGGTCAGCAGAGGAGGTGGAGGAGGATGCTACTGACGACGAGGTTACGTTGCGTCTTCCTGGCCAGAGACAAAGTACTGGAAGCACGTCAACAACTGAATCCTGGACCACAACTTTGACTCTGAGCAGATGTCGTGTTGGCTATGCAGGTCGCATGGGCTGTAAGCCTTTCCTAGCCTGTGAATTTTTGGACATCGCAAAGGATCACCCAAGTCATGGAATCTGTAAGATTTGTCAACAATCTGTAAGTAGAAGGCAAAAACTCACACTTTTGAGTACTTCCTCCATGAAGTATCACATGGATATGAATTGACAGCGTGAAGGTGTATTGCTCAGCTTTAGCAACTGTCAACGCAATATGCTTATTTGCCGTTCATTGCATGCATTGTTGCAGACTACACACAAGGGGCTGCTGTTTTTTTGGATCTGCCTTTGGTCACTATAGCAATAGAAAATTGCTCTTCGGGGGTGGACTTGGAGATGCTGTCTATGAACAGAATGAAAAGCTAAAGGTGTGTGTTACAGCAAGGAGCCACCGCGGAAACACTTTGTTCAATTGTGAGGGGAGTTGTGTTGTACTTTGATGATGAGCACTGTAACGTCAGTGAGCAGCATCCTGTGCCACAGACCAACATTCTTACAGTGCTGTCTATACTGTTTACCGTGAGAGGAGCGTAAAGTCTGTATTTCTGGCAACTGGACATCACAGTACCCGGGTACGGTAGGCTGTGCCCAGACAATAATGCGGGCCCAAAACACTTTGTTTTATTAGCAAAACACATATCTGTTCTGGGTAGGCCGACTATATAGACAATAAGACTTGCTGCCTCTGCACTGTCAAATTGTCACGTACAGTTTAAATCATAGAGGGACAGCAACACATGTTTGCATTGACTGTTGCTTTTCAAGATTTCCATGACTGTGTTGCAGAGCTGTGTGGTTTGCATTCACACTGTTATCATCTGCAATATCTGTGAGGCTTCAGCTAACAAGGGTATTCAGGGGGGGTCATGTGTTTTGTCTATGTTTAGGTAGATAACTTGGAAGCTCTTGTGATGCGCCACTGGTAAGTCGTGTTCGCACACACACACACACACACACACACACACACACGCACAAACACACAATTACTGCTACACAGAGGGATTAGCAGGTAGTAGGCAACAGAATAGATTGTTCAATTATTTTAATTGTATGCATGGTTCTTATTGTTTGTTTTGGTAAAGTTAAACAATCATTTATCAACCCAACTGGCTAGAGTCCTTTTCCTTTTGCCTGGTTTTGCTGCATACTGGGGAGCCCACCCTGTACACAACTTAAAATGAAGCATAAGTCGCAATGTGAATTTCACTGTGCTACAATGCGGACTAGCGTGCCTGTGCAACCACCGCCTGCCCCATCAAGTGCATCTGCGTGCTCTTCATCCTCTGTGACTGTGGGGACAGCAGTCACACATGGTTTTTCACACTGAACTTCCACTCCTTAACCCGCAACAGGGAGTGTGATTGGCAGGTCATCACTTGTTTTGGAAGTGGAAACAGAAGGTATTGTTGAGCTGTCAGACATCGAGAGAACCATCATTGGATGCAGGCTACATTATATCCACGCCTGCACCTTCGTCACAGATTGCCTGGACTACCTGCAGTTAATAATTGCATTCCAGAAATGGAAAGGAGTGTAGAATGCACATGTGTTGTACCTTGCTTGGCAGCAAAGGAACACTAACTTAGTATTCCAGACAATTTTAGGAAGGCAGAAAAAGAAAGAGTCAGCTCTTTGTGCAAATTAAATAGCGTGGCAAAAGTGGACAGATGGGTACAGTGGCCGTGTTCTGTGGGTACCAGGACAGTAAAAGAAGCTTCACTTTCTATCCCTCGTAATGATCAAATGCAGCAAGGAATTCCCTGAGTTTGCTATAAAACTAGCATAGCAAAATTGGCATGAGTGTAGAATGCAGAGGTGCTTGAGATTGCTTGGCACCAGTGGCACAATAAAGGAGTCCTACAGGCATTTTTTGTATACCACTAAGTGGCAGTATTTTTTGCTATAATTATAGCTTATTAAAAACAGAGCAGGAGGGTGTCATGCAGAGGTGCTAGAAATAGCTTGGCACAAGTGGGGCACTAATGGAATACAACAGCCAGTTCTATGATGCCACTAAATGGCAGTATTTTGTGCTATAATTATAGCTTATTAAAAACAGAGCAGGAGGGTGTCATGCAGAGGTGCTAGAAATAGCTTGGCACCAGTGGGGCACTAATGGAATACAACAGCCAGTTCTATGATGCCACTAAATGGCAGTATTTTTTGTTATCATTATAGCTTATTAAAAACAGAGCAGGAGGGTGTCATGCAGAGGTGCTGCACATAGATTTGCACCAGTGGGGCATTAATGGAGTACAACAGCCACTTCTTGTATGCCACTAAGTTTACTCAATTTTTGGTATTATAATGTATTAGTAACAATGAGTTTGAGTGTGCAATGCAGGCAGACGTGCTGCAAATATCTTTGCACTAGTGTGACTAGACAAAAGTCCAATAGCCACGTTTAGGATGCCACTAGGTACACTGACTGTTTGCTAGTATAATGGCTTAGTTAAAAAGAGTTTGAGTGTGCAATGCAGGCAGACGTGCTGCAAATATCTTTGCACTAGTGTGACTAGACAAAAGTCCAATAGCCACGTTTAGGATGCCACTAGGTACACTGACTGTTTGCTAGTATAATGGCTTAGTTATAATGAGTTGGAGTGTGCAGAGGACAGGAGGGTACAGTGCCAGGATTGTGGGGCTCTGGGTAGAGGAATGGAAGCCTGCCTTTCTATTCCCTCCTAATGGGGAAATGCAGCGACGAAATCCCTGACCTTAGCTACACAGACGCTGTCTCTGTTTTCAGGACCTGTCAACTATGGCTCTGACCCTGCCGGTACGAGCCCTTAAAAGGACTGATAGATAGTGCTATCCCTATGCTGTCCAGCGTATCCAGTATCGGCGATAGGACAAAGGATGGAGCTGCGCCAGTGATGTCTGACACCAAGGACGCAGAAGAGATAATGGCGTCCGGACGGGCAGATACTCGTTTTTATAATGCAGGGACATGTGACATGGACATCCTATCACACATGCCGTTGCTTCTCTGGCTAAAAGTCCACTTAGCTGTGTGTGTGTCTGGGATTGGCTGACATGCTGGCCCGCCCCACAAGACGCGCGCGCTTAGGGAAGGAAGACAAGGAAAAAAAAAAAAAAATGGCGATCGCCATTATCCATACAGCAGTGATCTGAATGCGCTGTTCCCGCACACTATACACTGAAATTTCATAATAGTGTGAGTCACAGAGTGACTTACACTATTACAGCGGAAAGCCAGCTACGAATTAGCTGTTTTTTTTGCTGCTAGAACCGTTCTCGAACGTATCTAGAACTATCGAGCTTTTGCAAAAAGCTCGAGTTCTAGTTCGATCTAGAACAGGCCCCAAAATCACTCGAGCCTAGAACTGGAGAACCTCAAACCGCGAACCGCGCTCAACTCTACTCACAAATAAGGTGGAGGAATTAGAATTAATATTGTTGGAAGAAAATTATGATATAGTGGGGATATCAGAGACCTGGCTGGATGAAAGCTATGACTGGGCTGTTAATTTACAGGGTTATAGCCTATTCAGGAATGACCGTACAAATAAGCGAGGGGGAGGTGTGTGTCTATATGTAAAATCATCCTTAAAACCCATCCTGTGTGACAACATATGTGAGGGTACTGAGAATGTAGAGTCCCTATGGGTGGAGATAAGGGGGGGGAGAATGAATAATAAAATACTGATAGGGGTGTGTTATAAGACGCCGAATATTATGGAAGAGGTAGAGAATCTCCTCATAAAGCAAATTGATAAAGCAGCGAGTCTCGGAGAGGTAATTATTATGGGGGACTTTAACTATCCTGATATAAATTGGGGAACAGAAACTTGCAGTTCCAGCAAAGGAAATAGATTTTTGATAACAATGAAAGATAATTACCTTTCACAAATGGTACAGGACCCCACAAGAGGGGGAGCACTACTAGACCTTGTACTAACCAATAGGCCAGACCGCATATCAAATATACAAGTTGGGGGTTACTTGGGGAATAGTGATCACAAAATAATAAGTTGTCATGTATTCTTTAGTAAGATGTCTAGTAGAGGGGCTACAAGGACACTAAACTTCAGGAAAGTAAATTTTAAACGGTTGAGAGATGATCTTAGTGCAATAAACTGGGATGATGTACTAAGTAATAAAAGTACACAAAGCAAATGGGAGACTTTTATGAGCATCCTGAATAGGGCTTGTGCAGAAAATATACCCTATGGGAACAAACATGCTAGAAATAGGAGGAAACCCCTATGGCTAAATAGAGCTGTAAGGGAAGCAATAAAAGAAAAACAGAAAGCCTTAAAAGAATTAAAGAGGGTAGGTAGTGATGAGGCATTATATAATTATAGAAAATTAAATAAAATATGTAAAAGGCAAATTAAGTTAGCTAAGTTTGAGACAGAGAGACTCATTGCGAGAGAAAGTAAAAATAATCCTAAAATATTCTTTAACTACATAAACAGTAAAAAACTGAAAAGCGATAGTGTTGGCCCCCTTAAAAATAGTCTTGGTGAAATGGTGGAAGGGGATGAGGGTAAAGCCAACCTGCTGAATGACTTTTTTTCTACGGTTTTTATACAAGAAAATGCCATGGCAGATGACATGACCAGTGATACCATAAATTCACCCTTGAATATTACCTGCTTAACCCAGCAGGAAGTACGCCGCCGCCTCGAAATCACTAAGGTTGACAAATCTCCGGGCCCGGATGGCATACACCCCAGAGTACTACAGGAATTGAGTTCTGTGATAGATAGACCATTATTTTTAATCTTCTCAGATTCCTTAATAACAAGGTCGGTACCGCAGGACTGGCGCATAGCAAATGTGGTGCCAATATTCAAAAAGGGGACAAAAACTGAGCCGGGAAATTATAGGCCGGTAAGTTTAACCTCTACGGTTGGTAGAATCCTTGAGGGTTTCTTGAGAGATGCTATACTGGAGTATCTCAAGAAAAATAACCTTATGACAGAGTATCAACATGGGTTTATGAGGGATCGATCCTGTCAAACTAATTTGATCAGCTTCTATGAAGAGGTAAGTTCAAGCCTGGACCAGGGAAATGCAGTGGATGTTGTGTATATGGACTTTTCAAAAGCTTTTGATACGGTGCCACACAAAAGGTTGGTACATAAAATGAGAATAATGGGGATAGGGGAAAATATGTGTAACTGGGTTAAAAACTGGCTCAGTGATAGGAAACAAAGGGTGGTAATGGTACGTACTCGGACTGGGTCTCAGTTCATAGTGGGGTACCAAAGGGGTCAATATTGGGCCCGCTTCTTTTCAACATATTTATAAATGACCTTGTTGGGGGCATGCGGAGTAGAATTTCAATATTTGCAGATGATACTAAACTCTGCAGGGTAATCAATACAGAGGAGGATAATTTTATATTACAGGGAGATTTATGTAAATTGGAGGATTGGGCTGAGAAGTGGCAATTGAAGTTTAATGTAGATAAATGTAAGGTCATGCACTTGGGTAGAGGAAATAACATTTATGATTATGTACTTAATTGTAGAACACTGGGTAAAACAGACACAGAAAAAGACTTGGGTGTATGGGTGGATGGTAAACTTCACTTTAGTGGACAGTGTCAGGCAACTGCTGCCAGGGCTAATAAAATAATGGGATGTATTAAAAGAGGTATAAGTGTTCATGAAAAAAATATAGTTCTACCTCTGTACAAGTCACTAGTGCGACCGCACTTAGAATACTGTGTACAATTCTGGTCACCGATATATAAGAAGGACATAGCTGAACTGGAGAGGGTGCAGAGAAGAGCGACCAAGATTATTAGAGGAATGGGTGGGCTACAATACCAAGACAGGTTATTAAACTTGGGGTTACTTAGTTTAGAAAAACGAAGGCTTAGGGGGGATCTAATCACAATGTATAAATATATGAGGGGACAGTACAGAGACCTTTCCAAAGATCTTTTTACACCTAGGCCTGCGACTGGAACACGGGGGCATCTGCTACGTCTTGAGGAAAGAAGGTTTAATCATAATCACAGACGAGGATTCTTTACTGTACGAGCAGTGAGACTATGGAACTCTCTGCCGCATGATGTTCTAATGAGTGATTCACTACTAACATTTAAGCAGAGCCTGGACGCCTTTCTTGAAAAATTTAATATTACCAGTTAAGTATATTAGATTTTATGACAGGGTATTGATCCAGGGAACTAGTCTGATTGCCGGATGTGGAGTCAGGAAGGAAATTTTTTCCCCATTGGAACTTGTTTGCCACATTGGGGGTTTTTTTGCCTTCCTCTGGATCAACATGTTAGGCTACGGGTTGAACTAGATGGACTAAAGGCACTGTCACACAAAGAGATAAATCTTTGGCAGATCTGTGGTTGCAGTGAAATCATGGACATATTGTTCCATTTGTACACAGCCACAAACTTGGCACTGATTGTCCACAAATTCACTGCAACCACAGATCTGCCGCAGATTTATCTTTGTGTGTGACAGGGCCTTTAGAGTCTCCATTCAACCTTAAAAACTATGATACTATGATATGTAGAAGGGATAATAAGATGTACAAGGTCCATACGTTGAGCGGCACCTAGGCGGCAGTCATGGTGGGGGATGGGGATTAACAAGGGCGCATAGTATCAGCAAAAATTGTTGAGGAAGGTGCAGGAGCCCATGAAGAAATGGAGGACGAACTGGCGATGGGCATGGAAGACTCAGCAGATGTGTGAGAGCTTGCTCACATTTCGGTTGTGCGAGGTTGGGGGGAGAGGGCAGAGGAAGGAGGCACGATTCTCACCTCTCTTCCACCAACACACCAAGGACTTGGTCCTCCTGGATGCACAAGACACATGAGCGCCTTCTTGCTGCACTACCTACAACATGACCCTCGGATTGTACGAATTCGAAGTAATGCTAACTACTGGGTTGCCACACTGTTAGATCCCCGGTACAAGACAAAATTTGGCGAAATAATGCCTGCCATAGAAAGGGACGCACGTATACAGGAGTATCTGCAGAAGGTGGTACGGATTCTTAGATCTGCTTTTCCAGTAAACACCAGTGCTGCACAGAGTGAATCTCAACGCTTTCTCATGGATAGGAGGAAATGGTCTTTTACTTGTCCACATCTGAGGGACCGAGGGCTGGCTGCTGTGCTGAGATGGCATTGAGTACGGTGTCCCTGCAGAGTTGCCCTTTTGGTCATATACCAAATGAGTTGAAAAAGGACAAATGCTGGTGGAAAGGGGAACAGGTGTGTTGGAAAGGGGAAAAAAAATTTTTTGTCCGTGGGTTTGGTGGTTAAGCAAAAGTAACATTTGATGAAGAAACACCATCTGTTACGGTGGGACTGGCAGATTTGGATAAGGTGGTATATACTATGTTACCGCTATATAACGAAAATTAATAAGAAAAGAAAGAGAAAGGTATATATCCCCATCAGCAGTCAATGTCCACCGTGCTCCCAGATGGAAAAGGAGAGGTTGGCAACTGGAAGGTTAGGTGGAGGATACAGATCTGTGTGGCTATGAAACTAATAGTTGCCTGAACCGAGTTAGACGCTACTCGGATCTTGAGACTGGGAGCCCTGTTAGCGTCACAGGATCCACACGCCCACCCAGCCCAGGAACTCCCTGTTAACATCACAGGGGCCATTCAGTACGCTGACCGTGTGCATTGGGGCCACACCTGTGGACAGCAGGTGCATCAGCAGGTGCATCAGCAGCAGCAGGCCTGTTAATGCCACTGGGCTGCACAAGCAGGACTTGTAGGACAGGAGCTGGTCTTAACCGTTCTGCGTTACCAACTGTGGTGGCGGCCTGCATCGACGCCCTATCCCTGCCTACCTCTGGCCTAAAGCCGCAATGGGTTCAACACATGGAGGTGTGCTCTTTCGGAGCATAATAGAAGACTGCGCACCTCCTTGTTGGCTCCAGTCTGTTTTATAACCTGGGTCCGCCCCAAACCAGGGTGGACCACAATGCACCTCCTGGAGACAAAAGCAAAGTGACACGTCATGAGTGGCATAACTAGCGTCCTATTTGGAACCGCAACTTCAATAATGACCTCATGGCTGCCACGACACAAACACCTCACCAGTCATCGTCTGACCATCAATAATGAGGTGACAAGTCATAGGGGCGGGCCTCTGCAAGCCATTTGGGAGTGGCCTGGCCACATCGTCAGGACACCTGATGCCCTGTGGTCTATATGGGCCCCCCCACATCAGGGGCAGGGCCAAAGAGTTCATTACCGGACCTAGTTTCTGATGCAGTAAGTACCTGAGCATGGTCAGTTGCATGAAATAGAGTCTCTGAAAAAAGACTATCAGCTTTAGCATGGTGTCTAGGCACAAAACAGGGCTTAGACCCGGCACAGAATGCAAGTACCTGTGCAAAGAGGCTTTTCGCACTAAGTGTGGGAGCATGCAAGGTATCCCGAAATGAAGACTTAGCCTCAGGAATGGCACAGTCAGGCTGAGCATACTCACTAGGCGAAACACTGTAGTTAGGCTGCAGCTGGGGTAAATCGGCACACGCATGCGCACTAGCTGCCTCTCCACACTTAGACGCGGAGGAGAAATTGCTCTTCGGGTGTGGACTTGGAGATGCTGTCTATGAACAGAAGGAAAAGCTAAAGAAAGCCTCACTTTCTATCCCTCCCGAATTATCAAATGCAGCAATGAATTACCTGAGTTTGCTATAACATTAGCGTAGCAAAATGTGCATGAGGGTGTCCTGCACAGGTGCTAGAAATAGCTTGGCACCAGTGGGACAATAATGGAATACAACAGCCAGTTCTATGATGCCACTAAATGGCAGTATTTTTTGCTATCAATATAGCTTATTAAAAACAGAGCAGGAGGGTGTCCTGCACAGGTGCTAGAAACAGCTTGGCACCAGTGGGACACTAATGGAAGTCCAACAGCCACGTTTAGGATGCCACTAAGTTCACTCAGTGTTTGCTAGTATAATGGCTTAGTAACAATGAGTTTGAGTGTGCAATGCAGGCAGACGTGCTGCAAATATCTGTGCACTAGTGGGACTATACAGAAGTCCAATAGGCACGTTTAGGATGCCACTAAGTTCACTCAGTGTTTGCTAGTATAATGGCTTATAATGAGTTGGAGTGTGCAATGCAGGCAGAGGTGCTGCAAATATCTTTGCACTAGTGGGACTATACAGAAGTCCAATAGCCACGTTTAGGATGCCACTAGGTTCAATCAGTGTTTGCTAGTATAATGGCTTAGTAACAATGAGTTTGAGTGTGCAATGCAGGCAGACGTGCTGCAAATATCTGTGCACTACTGGGACTATACAGAAGTCCAATAGCCACGTTTAGGATGACACTAGGTACACTCAGTGTTTGCTAGTATAATGGCTTAGCTACAATGAGTTGGAGTGTGCAATGCAGGTAGAGGTGCTGCAAATATCTTTGCACTAGTGGGATTATACAGAAGTCCAATAGCCACGTTTAGGATGCCACTAGGTTCAATCAGTGTTTGCTAGTATAATGGCTTAGTAACAATGAGTTTGAGTGTGCAATGCAGGTAGAGGTGCTGCAAATATCCTTGCACTAGTGGGACTATACAGAAGTCCAACAGCTACTTTTAGGATGCCACTAAGTTCACTCAGTGTTTGCTAGTATAATGGCTTAGTAACAATGACAGCCGATTCAAGAAAAATAGCCAACAACCACAATAAATAAAATTAATATTTCTTTATTAACACAGTTCATAAAACAATGAGAGGTTTAAAATGATGATAACAAGAGGAGGCTAGCACACAATACTAAGTATCAATGGTAAAATATAAATAAATGCAAGAAGTGCAATATATGTAAATGGCCACTAGATGGCAAGATATAGAAAGATATGGGACAATGCAAGCCAAGAAAATATCACCATAAATAGTATACTATGTAAGGCACATACAATAGACACAAATTATATAAGGCACAATATTGCTATCAAAGGTCTATGTTAAAGTGCATATAAATAAAGATTTATGGTGATAAATGTCAGCAAACATCTACCCACATCAATATCCCAATAAATCTCTGAGATAAACTCCATTTATGGCATAATACCGCAATCAAAATCAGAGTATTAGGAGCCCAAAAGATAAGGTGAATATACCTGTGGCCATCAGCAAGTAAGGGGTGCTTCACACACAGCGAGCTCGCTGCCGAGATCGCTGCTGAGTCACGCTTTTTGTGACGCAGCAGTGACCTCATTAGTGATCTCGCTGTGTGTGACACTGGATCTGGCCCCTGCTGCGAGATCGCTGCTCATTACACACAGCCCTGGTTCGTTTTCTTCAAAGGCGCTCTCCCACTGTGACACACAGATCGCTGTGTGTGACAGCGAGAGAGCGACAAATGAAGCGAGCAGGGAGCAGGAGCCGGCGTCTGGCAGCTGCAGTAAGCTGTAACCAAGATGAACATCGGGTAACCAAGGTGGTTACCCGATATTTACCTTAGTCACCAGCAGCTCTCACGCTGCCTGTGCTGCCGGCTCCGGCTCTCTGCACATGTAGCTGCTGTACACATCGGGTTAATTAACCCGATGTGTACTGTAGCTAGGAGAGCAAGGAGCCAGCGCTAAGCAGTGTGCGCGGCTCCCTGCTCTCTGCACATGTAGCTGCATTACACATCGGGTTAATTAACCCGATGTGTACTGTAGCTAGGAGAGCAAGGAGCCAGCGCTCAGTGTGCGCGGCTCCCTGCTCCCTGCACACACAGCTAAGCGGTGTGCGCTGGTAACTAATGTAAACATCGGGTAACCATACCCGATGTTTACCTTAGTTACCAGTGTCCGCAGCTTCCAGACGCCGGCTCCGTGCAAGCGCAGCGTCGCTTGCACGTCGCTGCTGGCTGGGGGCTGGGGTGTTAATAAAGAAATATTAATTTTAATTTTATTTATTGTGGTTGTTGGCTATTTTTCTTGAATCGGCTGCCATATATATATAATAGCCTTTCTATTTATATCTTGGAGTTTATGTACTTATCTATTGGTGATAGTCTTATGTACACACCATTGTGCTCCTATTGGTATTAATTGGTGTAGCTTAGTAACAATGAGTTGGAGTGTGCAAAGTTCAGGAGGGTACAGTGCCAGGGTTGTGGGTCTCTGGGTAGAGGAATGGAAGCCTGCCTTTCTATCCCTCCTAATGGGGAAATGCAGCGAGGAAATCCCTGACCTTAGCTACACAGACGCTGTCATCTTGTGTAGCTGTTAAACTCTGTTTTCAGGACCTGTCACCTATGGCTCTGACCCTGCCGGTATGAGCCCTTAAAAGGACTGATAGAAAGTGCTATCCCTAAGCTGTCCAGCGCTGTGTATGGAGCGCATACAGCAGTATCGGCGATAGGACTCAGGACGGAGCTGCGCCAGTGATGTCTGACACCAAGGACGCAGAAGGCAGATAATGGCGTGCTGGAGGAAAATGTCCGTTTTTATAATGCAGGGACATGTGACATTGACATCCTATCACACATGCCGTTGCTTCTCTGGCTAAAAGTCCACTTAGCTGTGTGTGTGTCTGGGATTGGCTGACATGCTGGCCCTCCCCACTACACGCGCGCGCTTAGGGAAGGAAGACAAGGAAAAAAAAAAAAATGGCGATCGCCATTATCCAAACAGCAGTGATCTGAATGCGCTGTTCCCGCATACTATACACTGAAATGTCATAACAGTGTGAGTCACAGAGTGACTTACACTATTACAGCGGAAAGCCAGCTACGAATTAGCTGTTTTTTTTGCTGCTAGAACCGTTCTCGAACGTATCTAGAACTATCGAGCTTTTGCAAAAAGCTCGAGTTCTAGTTCGATTTAGAACAGCCCCCAAAATCACCCGAGCCTCGAACTGGAGAACCACGAACCACGAACCGCGCTCAACTCTACTTAGAAGGTGTTTTTATGTGTTTTCTATGTGTTTGTATGTGTTTGTGTTTGCCTGACATTGTTTTCAATGGAGTTCGACGGTGCTCGAAAGTGTTTGTCGAACGTTCGACGAACACACCCGAAGTTCGACGAACCGAACCCGAACACTTGGGTGGTGGCTCAGTCAGGACCCGCCCAATTGTAAAAGTAAAAAAAGTAAAAAAAACACTACATGTGAACAAACGCTAAAAGGGATATTTTTTTTCTCGAGAAAAAGAATCCAGCTCATCCCAGAGTCTGCTCAGTTTTGCCGGTAATATGAAGCAAAGGATCCTGCTACTGCTTCAGCAGAACAAGTTAAACAAGAAGAAATGATCCAGCTTCCAGATTTTTTTCTTTATAATAAAATTCACCTTTATTGGTAATTTTGATAACAGTAAAAAATACAATATCTGTAAATTCTTGCACTGTAATTCTGATTATGTAGTGCAGGGGTCTCAAACATGCGGCCCCTCAGGGTAGTTCGTGCGGCCCCCAGGCCCGTGCCCCTGTTCACTATCGCGGCAGGTGCAGGGGCCGCAGCCACTGTCTGCACTTTATGTCAGATGAATGTGTTGCTGGGGCTGCGCTCTCGCGCCGGCAATACAATCATCTCACATAAATCACTGACAGTGACACTGCACCTGCCACGATAGTGAACAGGGGCACGGACCTGGGTGCCGCATGAAGCAGAGATGAGGCAGCAGAGGGAGCGCGGGACAGGTGAGAGGAATGGTGTGTGTGTGTGTGCAGGGCCGTATTTGGGGTTTATGCTGCCCTAGGCACTGTCACTGGTGGCGCCCCCTTCTGATCAGTCAGATTACGGGTATGTGCACACAGCTTTTTTTTTTTTTTTTCAGACAGATCCGCCCTGTAACCCGCCCAAAAAACCGAAACTCTAAATATTAAAGAAATTAACTCATACACTGCAGTGTAAACGATTTGCTGTCCATATGTTCAGTCTTTGGAGTTTTTTTTTAAGCACGTCAGGTTTCCTCAGACATGAAGCGGATGACAGTGACCGGTCCATCATATGGGCATCTGCTGCTTGGATGCCGCTTACTAGTTAATTTAAAAAATAAGTAAAATCCAGTAGCTAAAAGATGTTGGAAAAAACAACCAAGAAGCAACAGCAAAAAAAAAAAAAATATTTGCTTCCAGATAAAATGATGACTGTCCTGAAGCGTATTCTGTCTGAATAATTCCGGGGGTTCACAGACATCTACAAGACGTGTGCACATGCCCTGATAGAGCCCAGAGCCTTCAGATAGTAGTTAAGACCTCCATACACATTAACCTAAAGTTGTCTAAACCCGCCAATATCGACAGGTTCTGCTGACAGTCCAATGTGAATGGGGGCTCTCAATTCTGATTGTCAGGGGAATAAGGATCCAGCATGTCCGATTACGGAGTGTAGATCCTATTATCCTCTGATTGATAAGCTGCTACCGGAGATGTCCAGCAGCGGCTCTAATAGAGAACACAGAAACACTTGGCAGAATGAGTGCTCCTGTATATGGGAGAGCTGAGCAAGATAGCTGTCGGCTGAAAGATCAGACTAAACTGTATGGGGTCTTTAGTCTATTACGTATTCGGCTGACAGACATGCAGATAGCTGTATTTTTAGTCCAGCACGCTGACCCTATGTTTTAGGATCAAGACTGATAAGGTAAAGATTACAACAGCTACATGACTATCACCAGAACCACCATCAGTACAGTAATACATAACTAAAACCACACTAAATACAAGAATACGTAACCAAAACCACAGTTAGTACAGTAATACATCAACAGAACTACTGTCAATACAGTAATATCACCAAAACCACCCTAAATACAATAATACATCACCAAACCCACCCTGAAGACAATAATACATTGCTAAACCCACTCTAAAGACAATAATACATCACCAAAACCACCATCAGAACATGAATACATTGCCAACTTCATACAGCAATCAAGTGCAGTGTCAGGTTAGACCCATAAACATATATGTATTGTATTAACGTACAACTCCCAGTATGTGCTTAACAATGGTGAGGAGATGCTGGTAGTTGTTACCAGCCATCATTAGACTGTGGACCATATAAGAACCACAATACTGATTAGTCCCAGGCAGTAGACTTAACTTTTGGAGGAGATCTTATATGTTTAGGTCCATTAATCCAGATGAGATTAGTAGGGCAGAGGTGGGCCCAGTAGGGAGAAGGGGCATCATGGGGTGGGACTTGAGACCCCCACCAATTGCTCAAAAAAAGACCTCTTAAGTGCACAGCTCAGGAAACAGGACTATGAAATTTTACTCCCGGAATCCATTCTGACTGCATATTCTGGTTCTCGGAAACACTCGGGGCCACGGTAGTCAGACCCCCAGCGATTGGAAAGTTATTCCCCATCCCAAGGATAGGGGGTAAGTTCCCAATGTGAGAAAAACCCTTTAAAGCAGCATTAAGACTGCAGCCAAAGATGGGAAACTGATTTATCTAAACAGTGTCCATCACCCGATGCACGAGCAAAAAAACTTTCATTCGTCAGGTGAGATGATTTTTAAGCTGACTGAAAGGGAATCGGTCACCCTAAAATGACACCTAGACTGCAGAAATATTTATATGGGGGACATGATCTGTGGAGAAATAATCCCACCCATATAGTTCAGCTTAAAAGGAACTGGTCACAACCTTTAATATTAAACTGCTCCATTGCCTTGTTAGTCAGAAAATGTGCATCACTTACATTGCGTCACTAACAAGAGGGGGGGCAGTTTAAAATTGAAAAAGGGTGTAACAGGTTCCCTTTAATATTCACTGAAAAAGCCACATTTATTTGATATGAAAATGAGGACATTTCTGCGCGGCCTAAGCCTGGGTGCACCGATACCACCTAATATAGGAAAATACTAGCCAGGCCTTTGTCTTGATTAATAGTGATCCATTAGTGGGAGTGAGCACCGTAACACCAGATCTCCTGTCTGCACCGCACCCAACACTGCGGCACACTCCAAGCGTCAGTGCGGGTGTGCACACAGCACAGGAGGAGCACAGCGGCACACGCCAAGCGTCAGTGCATGTGTACATCCAACACAGGAGGAGCACACTGAGGAGGGGGACACAGCGCTGTGATGTGCTGTCTACTCACTTCGGCAACCTTCCTCCTTATTGAATCTGCAGTCAAATACAGGCAGCAACCAGGTGTCAGAACGTACCTGCAGTCACATTGCATGCGCACCCACACTGACACTTGGAGTGCTACTCTGCTCCTCCAGTGTCAGGACACGTGCAGAAATGCTAAGTGATTTTAGACAGCACTGACTCTCACCTAAGGACGAGGGACTGTCTTTAATATGCAAATAGGAGGGTGCACATCTGCACCAAGACATCGGCCGCACCAGGGGGGACAGAACAGTCTGCATATATACAATAAAATATTAAGTTAAACTGTACATGCCAGAGCGACATCCCCTATATAAATGTGTATGCAGATCAATTGGCATTTTGGGAGTAAAAGTAAAATGTCATCGCTCTTAGCAACACATTGTCCTGCGTCTCCCAAGACTCCCCTCTTGTTTGGTCTGCTGCAGCACATACTGCAATAGTGCCCATATAGGGAATGTGTCACCAGGTTTATTCTCCCCCCTCTGAGAGCAGCATAATGTAGAGACAGAGACCCTGATTCTAGCAATGTGTCACTTACTGAGCTGTTTGCTGTCATTTTCTCTGCTGCAGATCTCGCAGTTACTGTATACAGAGATCATGAATATGCTGGACTACCTGCAGCACACCAAGATTAAGGAAAACAGAGCAGTGTATATGGGCTTCATTAGGAGTGAAAGGCAACAACTTCAATAGGAATGCGCAAATAAGAAGAAAAGGAAGTCTTTAAATTTGCCTAAGTATCTGTATATCCCATGGTTAATAATTAACGGTCATAAACGCTATAGTGCAAATAAAAAGTTTTATCAGACACAAGGTACATGGGGTATAGAATATAATAAAACATACAGGACAGGATTCGACAATGACAGGCGAATAATCCCCATGTGGGGCCACATGCGATCTCCCCCTGTTGGTAAGCTCCCTCTACTGCTAGCCAGTGCTGGTGTGGTTCTCTATGGCTCTCTGTACTGCTAGCCAGTGCTGGTGTGGTTCTCTATGGCTCCCTGTACTGCTAGCCAGTGCTGGTGTGGTTCTCTATGGCTCCCTGTACTGCTAGCCAGTGCTGGTGTGGTTCTCTATGGCTCCCTGTACTGCTAGCCAGTGCTGGTGTGGTTCTCTATGGCTCTCTGTACTGCTAGCCAGTGCTGGTGTGGTTCTCTATGGCTCCCTGTACTGCTAGCCAGTGCTGGTGTGGTTCTCTATGGCTCTCTGTACTGCTAGCCAGTGCTGGTGTGGTTCTCTATGGCTCCCTGTACTGCTAGCCAGTGCTGGTGTGGTTCTCTATGGCTCTCTGTACTGCTAGCCAGTGCTGGTGTGGTTCTCTATGGCTCTCTGTACTGCTAGCCAGTGCTGGTGTGGTTCTCTATGGCTCCCTGTACTGCTAGCCAGTGCTGGTGTGGTTCTCTATGGCTCCCTGTACTGCTAGCCAGTGCTGGTGTGGTTCTCTATGGCTCTCTGTACTGCTAGCCAGTGCTGGTGTGGTTCTCTATGGCTCCCTGTACTGCTAGCCAGTGCTGGTGTGGTTCTCTATGGCTCTCTGTACTGCTAGCCAGTGCTGGTGTGGTTCTCTATGGCTCCCTGTACTGCTAGCCAGTGCTGGTGTGGGTCTCTATGGCTCACTGTTTTTTCTAGCCTGTGATTATCTGACTCTGTTCAGTACACTGCTGTAAGTAAAGGCTGGTAGTTGTTTTCATGAATCAGCTTGGTTCTATCACTCAGCACTTTGTATATCAGGGAGACAGTATATGAATTACCCTGCATGTGACCTGTCATTGTCAAATCCTGTCCTGTATGTATGTAAATTTAACCCCTTCAGCCCCAAGCCTATTTTGACCCTAAAGACCAGGCCATTTTTTGCAATTCTGACCAGTGTCACTTTATGAGGTTATAACTCTGGAACGCTTCAGCGGATCCCGGTGATTCTGAGATTGTTTTCTCGTGACATATTGGGCTTCATGTTAGTGGTAAATTTAGGCCGATATTTTTTGCATTTCTTTGTGAAAAAAACGGAAATTTCGCGAAAATTTTGAAAATTTTGTAATGTTCAAACTTTGAATTTTTATGCTCTAAAACCAACGAGACAGATGACACAAAATAATTAATAAATAACATTTCCCACATGTCTATTTTACATCAGAACAATTTTGGGAAAAAAAGAAAAAAAATTAAGGAAGTTATAGGGGTTCAAAGTTTATGAGCAATTTCTCATTTTTACAACAAAATTTACAAAGCCACTTTTTTTAGGGACCACATCACATTTGAAGCAATTTTGAAAGGTTTACATGACACAGAACACCCAAAAGTGACACCATTACAAAAACGGCACCCCTCAGGCTACTCAAAACCACATTCAAGAAGGTTATTAACCCTTCAGGTGCTTCACAGTAACTAAAGCAATGTGGAAGGAAAAAATGAACATTTTACTTTTTGCAACAAAAATGTTAATTTAGCCTCAAATATTGCATATTCACAAGGGTAGCAGGATTAAATGAACCCCCAAAATTTGTTGGGCAATTTCTACTGAACACGCAGATACCTCATATGTGGAGAAAAACCACTGTTTGGGCGCACGGCAGGACTCGGAAGGGAAGGAGCGCCATTTGACTTTTTTGAACAGAAAATTAGCTGGAATCGTTAGCCGCACCATGTTGCGTTTGGAGAGCCCCTGAGGTGCCGAAACAGTGGAGCTCCCCCACATGTGACCCCATTTTGGAAATTAGACCCCTCATGGAATTTATCTAGATGTTTATTGAGCACTTTGAGCCTCTGGGGGCTTCACAAAAGTTAATAGAGTTGAGCTGTGAAAATAAAAAAAATTTTTTTTACCACAAAATTGTTACTTCAACCAGGTAGCTTTTTTTTCACAAGGGTATCAGGAAAAATTGCACCATAAAATGTATTGTGCAATTTCTCCTGAGTACACAGACACCTCATATGTGGTGGAACTCAAATGTTTGGGCGCACAGCAGGGCTCGGAAGGCAAGGAGCGTCATTTGACGTTTCAAACGCAAAATTGTCTGGGATAATTAGCATATTCCATGCTGTTTGGAGACCCCCTGAGGTGCCGAAACAGTGGAGCTCCCCCACATGTGACCCCATTTTGGAAACTAAACCCCATGGCATAGAAAAAAAAAACCAGCGGAAGATGGGGGGGGGGGGGGGCGGCAGATGGGGCGGCAGCAGATGGGGGGGCAGCGGCATATAAAGGGAGCATCTGTGATTGTGAGACGGCGGCTGGGATAGGGTGGGGGCAGATGGGAGAGGGCGCAGTGGATGCAGGAGCGGCAGAGGATGGGGGGAGGGGGCGGGTGGGGGGGATGGGTGGGAAGGGGAGTGGGAGGTGAGATTGGGGTTAGTTACCCTACAGGATGGATCTAGGCAGCTGGATCACAGGGGATGAAGGAGGCAGCAGATCGGGGAGGGTGAGAGGTGGGGGAGGGAGCGCAGCGCAGATCACGGAGGAGACAGGTGAGCAGAGCACAGATCACGGAGGAGACAGGTGAGCAGAGCACAGATCACGGGGGTGAGAGGTGAGGGAGAGCGGACAGCAGATCACGGGGGTGACAGGTGAGGGAGCACAGATCACGGGGTGACAGGTGAGGGAGCACAGATCACGGGGGTGACAGGTGAGAGAGCGCAGATCACGGGGGAGACAGGTGAGCAGAGCACAGATCACGGGGGTGAGAGGTGGAGGGAGAGTGGACAGCAGATCACGGCGGTGACAGGGGAGGGAGCACAGATCACGGGGGTGACAGGGGAGGGAGCACAGATCACGGCGGTGACAGGGGAGGGAGCGCACATCACGGCGGTGACAGGGGAGGGAGTGCACATCACGGCGGTGACAGGGGAGGGAGCGCACATCACGGCGGTGACAGGGGAGGGAGCGCACATCACGGCGGTGACAGGGGAGGGGGCGGGTAGCTGACCACAGGGGTGAGAGGTGGGGGGAGCGTGCAGCACATCACGTAGGGGAGGGGGCGAGCAGCACATCACGGAGGGGAGGGGGCGAGCAGCACATCACGGAGGGGAGGGGGCGAGCAGCACATCACGGAGGGGAGGGGGCGAGCAGCACATCACGGAGGGGGCGAGCAGCACATCACGGAGGGGAGGGGGCGAGCAGCACATCACGGAGGGGAGGGGGCGAGCAGCACATCACGGAGGGCAGGGGAGGGGGCGAGCAGCACATCACGGAGGGGAGGGGAGGGGGCGAGCAGCACATCACGGAGGGGAGGGGAGGGGGCGAGCAGCACATCACGGAGGGGAGGGGAGGGGGCGAGCAGCACATCACGGAGGGGAGGGGAGGGGGCGAGCAGCACATCACGGAGGGGAGGGGAGGGGGCGAGCAGCACATCACGGAGGGGAGGGGGCGAGCAGCACATCACGGAGGGGAGGGGGCGAGCAGCACATCACGGAGGGGTGGGGGGGGCGAGCAGCACATCACGGAGGGGAGGGGAGGGGGCGAGCAGCACATCACGGAGGGGAGGGGGCGAGCAGCACATCACGGAGGGGAGGGGAGGGAGCGAGCAGCACATCACGGAGGGGAGGGGGCGAGCAGCACATCACGGAGGGGAGGGGAGGGGGCGAGCAGCACATCACGGAGGGGAGGGGAGGGGGCGAGCAGCACATCACGGAGGGGAGGGGAGGGGGCGAGCAGCACATCACGGAGGGGAGGGGAGGGGGCGAGCAGCACATCACGGAGGGGAGGGGAGGGGGCGAGCAGCACATCACGGAGGGGAGGGGGCGGGCACCGATCACGAGGGGGAGGGGACGGGCAGCAGATCGGAGGGAGCGGTGGCACTATGACAGATGGAGGACAGGGTGCACGATCCCTGTCCTCCTCCATCTGTCATAGTGCCACCGCTCCCTCCGATCTGCTGCCCGTCCCCTCCCCCTCGTGATCGGTGCCCGCCCCCTCCCCTGCGCCCTCACATCATGCTTCATCCCCCCATCCTCCATGCTGCGCCCCCATATCATGTTCCATCCCCCCATCCTCCATGTTGCGCCCCCACATCATGCTTCATCCCCCCATCCTCCATGTTGTGCCCCCATATCATGTTCCATCCCCCCATCCTCCATGTTGCGCCCCCCATCATGCTGCATCCCCCCCATCCTCCATGTTGCGCCCCCATATCATGTTCCATCCCCCCATCCTAAATGTTGCGCCCCCACATCATGTTCCATCCCCCCATCCTCCATGTTGCGCCCCCACATCATGCTTCATCCCCCCATCCTCCATGTTGCGCCCCCATATCATGTTCCATTCCCCCATCCTCCATGTTGCGACCCCACATCATGCTGCATCCCCCCCATCCTCCATGTTGCGCCCCCATATCATGTTCCATCTCCCATCCTCCATGTTGCGCCCCCACATCATGCTTCATCCCCCCATCCTCCATGTTGTGCCCCCATATCATGTTCCATCCCCCCATCCTCCATGTTGCGCCCCCCATCATGCTGCATCCCCCCCATCCTCCATGTTGCGCCCCCATATCATGTTCCATCCCCCCATCCTCCATGTTGCGCCCCCACATCATGTTCCATCCCCCCATCCTCCATGTTGCGCCCCCACATCATGCTTCATCCCCCCATCCTCCATGTTGCGCCCCCATATCATGTTCCATTCCCCCATCCTCCATGTTGCGACCCCACATCATGCTGCATCCCCCCCATCCTCCATGTTGCGCCCCCATATCATGTTCCATCCCCCATCCTCCATGTTGCGCCCCCATATCATGTTCCATCCCCCATCCTCCATGTTGCGACCCCACATCATGCTGCATCCCCCCATTCCATGATGTGGAAGCGCAACATGGAGGATAGGGGGATGAAGCATGATGTGGGGGCACAACATGAAGGATGGGGGGATGGAACATGATATGGGGGCGCAACATAGAGGATGGGGGGATGAAGCATGATGTGGGGGCGCAACATGGAGGATGGGGGGATGGAACATGATATGGGGGCGCAACATGGAGGATGGGGGGATGAAGCATGATGTGAGGGCGCAGCATGGAGGATGGGGGGGATGAAGCATGATGTGGAAGCGCAACATGGAGGATAGGGGGATGAAGCATGATGTGGGGGCACAACATGGAGGATGGGGGGATGAAGCATGATATGGGGGCACAACATGGAGGATGGGGGGGATGAAGCATGATGTGGGGGTGCAACATGGAGGATGGGGGGGATGGAACATGATATGGGGGTGCAACATGGAGGATGGGGTGATGAAGCATGATGTGGGGGTGCAACATGGAGGATGGGGGGATGGAACATGATATGGGGGCGCAACATGGAGGATGGGGGGATGGAACATGATATGGGGGCGCAACATGGAGGATGGGGGGATGAAGCATAATGTGGGGGCGCAACATGGAGGATGGGGGGATGGAACATGATATGGGGGCGCAACATGGAGGATGGGGGGATGAAGCATGATGTGAGGGCGCAGCATGGAGGATGGGGGGGATGAAGCATGATGTGGAAGCGCAACATGGAGGATAGGGGGATGAAGCATGATGTGGGGGCACAACATGGAGGATGGGGGGATGAAGCATGATATGGGGGCACAACATGGAGGATGGGGGGGATGAAGCATGATGTGGGGGTGCAACATGGAGGATGGGGGGGATTGAACATGATATGGGGGCGCAACATGGAGGATGGGGTGATGAAGCATGATGTGGGGGTGCAACACGGAGGATGGGGGGATGGAACATGATATGGGGGCGCAACATGGAGGATGGGGGATGGAACATGATATAGGGGCGCAACATGGAGGATGGGGGGATGTAGCATGATGTGGGGTCGCAACATGGAGGATGGGGGATGGAACATGATATGGGGGCGCAACATGGAGGATGGGGGGGATGCACCATGATGGGGGGATGGAACATGATATGGGGGCGCAACATGGAGGATGGGGGGATGAAGCATGATGTGGGGGCGCAACATGGAGGATGGGGGGATGGAACATGATATGGAGGCGCAGCATGGAGGATGGGGGGATGAAGCATGATGTGAGGGCGCAGCATGGAGGATGGGGGGATGAAGCATGATGTGGGGGCGCAACATGGAGGATGGGGGGATGAAGCATGATGTGGGGGCGCAACATGGAGGATGGGGGGATGAAGCATGATGTGGGGGCACAACAGGGAGGATGGGGGGGATGGAACATGATATGGGGGCGCAAACATGGAGGATGGGGGGATGAAGCATGATGTGGGGGCGCAACATGGAGGATGGGGGGGATGGAACATGATATGGGGGCGCAACATGGAGGATGGGGGGATGAACGTTCGTTCTGTTTTATATAACTTGGTTTGGGGTTTTTTTTGTTTTTTTTTACTGCACTATTCTAAGTCCTGTTGTGTATAAATATGTGACTCTTCAGATTTTGTGTTATACCATGCCTGATGAAGAGACCTGAGTAGTCTCGAAAGCTTGCAATTATTACCATCTTTTCAGTTAGCCATTAAAAGGTATCAACCACTGAGGACTCTCAGTTCTTTTAAACAATTTTTTTTTATCTCTACTGGCTAACACGGTACAAAGATATATTTTACTTGTACTAAAGGATGGGCACATTACTATAGAATGGGAACAGTACTATAGGATGGGGACATTGCTACAAGGGGATAAGGATGGGGAACATTACTATAAGATGGGGGGCAAGGATGGACACATTACTATAGATTGGGGACATTACTATTCGATGGGGACAAGGATGAACACATTACTATAACGGGGACAAGGATGAACACATTACTACAAAATGGGGAACATTACTTTAGGATGGGGACAAGGATGAGCACATTACTGTAGGATAGGGACTAGGATGGGGCACAATACTACAGGGGGACAAGGATAGGCACGTTACAATAATATGGGGAACATTACTAAAAGATATTGGTCAAAATTTCTATATAGTGCTAATTGTAAGACTGTTAGTTACAAGAAAGGAATAAAATATATAAAAAAATGTTTTATATTTAAACAAAGAATGTGCACATTTGCTATAATGAACAAGTGAAAATGTTCAAAATCAGTGATCCCAAGGTGTGTAAAAATCAATAAAATATATTATTATATATGGTACCAATAAAAATGTCACTTTGTCCTGCAAAGAATGCGGCCCCGCAAATTATTTTTTTTCCTCTGTGCGGCCCAAACACCCAGCCGAGTTTGAGACCCCTGATGTAGTGTATGTTATTCTATGAATGAATGTAATCTTAAATATGTTGGTTCCACGATTAGGCTAAAATGTAGGATATGGAAACATCTATATGATATTTCAGATAATTCTAAGGCTACTTTCACACATCAGTTTTTTTCCATCAAGCACAATCCGGAAAAAAAACAGGTAAAACATTTTATCCCCATTGATTTGTATTAGCGCCAGATTGTGCCTGATGGCCTTGTGTTGCATTCGGCTTTTGCCGGATGCGGTGTAATTAATTAATGCAGAGGCCGAACAGAACGTCTCTTGTAACGTATTTTGTCTCTGAAAAAAAAAACGCATCGCGCCGGATTCGGCGCAATACAGCGTGATTTACAATAGAAGCCTATGGATGCTGGATCCGGCGCGATGTGGCAAAAAATGGATGCGAATGCCGGATCCGTTATTTTTAAATGAGCATTCTACAATTTTTTTTTTGAGAAGATATATAAAGCTCTTCACTACTCAATGTCCACACTACCTGCCATTCTGTCCAGAGGTCCAGTCCAGCGGTCCAGTCCAGAGGTCCTGTGTCCAGTCCAGTGGTCCAGTCTAGAGGTCCTGTGTCCAGTCCAGTGGTCCTGTCCAGTGGTCCTGTCCAGAGGTCCTGTCCAGAGGTCCTGTCCAGAGGTCCTGTCCAGAGGTCCTGTCCTGCCGTACTGTCCAGAGATCCTGTCCTGAGGTCTTGCCGTCCTACTTACAGGTCTTGCTTGTTTACAGGTCCTGTTCTGCGGTCCTATGTCTAGTGGTCCTGTGTCCAGTGGTCCTGTCCAGTCCAGCGGTCCAGTCCAGTCCAGCGGTCCAGTCCAGAGGTCCTGTCCAGAGATCCTGTCCTGAGGTCCTGCCGTCCTACTTACAGGTCTTGCTTGTTTACAGGTCCTGTTCTGCGGTCCTATGTCTAGTGGTCCTGTGTCCAGTGGTCCTGTCCAGTCCAGTGGTCCAGTCCAGAGGTCCTGTTCAGAGATCCTGTCCTGAGGTCCTGCCGTCCTACTTACAGGTCTTGCTTGTTTACAGGTCCTGTTTTGCAGTCCTGTTCTGTGGTCCTGTTCTGCGGTCCTGTCTAGTCCAGCAGTCCTGTCCTGTCCTGTCCAGAGGTCCTGTGGTCCTGTCCTGACCAGAGGTCCTGTCCTGAACAGGCAAGTTTTGTTTTTTTTTTTACATTCTATAATGTAATTTTATTTTAAAAAAAGAGCTGTGTGGCTCCTACCTTGTAGAATCTTTTTGAAAAAAAAGTGAATAAAAAAAAAATGTTAAAACTTTTCCAAAACCTTTGCATGCGTTGTCTGATTTCACCAAGGTAACTTTATATTTTTGGGTTATATATAACAGGAAAGCACCTGTGTTTTTATTTTAAAAAAAACATTTTTTTCCAATTTTTTTTATTTTACTTGAGTTTCTACAACATTAAATCTATGGTAAATATATGATAAAGTGGTGTTTTAAGGGTTTAAAGTGGGAAGTAGGGTATTTAGGATAGTTATAATCCTGTTTATTTCTTGCAGAAAGTTGCCCTGAGAACAGAAAGAAAACAGTAAGGCTATGTGCGCACTTACCGGATTTTGCCGCGGATTTTTTGCGGTTTTGCTGCAAGTTTCGCTGCAGAAAATGTTCATAACATCTCTGCAGTGAATCACCAGCAAAACCTATGGGCAAAAAAAATCCTGTGCGCACTAGGCGGAATTTGACAGCTGCATGTTTTGCTGCGGGATTCCCGCAGCAAAAACAATTACATGTCAATTCTTTTCCGCACGTCGCTGCGGGATTTCACTACATTGACTCCAATCTTAATCGTGAAAAAGAACATGGCTGGCTGCAAGACAGTGCTGAGCGATTAGAATGAACTCGGATGAACTTCATCCAACTTAATTGTGATCGCTCGTCTCTGTGCGTGTGCTGCGGCTTGATTTGCGGTCACACGTGAAGGACTCACCTGTAATCGCAAGTCGCCTGAGTGACTGCAGTGAGCCGCGCGATCAGCTGTGCTTTCTCTCAGGTTACTTGCAGCCACAGCTGCAGTCGTCCACCTGACAGCGGTGGCCGCGAGTAACCTCATTGACAGCACAGCTGATCACCCGACTCACTTCAGTTTCTGCATGGAGCTGACAGGAGCGGTGGTGTTCTACTGCTGCTCCTGTCAGCTTCCGATGTAGCAGAGCTGAAAGCGTCGTGGGACCTTGCGTGGATTACGTCGGTCCTGGAGTTGTTTTTGAGGGGTTAATAAAGTGGTGAAAAAGGGTGGGTTTTTTTGTCTTTCATTCCAAATAAAGGATTTTTTGGATGTGTGTGTTTATTTTCTTTAACTTACAGGTTAATCATGGAAGGTATCTCGGGGAGACGCCTGCCATGATTAACCTAGGACTTAGTGGCAACTATGGGCTGCTGCCATTAACTCCTTCTTACCTCGTTTGCCACTGCACCAGGGCAATTCGGGATGAGCCGGGTAAAGTCCCGGGACTGTCGCATCTAATGGATGCGGCAATTTCGGGCGGCTGCTGGCTGATATTGTTAGGCTGGGAGGCTCCCCATAACGTGGAGCTCCCCATCCTGAGAATACCAGCCTTCAGCCGTGTGGCTTTACCCTGGCTGGTATCCAAATTGGGGGACTGCACGTCGTTTATATTTCAATTATTTATTTATTTATTCTCTGCCCACCGGCGCCCATGATTGGTTGCAGTCAGACATGTCCCCGCAATGAGTGACAGCTGTCTCACTGCAACCAATCACAGCCGCCGGTTGGCGGGTCTATATCGTGCAGTAAAATAAATAAATGAATAATAATAAAAAAAACTGCGGTTCCCCCCAATTTTGATACCAGCCAGGATAAAGCCACACGGTTGGAGGCTGGTATTGTCAGGATGGGGAGCGCCACGTTATGGGGAGCCCACCACCCTAACAATATCAGCCAGCAGCCGCCCAGAATTGCCGCATCCATTAGATGTGACAGTCCCGGGACTCTACCCGACTCATCCCGAATTGCCCTGGTGCGGTGGCAATCGGGGTAATAAGGAGTTAATCATGGCAGGCATCTCCCCGAGATACCTTCCATGATTAACCTGTAAGTGAAAGTAAATAAACACACACAACGAAAAATCCTTTATTTGGAATAAAAGACAAAAAAAACCCCTCATTTACCTCTTTATTAATCCCCAAACAACAATCCAGGTCTGAAGTAATCCACACGACGCTTTCAGCTCTGCAACATGAAGCTGACAGGGAGCGCCGTAGAACACGAGCGCTCTGTGTCAGATCCACGCAGCAACTGGTGTGAGCCGCTCTGTCAGCGGGGATGTCATTGGGGTAATGACTGCAGGTGCGGTAATGATGAGGGTTGTAGTGCCTGCGTGTGTGCGGTGATGAGTGCGGTAGTGCCGGTGTTTGCCCTCCCATCCATCCATCCATCCCTCCATCCATCCCTCCGTCCATTCATCCATCCCTCCATCCATTCATCCATCCCTCCATCCATTCATCCATCCCTCCATCCATTCATCCATCCCTCCATCCATCCTTGGAGCTGAATAATCTACATCTGGATTCTCAGGTGCAATTCAAAGGTCAAGATTACCAAATCTTCCTATACTTTTCATTAGAGGCAGTGGCTCAATGGACAGAGCTACTGATTAAGGAGAATTAGTTCACGAGTTCAAGTCCCGGTAAAGAATTTATTTATAATTTTAAATTATAACTTATTTATTTATAAATATGATTTAATTATGCACTGAGTGGAGGACCTTGACATCAGCTGTGAGCCGCAGGACACACCTCTAATATCGGAGTTCACGGAATGAGGCTGCATTGCTCCCTCCTGTCTCTCTTCTCTCTCTCATCTCTCTCTCTTTTTCTCTCTTTTTTTTCTCTCTCTCTTTTTCTCTCTCTTTCTCTTTCTTTTCTCTCTCTTTTTCTCTCTCTCTCTTGTTCTCTCTTGTTCTCTCTCTCTTTTTTCTCTCTTTCTTTCTCTCTTTTTCTCTCTCTCTCCCTTTTTCTCTCGTTCTCTCTTTCTCTCTCATTCTCTCTCTTTCTCCCTCTCTCTCTTTTTCTCTCTCTCTTTTTCTCTTTGTTCTCTGTCTCGCTCTCTCTTTTCTTCTCTTTTTCTCTCTCTTCTTCTCTCTTATTCTCTCTCTCTTTTCTCTCAGCTGCTGCTGTCGGACAGGAGTCTGCACAGAAGTGTGTAGTTTGTTTTTGTTTTTTTTGCACTGATACATTAGCTGATTGTATAAAAGCCGTTTATACAATCAGCTGCTGTGTCATGTGATTCAGGCCCTTGAACCTAACACATCATCTGATCGCTTTGCCTTCCAGCAAACCGATAAGATGATATTGGATCCGGATTGGACGGCGCGGGACCCTTGACCCAGGATTACTGCAGAAGGGGGGGTTCTTTATTTCAATAAAGATGGAGTCACTAATTGTGTTGTGTTTTATTTCTGATAAAAAATATTTTTCTGTGTGTTGTGTTTTTTTTTATATCTGTACTAGAAATTCATGGTGGCCATGTCTAATATTGGTGTGACACCATGAATTTCGGGCTTAGGGCCAATTGATAATATACAGCTAGCCCTAACCCCATTATTACCCAGCAAGCCACCTGTCACCAGGGCAGCTGGTAGAGTTGAATACAGCGCCAGAAGATGGCGCTTCTATGAAAGCGCCATTTTCTGGGGCGACTGCGGACTGCAATTCGCAGCAGGGGTGACCAGAAAGCTTGGGCACAATGCGCTGCGATTCCAATCCCCAGCTGCCTAGTTGTACCTGGCTGGACACAAAAATTGGGCGAAGCCCAAGTCTTTTTTTTTTAATTATTTCATGACATTCAAAAAAAAGGGCTCCTCTATATTTTTGGTTCCCAGCCGGGTACAAATAGGCAGCTGGGGGTTGGAGGCAGCCCGTAGCTGCCTGTTGTACCTGGCTAGCATACAAAAACATGGCAAAGGCAATGTAATTTTTTTGGGGGGCAAGCCTTGCAGTTCTGCTCCCCCTGCCTCTCCCTCCAGCATACAGTCCTGGATGAGTATGCTGAGCCTTGTAGTACTACAGCTGCTGTCTGCTGTCTGTATGGAGAAGATCTGACAGCAGCTGCAGAACTACAAGGCTCAGCATCCTTCATCCAGGACTGTATGCTGGAGGGAGAGGCAGGGGGAGCAGAACTGCAAGGCTCAGCATGCTCCATTCACTAGTGTATGCAGGAGAGCAGACAGCAGCTGCAGAACCATAAGGCTCAGCATACTCCATCCAGGACTGTATGTAGGATATTTTGCCCACCAAAAAAATGACGTGGGCTTCGCCATATTTTTGTTTGCTAGCCAGGTACAGCAGGCAGATACGGTTGTCCCCAACCCCCAGCTGCCTATTTGTACCTGGCTAGGAACTAAAAATATAGGGAAGCCCTTTTTTTAATTATTTCATGAATTTCATGAAATAATTGAAAAAAAAACCTGACATGGTCTTTGCCCCATTTTTGTGTCCAGCCAGGTACAACTAGACAGCTGGGGATTGGAATCTGCAGCGCATTGTGCCCAAGCAAGGTTGGTCCGAGCTTTCTGGGCCCCTCTGCTGCGAATTGCAGTCTGCAGCCGCCGCAGAAAAGGGCGCTTTCATAGAAGTGCCATCATCTGGCGCTGTATCCAACTCTTCCAGCTGCCCTGATGCCAGGTGGCTTGCTGGGTAATAATGGGTTAATAGTAGCTTTGTTTTACTAGCTAGTATTAAGCCAGAGATTCTTAATGTCATGCAAGTTTGACCCAGTCATTAAGAATCTCCAATAAAGGGTTGAAAAAAAGACACCACACAGAGAAGCCAGGGAAGGAGTCTTGCGAGGATAATTTGCATATTCCCAGTGCCTTCTGGGATAAGTGAAGAGTCACCGCGAGCTCAAGGAGAACCAGGTTTTGGCCGTTACAGCCGGAAGGAAGACTTCTGAAAACCGCGCGCCTAGCGGCGCGTGAATTTTAGCCTGTCTTCTTCATTGTGAGCGTGAGTGAGCAAAGTGTGAGCAAAAGTAAGTGTGAGTAGAATTGTTTGTATTTAGTTGTTTAATTACTTAACATTTGTTTAGTGCTATCCCCATTAGAAAATTTGCTCCACTATTGCTAATGCGATCCAGTGTACATCTTGTCTCATGTATGCAGTCCTTGAAAAGCCGTTCGAGGGTGCATACTGTTGTTCGAGATGTGCGCAAGTTGCACATTTGGAAGCCCAGATACTGGATCTTAATGAGCAGCTGGCAACTCTGAGATGCATTAGCAATATGGAAAGGAGTGTGCTGCTCACTGAGCAGCAGCTTGCTGGGTCAGATGTGGGGGAGGATCGTAGTAGGGAACGGCAGGACGGTGAGGTAGGTAGCTGGGTGACAGTTAGAAAGGGGGGTAAAGGGAAAAGTGCTAGGAAGGCTAGTCCTGAACTGACACACCCCAATAGGTTTGCAAACTTGGCAGATGAGGGGGATGTCACTACAGGGGTAGCATTGCTGCAGCAAGGCATGACCTCTGAACGCCAGAGGAGTGTCTGCTCCAGTAAGGGGGGGAATAGGAGTGCAGGGCAGGCAAGACAGGTACTGGTAGTGGGGGACTCAATTATTAGGGGGACAGATAGGACAATCTGTCACAAAGACAGGGATCGCCGAACAGTGTGTTGTCTTCCTGGCGCTCGAGTTCAGCACATCGCTGATCGAGTTGACAGATTACTGGGAGGGGCTGGGGAGGACCCAGCGGTCATTGTACACATTGGCACAAATGACAAAGTTAGAGGTAGGTGGAAGGTCCTTAAAGATGATTTCAGGGAATTAGGTTGTAAGCTTAAAGCATGGACCTCAAAGGTGGTATTTTCGGAAATACTACCTGTGCCACGAGCCACACCAGAGAGGCAAAGAGAGATCAGGGAGGTTAACAGGTGGCTCAGGAATTGGTGTAGGAAAGAGGGTTTTGGGTTCCTGGAGAATTGGGCCGACTTTTCAGTTGGCTACAGATTCTATGCTAGGGATGGGCTGCATCTTAATGGGGAAGGTGCAGCTCTGCTGGGGCAGAAAATGGCTAGAAGGTTGGAGGAGTGTTTAAACTAGGAATGGGGGGCGAGGGTATTCACTTTATAGAAGGGGAATGTAGTGCAGATAGTGACCAGAGCACAAGTAATGAAATTGGGGGTGGTACGGGGGGAAGGGTTAGGACAGTTAATACAGTAAGCAGGAATACAGGTATAGAGTCATACATAACGTGCATGTACACTAATGCCCAAAGCCTCACAAATAAGGTGGAGGAATTAGAATTAATATTGTTGGAAGAAAATTATGATATAGTGGGGATATCAGAGACATGGCTGGATGAGAGCTATGACTGGGCTGTTAATTTGCAGGGTTATAGCCTATTCAGGAATGATCGTACAAATAAGCGAGGGGGAGGTGTGTGTCTATATGTAAAATCATCCTTAAAACCCATCCTGCGTGACAACATATGTGAGGGTACTGAGAATGTAGAGTCCCTATGGGTGGAGATAAGGGGGGGGAGAATGAATAATAAAATACTGATAGGGGTGTGTTATAAGACGCCGAATATTATGGAAGAGGTAGAGAATCTCCTCATAAAGCAAATTGATAAAGCAGCGAGTCTCGGAGAGGTAATTATTATGGGGGACTTTAACTATCCTGATATAAATTGGGGAACAGAAACTTGCAGTTCCAGCAAAGGAAATAGATTTTTGATAACAATGAAAGATAATTACCTTTCACAAATGGTACAGGACCCCACAAGAGGGGGAGCACTACTAGACCTTGTACTAACCAATAGGCCAGACCGCATATCAAATATACAAGTTGGGGGTTACTTGGGGAATAGTGATCACAAAATAATAAGTTTTCATGTATTCTTTAGTAAGATGTCTAGTAGAGGGGCTACAAGGACACTAAACTTCAGGAAAGCAAATTTTAAACGGTTGAGAGATGATCTTAGTGCAATAAACTGGGATGATGTACTAAGTAATAAAAGTACACAAAGCAAATGGGAGACTTTTATGAGCATCCTGAATAGGGCTTGTGCAGAAAATATACCCTATGGGAACAAACATGCTAGAAATAGGAGGAAACCCCTATGGCTAAATAGAGCTGTAAGGGAAGCAATAAAAGAAAAACAGAAAGCCTTAAAAGAATTAAAGAGGGTAGGTAGTGATGAGGCATTATATAATTATAGAAAATTAAATAAAATATGTAAAAAGCAAATTAAGTTAGCTAAGTTTGAGACAGAGACTCATTGCGAGAGAAAGTAAAAATAATCCTAAAATATTCTTTAACTACATAAACAGTAAAAAACTGAAAAGCGATAGTGTTGGCCCCCTTAAAAATAGTCTTGGTGAAATGGTGGAAGGGGATGAGGGTAAAGCCAACCTGCTGAATGACTTTTTTCTACGGTTTTTATACAAGAAAATGCCATGGCAGATGACATGACCAGTGATACCATAAATTCACCCTTGAATACTACCTGCTTAACCCAGCAGGAAGTACGCCGCCGCCTCGAAATCACTAAGGTTGACAAATCTCCGGGCCCGGATGGCATACACCCCAGAGTACTACAGGAATTGAGTTCTGTGATAGATAGACCATTATTTTTAATCTTCTCAGATTCCTTAATAACAGGGTCAGTACCGCAGGACTGGCGCATAGCAAATGTGGTGCCAATATTCAAAAAGGGGACAAAAACTGAGCCGGGAAATTATAGGCCGGTAAGTTTAACCTCTATGGTTGGTAAAATCCTTGAGGGTTTCTTGAGAGATGCTATACTGGAGTATCTCAAGAAAAATAACCTTTTGACAGAGTATCAACATGGGTTTATGAGGGATCGATCCTGTCAAACTAATTTGATCAGCTTCTATGAAGAGGTAAGTTCAAGCCTGGACCAGGGAAATGCAGTGGATGTTGTGTATATGGACTTTTCAAAAGCTTTTGATACGGTGCCACACAAAAGGTTGGTACATAAAATGAGAATAATGGGGATAGGGGAAAATATGTGTAACTGGGTTAAAAACTGGCTCAGTGATAGGAAACAAAGGGTGGTTATTAATGGTACGTACTCGGACTGGGTCTCAATTCATAGTGGGGTACCACAGGGGTCAGTATTGGGCCCGCTTCTTTTCAACATATTTATAAATGACCTTGTTGGGGGCATGCGGAGTAGAATTTCAACATTTGCAGATGATACTAAACTCTGCAGGGTAATCAATACAGAGGAGGATAATTTTATACTACAGGGAGATTTATGTAAATTGGAGGATTGGGCTGAGAAGTGGCAATTGAAGTTTAATGTAGATAAATGTAAGGTCATGCACTTGGGTAGAGGAAATAACATTTATGATTATGTACTTAATTGTAGAACACTGGGTAAAACAGACACAGAAAAAGACTTGGGTGTATGGGTGGATGGTAAACTTCACTTTAGTGGACAGTGTCAGGCAACTGCTGCCAGGGCTAATAAAATAATGGGATGTATTAAAAGAGGTATAAGTGTTCATGAAAAAAATATAGTTCTACCTCTGTACAAGTCACTAGTGCGACCGCACTTAGAATACTGTGTACAATTCTGGTCACCGATATATAAGAAGGACATAGCTGAACTGGAGAGGGTGCAGAGAAGAGCGACCAAGATTATTAGAGGAATGGGTGGGCTGCAATACCAAGACAGGTTATTAAACTTGCGGTTATTTAGTTTGGAAAAACAAAGGCTTAGGGGGGATCTAATCACAATGTATAAATATATGAGGGGACAGTACAGAGACCTTTCCAAAGATCTTTTTACACCTAGGCCTGCGACTGGAACACAGGGGCATCCGCTACGTCTTGAGGAAAGAAGGTTTAATCATAATCACAGATGAGGATTCTTTACTGTACGAGCAGTGAGACTATGGAACTCTCTGCCGCATGATGTTGTAATGAGTGATTCACTACTAACATTTAAGCAGAGCCTGGACGCCTTTCTTGAAAAATTTAATATTACCAGTTAAGTATATTAGATTTTATGACAGGGTATTGATCCAGGGAACTAGTCTGATTGCCGGATGTGGAGTCAGGAAGGAAATTTTTTCCCCATTGGAACTTGTTTGCCACATTGGGGGTTTTTTTGCCTTCCTCTGGATCAACATGTTAGGCTACGGGTTGAACTAGATGGACTTAGAGTCTCCCTTCAACCTTAAAAACTATGATTAAAAACTATGAGAAAAAATACTTTAATAGAAATAAATACACAGACACACTTAGAGACTCCATGTTTATTACTCCCTCTCACCCCTCCACGATCCTGGTCTTCTGTCTTCTTTCTCCTTCAACCCATGCAGCTCTGCTACATCAGACAGCACTGCATGGGAGGAAGACGCTGCTGCTCCCGTGCAGTCTAATCACTCAGTGAGTGAGCAGAGGCTGCGGGTTGTAAGCGGTGACGTCACCACTGGCACCGTTGAAATAGTAATCTGACAGGCGGGTTACTATAGCAACGGTGATCTCCATTATTCACCGGCTGTGGCATCCAGTCCTTGCATGTGGGCTGACTCTGTAAAGAGCACCCATATGCAGGAACATACATGTGCCCAAGTATCTCGCAGGTATACGAAGATGCTCAAATGAGCACCGCGTACCGGAGAGATGCACTGACAGGGCCTAGCATGACGTCTAGCCATGTGACCAGTCTGTAGCCAATGAGATAATACACACGTGACTTGTCACATGCTATGACAACGTCACGGAAGGTCCTATCATCAGTGCTGGTTACCGGGAGGGTGCAGTGATGATTGGAAGGAAAAGCGGCAGGAGACAGAGTGCAGTACACGTCGCAGGGACCTGTAAGTGTAATGGCAATGTTTTCTTAACTGTATGTGTACATGTATAAAGTGTTTGTATGTATTTGTGTTTGCCTCCCATTGTTTTCAATGGGGTTCAAAGGTGTTTGTCGAACGTCTGTTGAATGTTCGGCGAACTGAGCAGCCGTTCGACGAACCGAACCGAACCGAACTTGAACACTTGGGGGGTGGCTAAACAATAATCATTACCCATCGACTCTGGGACGAAGTATGCCACGCAGTGGTAGAAGGTTGGGAGGAGCTTAATTCTCGGGCCCAGAATAAAGCGCGTAAGTATTCACAGTTCAGTAGGTTATGTTGCAAAATTTAATGTGTTGTATACTAACCAATTTGTGCTTTCACCTTCCTGGTGACAAACTTCAGAAGCGGTGGTGGTCAATCAGGGATCGCTTCAAGAAGGAGTTCAATAAAGAGATGCTGGTACCAAGTGGATCTGGAGGACGCAAATCCAAATACAGATATGCTAGAGCTTTGTCTTTCCTCTGGACAACTATGGTGTCCAGAAGGTAAATATTCCCCACAATATGTACTAAGTAAAAATATTTACATGTATAACCTTTTTTGGCTTTCAGCCAGGGCCAATCAATAGCAAAATAATTAATTTTGTGTTTTGTTTTTTTTTCTTTGTAACACAGCACCGTCTGCAGCACTCGGGAGTCTGCATCGAACCCTTCTGGAGCGATCCCCACTGGAGTCCACCACTGGACAACACTTAGACAGACCCCACCCATCTGCACCTTCCCTCATATCTGGTTCCTCTCTCCCATCCACCAGTGCTGGAGCATCTGGTGAGACTTCATTACATGAAGCTGCTGGTGACGAGGTAGCTTTTCCCCTACCCCACCCCTCTGACACTGCTGCTTTCAGTAGAACACCTTTGGGTTCTGGGCGGCACCGCCAGAGGGGTCAGGATAGGAGCTCTGCGCCCGAGTTCTTGCATCTAAATGCAGCCTTCCAGAACGCAATCAAATTGTTATCTGAACAAATGAGTGCCGGTTTTAGCCTCATGCAGAACACTATGCAGAACAATACGCACGAATTGTGCACGCATCTGGACAGGATGCATTTAGATGCAAGTAAATCTCTGAATTATTGTTTTTTCCAAGCAGTACTCAAGCGCATGGAAAAAGTTGTCTCCTAACCAGGAGATGCATGTAATGCAAGCCACCCAGTATGCTCTGGCGCAGGTTTGCTCCCAACCCTCACATACCATCACCCATTCTGTGACTGTGAGCCCTCGCGGGCAGGGTCCTCTCTCCTCCTATACCAGTCTGTTTTCTACTGTTAATGATTGTTGTACGTATACCCTCTTTCACTTGTAAAGTGCCATGGAATAAATGGCGCTATAATAATAAATAATAATAATAATAACTCCCTCCACCCACCCCTCGTCCTGCACCTGCCCCCCCTACAGCCACTGTCCCTCCTCCCCCTCCTGCCCAGTACCAGCCTCCTGCCCAGTACCAGACTCCTGCCCCGTACCAGCATCCTGCCCCGTACCAGCTCCCAACCATATATGCCCCTCCACTCCCTACCCACTACCACCGCTCTTCTTCCACACCCATCATGCCGCCAATACAACCCTCTTCTCCACCCACCACCTCTTCTGTCTTCCAATCCCTCCACTCCACCCCTCAATCCTTACCAAATCCCATCCCATCTCCCGTTTTTCCTCTTGGTTTCTCCACCACCCCTTCACCTTCTGTTAGTTCTGTTACTTCCCCACCACCAACGCCACATTCCACCCTCCATACTCCCATTGTCCATGTGCTCCCATCTGATAGCCCCTCCAGTAATATCTCCACCTCAAAGTATACGAATTTATAAAGTTTATTAAAGTTTTATGTTTGTAATAAATAATAAAAAAATTTGGTTAAATTATTTATTTGATCTTTTTTTTTCCTAGTCAGAAGTTTAAAAAGTTTGGATGGTAATAAATCTTGGGTAATAAGGTAAAATACAAAATCTAAAGGTACAATACTTAAAAATGTAATAAGGTACAATATTTACAAGATGTAAAAAGATACAAAAATTAGAAATTTAACAAGGTATGGTATAGAAATATTACAAAGGACATTTTTTTTAATCTACATAGAAATATTAAATAATTTGATCTTGCCAATCAACTCTACGTCAGGTGACATAAAATATTCAGCATATTTGTCCCTGATTCTTGAACAGGCAACACTACGTCTAAAACTAGGAGTTAACCTGAGCTACCCATTCCAGGAAGATTCCCAGCACGTGAAGTCCCTGGAGACCCGAAGACGACCTAAAGGTAATGGGGCTTCACACATACAGCAGTCTATATAATATACTAGAAATAGGCCCGATGCTGTCGCATCGGGAGTTTGGTGAAATAAACATCTGTCTATGCTTAGTGGTGCTGACAGGAGCAGTGGTAAGTGGGGCTGGAGGCCTACAGATCTGGTGAGGGGGGGCTGGAGGCATTAAGTTTTGGTGAGGGGGCTGGGGGCATACAGTTCTGGTGGGAGGTGGGCTGAGGCATACAGTGGTGGGAGGTGGGCTGGGGCATACAGATCTGGTGGAGGGGCTGGGGGCATACAGATCTGGACGGGGGAGCTGGGGGCATACAGATCTGGTCGAGGGGGTCTGGGGGCATTCAGGTCTGGTGGGGTGGGGGCTGGGGGTATACAGATTTGGTGGAGGGGGCTGAGGGTATACAGATCTGGTCGGGGGGCTGTGGGCATTCAGATCTGGTCAGGTGTGGCTGGGGGCATTCAGATCTGGTGGGGTGGGGGCTGGGGGAATACAGATCTGGTCGAGGGGGCTGGGGGTATACAGATCTGGTGGAGGGGGCTGGGGGTATACAGATCTGGTGGAGGGGGCTGGGGGTATACAGATGTGGTGGAGGGGGCTGGGGTATACAGATCTGGTGGAGGGGGCTGGGTGTATATGGATCTGGTGAGGGGGGGCTGGAGGCATTCAGTTTTGGTGAGGGGGCTGGAGGCATACAGTTCTGGTGGGAGGTGGGCTGGGGCATACAGTTCTGGTGGGAGGTGGACTGGGGGCATACAGTTCTGGTGGTGGATCTGGGGGCATACAAATCTGGTGAGGGGGGCTGGAGGCATTCAGTTTTGGTGAGGAGGCTGGGGGCATACAAATCTGGTGGGGGGGGCTGTGGGCATACAGTTCTGGTGGGAGGTGGGCTGGGGCATACAGTTCTGGTGGGAGGTGGGCTGGGGGCATACCATTCTGGTGGAGGGGCTGGGGGCATACAGATCTGGTGGGGGGGCTGGGGTATACAGATCTGGTCGGGGCGGGCTGGGGGCATACAGATCTGGTCGGGGGGACTGGGGGCATATAGATCTGGTGGGGTGGAGGCTGGGGGTATACAGATCTGGTAGAGGGGGCTGGGGGTATACAGATCTGGTTGGGGCGGGTTGGGGGCATACAGATCTGGTTGGGGCGGGTTGGGGGCATACAGATCTGGTCGGGGGGGCTGGGGGCATACAGATCTGGTCGGGGGGGCTGGGGGCATACAGATCTGGTGGGGTGGGGGCTGGGTGTATACAGATCTGGTGGAGGGGGCTGGGGGTATACAGATCTAGTGGAGGGGGCCGGGAGTATACAGATCTGGTGGAGGGGGCTGGAGGTATACAAATCTGGTGGGGGGCTGGGGGTATACAAATCTGGTGGGTGGAGGCTGGGGGTAAACAGATCTGGTGGGGGGGGCTGGGGGTATACAGATCTGGTGGGGGGGCTGGGGGTATACAGATCTGGTTGGGGGGCTGGGGATATACAGATCTGGTGGAGGGCGCTGGGGTATACAGATCTGATGAGGGGGCTGGAGGTGTACAAATATGGTGGGGGGGCTGGGGGTATACAGATCTGGTGGGGGGCTGAGGGTATACAGATTTGGTGGTGGGGGCTGATGTCCCCTGAAGCAATAAGCACATTGTTTAGTAATGTGCTCCAGCTGGTTCCCTTCTGTCCCCTATTATGCCGTGTCTCACCTGTCCTCCATGCCCGCGGAGCCTCCAGCTGCAGCACACAGACTCCTCCGTGATAGGGTCCAGTGTACTGTGCGGCCGCTGCACGTTGAGGTCATGGCTTGGCTTTACTGTAGTTGAATGCTTTATGGCGCCACAAAGCATTCAACTGCAGTAAAGGGCTGACAGCAGAAGTGGCGGTGGCCCCGGACAGGTGAGTATACAGCAGTGCGAGTGTGTGTGCGTGCGGATAGTGTATACATGCATGTGCGCTGCGCTATGTGTGTGTATGTGCTCGGTGTCTGCTATGTGTGTGTCTGCTATGTGTGTGTATGCGTGTGTGAAGCCCCACAGGTGTTGTGTCGGTGCATTACCTTCAGGGACTCCACTCAGCTGGATCTTGTCACAGGTAGGAGATCTTCTTCTTGTCGTGACGCCACTCTCAGAATTGCGGTCAGTGGGGACCGCCACTGCAGGTTGAGGGACGCCTGGGGCTGATGGTGAGTGCAGTTAGTTGGAATTGCCTCCTGAGAGTGAGGCAAGCCCCAGGACCCTGTGTAGGTGCGTAGAACCACAAGGCGCAGAATAACTCCACACACGCAGAATGTCTTTCAGGGGTTTTACTCACTTCAGATGGCAGGGTGAGTAACCCGGGCGTAGCTGGGATGAACCAGGCTGGAACCAGGTATCCTTCAGGCTGACTTCTGATGGTGACTACCAACTCGCCTTCCTTAGCCCTTGGTGGTTTGGGGTAACCCCGACTTTTAGTCCCTATGGGGGTCACCCAGGGAAGTTGCTGAAGCCTCTCTCCCCTTCGTTTGCCGTTTGCTTGTTGCCTGGGCCAGATCACTCCAGCTGCTTGCCTCCTGTGAACTATGGGCCCTAACTGTGGCTACGTGGCTGCGGCTTTTAGGTGTTGTGGTGTGGGCTTTGAGGGCCCCACACCGGCAGGTTTAGCAGGGAAAGGTGGATCTATCCCCGCTCCGGGATCTGCCGCCCGTTTGGGCCTGGTTCTCCCTAGCAGTCTCCTTACTTCCCACTCTGTGCTCTCTCTCTAGCTGGAGATGGGTTTCGGGTAGCCCTCCTAGGTGACCGTTCTCCCCCGTCGGTAGCCACTGCGCGGACGCTGTCAGACTGCAACAGCCCACGGGGTCTGCTCCTCACTGAGCTCCCTGGACTCTGCACTGAACCGGCTCACTGCTCCTCCTCTCCTGTTCTTGCCTACGCCACCTAGCAACCAGACTCTCTTACCACACCCCTTGATTGGAGATGGAGGCTTTTGGCCCCCTCCACTATTCCAGTGGAGGTGAAGGCTTTGCCCCCTCCTGGGATCCCCAGGGGTCCTCTCAAAGGTACATGTGTGAGACCTGATCACTATGCGCCTGTGTAGTCACACCTCGGTCAGCCTTCTGGATTACCTGTATTGTACTGTCCCCAGCAGGGGTGCAGTACTCAGTGGTGCCTGACCAGGTCAGGGGCGCCACATTCCCCCTTAGTTATCACCAGCACGTCCTCGGGCTGCAAGACAACATTTTAAAATGCATAAAACATTAAAACATGTAAAACATTTAAAAGCACCAGGTACCATACATCACCACCCTCCACCCACAAGTCCGTTAACCCACCCAAAACCCTCTCACGTTGGCCGCGCCTTCAGCCACTTCTGGCAGGATGTAGAGGCGGCTTACATGGGCTGGTGGTTTCAGGGTATACCTGGCCTGGTGGAGCCGCGCCTTCAGCCTCTTCTGGCAGGATGTAGAGGCGGCCTCCACAGTTGGTGCTGACCAGGTACCCTCTTTGTGGTGGAGAGCCAGGCCCCATAAACAGGCATGCTCTCTGGTTGCAGGTGAGCCAAGGCCCTATATACGGACGTGCTCCCTGGTTGCAGACGAGCCAAGCCCCTAAACAGGCTGACTCTGGTGGTGGTGCCTCTGGTGTAACTATTTACACTGCGAGAGTTTGTGGCTATAGCCAGTTCATAGCCTTAAGGTTCATTTCTCACATTAGTTTATGTGGGCACATCTCTTAAACATCAACGTTGCAAAACTTCAAACTTGTCAAACTGGGAACTTCTATGCTTCTTTCTTTACTTTATGTGGATTCCTCTTCACCAGGGCTTGGGCCTGTAGGGCTGCGGCACCTGTTGCTTCCTTGACCTCTTTCTTCGTCTGTGGTAGTCTCATCAGTGGGTTCTTTGTCTGTTCTTTCTCTATCTCTGTCTTTCCTTTCTTCTTCCGTGTCTGTTTCTTTTTCTTTGGGACATGGTGTTACATCGAGTGCATACCAGCCTCTTTCTCCTTGATGCATTGTGAATTGCACTGTGTCTCCCATTCTTAGGTTTCTTCCAGGATGTCCTCTGGGCAAATGAGCTCTCACGTCCCTTCTATTGACAAAGATGCCTTCCTTCATACCAGGTGCTACTATGAAGCCGTATCCTGATTTGAGGCTGAAATCTTCCACTACTCCTCTACAAAGGGGTCCTCTGACCTGGGCTTTGGCTCTTCTCAGGAACCGTTTCTCCTGTAGGTCTCTGGCCGTTATTTCATCTCTCTGCTCTGGGGACTGCGGTGCAGGGAAAGACTGGGTTCTGCTACGGCGCCGTGTCTTGCGGGCTGGATTCTGCGAGGTACAGCTTACAAGCTCCCAGGTGAGGCTTTTAGGCAAATCTTCTTCAGCAGACGGTGTCAGATCTTCTTCGTCCCAGCGGGAGTATGGCAACATCTCTGGCTCTGGGCATGGATCCACTGCTGGTATCTCCGGGGTCAGCTCCTCAGCCTCCTGGCCTCCTCTCCCCCTTAGTTCTTCTGAGCACTCCTTCGGTGGCAGTGCTGGGGATGGGCTTTCTTCAGCAGACCCAGACGGGGAACTCCTTGGCGTGGTTGCTGCAGGAGTTGTCGGAATCCTCTTGGGGGTGTGCGGAGGGAGCATGTACTGATCCACCATCTCCTGTGGGAACTTGGCCTCCAGGTCAGCCTTCAGCTGCCAGTATGCGGGGTCCTCCCCCAGCGTGGGCTTCCTAGCCGGGACCTCCTTGGACTGGGGAGCGGTGTCTGCTCTGGCCTTGCAGGCCGGGGTAAATGGTGATGCAATCTTATCTTGGCGGGCCGCGCCTGGCATGGCGGCGGCCTGGTCTTGGCGGGCCGCGCCTGACATGGCGGCGGCCTGGTCTTGGCGGGCCGCGCCCTGCATGGCGGCGGCCTGGATCGGCGTCGCTGTCGCGGCCTGGATTGGCGTCGCAGCTGCGATGGGATCTTTGCAGGCTGGGCTGGGCGTCGCTGCAGCGATCTGGGCTTGACGGGCCGCACCGGACGTGGCTGCGGCCTGGTTCAGCACCTCACCTGCGGCGTGGATGAGCGTCGCTGCTGCGGTGGGGTCTTGGCGGGCCGGGCCTAGCATGGCGGCGGCCTGAGTCAGCGTCACAACTGCGGCGTGGATAAGGGTCGCGGCGGCAGCCGGATCTTTGCGGGCCGGACTGGGCGTTGCTGCAGGGACCGGGTCTCGGTGGGCCGAGCAGGGCATCGCTGCGGCGGCCTGGGCTTGGCGGGCCGCACCTGGCGTGGTTGCGGCCTGGCTTGGCGTCGCCGCGCCGGGCGCCTCCTCAGGGACTGCGGACGTGGCAGCAGGGGTCGGGGCACTCGCGCTGGCAGGGGTAACACTGGACTCACCCATCGGTAGCAGCATCGGGGTCTGAGTCGTCACCGCCCGATCTGGCACTCGGCGCGCGGCTCTCCCCTCATAGGCCTGAACCGCCGCGGTCATCCACAGAAACTCCGTCCGTCCCTCTCTAATCAGCCTTCCGACCCTGGCTTCCAGTTGATCGCAGAACTCAGCAAGCTCCCGACACCACCAGGCAGCGGAGCCTGGCTCTGGGTCTCTGCACTCAGACGCCATTTTCTCTAACAACAAGCTGCTGGCTTCTTTTCCGTTCCGCCGTCTCTGGACGCTTCCGCTCTCTTCACAAGCGAGGTCAGAACTCTGCAGGGGATCTCTGGGTAGCCACACCTCTTCGTGGGCGGTAACTTCTCCCAGCGCGGGCTGCTGTTGTTTTTCGGCGCGCTTTTCATGGTGGCAATATGGCGGCGCTTCCAATTTTTCAAGCGGACCGCCCAGGCACATGGTCACCTGTCTGAACAGGTCTAGTCCTTATCCTGTTCGTGACGCCAGATGTGAAGCCCCACAGGTGTTGTGTCGGTGCATTACCTTCAGGGACTCCACTCAGCTGGATCTTGTCACAGGTAGGAGATCTTCTTCTTGTCGTGACGCCACTCTCAGAATTGCGGTCAGTGGGGACCGCAACTGCAGGTTGAGGGACGCCTGGGGCTGATGGTGAGTGCAGTTAGTTGGAATTGCCTCCTGAGAGTGAGGCAAGCCCCAGGACCCTGTGTAGGTGCGTAGAACCACAAGGCGCAGAATAACTCCACACACGCAGAATGTCTTTCAGGGGTTTTACTCACTTCAGATGGCAGGGTGAGTAACCCGGGCGTAGCTGGGATGAACCAGGCTGGAACCAGGTATCCTTCAGGCTGACTTCTGATGGTGACTACCAACTCGCCTTCCTTAGCCCTTGGTGGTTTGGGGTAACCCCGACTTTTAGTCCCTATGGGGGTCACCCAGGGAAGTTGCTGAAGCCTCTCTCCCCTTCGTTTGCCGTTTGCTTGTTGCCTGGGCCAGATCACTCCAGCTGCTTGCCTCCTGTGAACTATGGGCCCTAACTGTGGCTACGTGGCTGCGGCTTTTAGGTGTTGTGGTGTGGGCTTTGAGGGCCCCACACCGGCAGGTTTAGCAGGGAAAGGTGGATCTATCCCCGCTCCGGGATCTGCCGCCCGTTTGGGCCTGGTTCTCCCTAGCAGTCTCCTTACTTCCCACTCTGTGCTCTCTCTCTAGCTGGAGATGGGTTTCGGGTAGCCCTCCTAGGTGACCGTTCTCCCCCGTCGGTAGCCACTGCGCGGACGCTGTCAGACTGCAACAGCCCACGGGGTCTGCTCCTCACTGAGCTCCCTGGACTCTGCACTGAACCGGCTCACTGCTCCTCCTCTCCTGTTCTTGCCTACGCCACCTAGCAACCAGACTCTCTTACCACACCCCTTGATTGGAGATGGAGGCTTTTGGCCCCCTCCACTATTCCAGTGGAGGTGAAGGCTTTGCCCCCTCCTGGGATCCCCAGGGGTCCTCTCAAAGGTACATGTGTGAGACCTGATCACTATGCGCCTGTGTAGTCACACCTCGGTCAGCCTTCTGGATTACCTGTATTGTACTGTCCCCAGCAGGGGTGCAGTACTCAGTGGTGCCTGACCAGGTCAGGGGCGCCACACGTGCGTGCAGTGAGGACCTGGAAGCTGGAGCATCATTCGAACTGCAGCTGCGCAACGGACAATGCCGCAGTGCATCGCGGAATAGGAGAACAGACAAAACTGGTGATTATGTAAGTAGATATATATAAAGGTTTTTTCACTATTTCACATGACAGTTCCAGGAGGGATTTGTCCGGTCGTTGATTCCTGTATTACTCCCAATTACCCCCTACCTTGTATAATTAACACACCAACACTGCTTATGACTTGGTTGAATTGGCCACAGCAGCCCTTCATTGCCTATTGTTTACACACTAACACAAGGGGGCGCCGTCCAACAGGCGTCTCCAACATTTAACAATAGGTAATACCATAATAATACAGTACGTAATACAATACGTAACCCTGGGTAGGCCAGGTCCAGAAACCACCTTTCCCCACCAAAACATGATCCCTGGCCGCAACACACACCGGGCCGGAGATGAGGTATTAATCACCTACGGATCAATACTCCAACCTTGCAGGACCTCATGCTTGCAAGATCCCTGTAACCGGAGCCACTATATCCTACAAGTGACTCTCCAATCAAATAACATTATCCGTTAAACCGCCTCTGGACCAGACCTACCCCCGCCATAAGTCCGGTCCAGAAGCCATACTCCACCATCAGAACACAATCCCTGGCCGCAACACACCGACCCAGAGATACGAGGCATTAATCACCTACGGATCAATACCCCAACCTTGCAGGACCCCATGCCTGCAAGATTCCTGTAACCGAAGCCACTTTATATATATTCCACCACCAGAACACGATCCCCGGCCGCAACACACCGACCCAGAGATCGGAGGTATTAATCACCTACGGATTAAACCCCCAAGTTGCATCAATTATAAACTGAGCCTCAAATCCGACACCTTACTCTTCACCCCCAACCCCATGTCATCCCTGGCTGCAAACCTCCAGCCCAGAGATATGAGGCATCAATAACCTAAGGATTAATCCCCCATGTGCGTAACAGTAACTGTGAACTCAAAACCTTAAATCCTGTTAGCGACTTTAATGTAACAACATCCCCGGCTGCAACCAGCACAGAGATAGGTATTAATCACCTACGGATCAAAACCCCCATGCCGTGCAGAACCCCGTGCCTGTGCTTGGATGGAGAACCAGAAACCCAACTAGTGACTCCTCCTGCGATTACCATGTCACCAAAAGGATCACTGACCATAACAACGATCCCATATATATATGAGGTAATACCAAAGGAGTAATCCCTTACCCCGACGAAAAAACCCTTTGCTTCCGAGTACCTGTCACCTGAGCCACTGTTCCCACCTATGATTCCCTGGCAACCATCAACTCTTTAATATATAACCCTTGGCAACAACCCTGACCCATATATGAGGCATTGATCACCAACGTAGCAATACTTCCACCCTGCAGACAACCTTGTACCTGCAAGTCACCAGTAACCGGAGCCACTGTACCTTTCCCAATGGCTCTCCATCCAAATACCAGTAACCATTAGAGCTCCTCTGGACCAGACCTACCCCGCTGCTGCGACAAAGGACATAACATCATTATTAATATTGACCATTCACATATACATCATATAAGTACACAATTACTCCCACTTTACCAACCAACTTATTCACCCCACTTACAAGAATCCCCAAATAACAGTATACATCACAATCCACAAAGAAATACTCTCTATTCTTTTTCCTGTCTGTTCTTTTTTTTTTTTTTTTTTTTACATAAAGCCTCTTTAAAAAGTTAATAATTATACATGCATATAAACACAACAATAATAACAATACACATTAGAAGGGAGGGTGGGCGGGAAGCTGTCATCCAGGAAGTGCAAGAGAAGGTAACTGGCCCCCACCTCCTCCTATATATCCATGCAGCTCCTCCTTTTCCTCCCACCATACTCCCCTCCCTTACCAATCATCATCCTCTTCCACCTTCCTATGATAATATCACCATTTAACCCCATCAACTCCCTACCCTCCAGACTGTCATGTCGCCCCTACACCCTATGGGTTCCATGGCTTTCTTGACAGTTCCAGGAGGGATTTGTCCGGTCGTTGATTCCTGTATTACTCCCAATTACCCCCTACCTTGTATAATTAACACACCAACACTGCTTATGACTTGGTTGAATTGGCCACAGCAGCCCTTTATTGCCTATTGTTTACACACTAACACAAGGGGGCGCCGTCCAATGGGCGTCCCCAACATTTTAACAATAGGTAATTCCATAATAATACAGTACGTAATACAATACGTAACCCTGGGTAGGCCCAGTCCAGAAACCACCTTTCACCACCAAAACATGATCCCTGGCCGCAACACACACCGGGCCGGAGATGAGGTATTAATCACCTACGGATCAATACTCCAACCTTGCAGGACCTCATGCCTGCAAGATCCCTGTAACCGGAGCCACTATATCCTACAAGTGACTCTCCAATCAAATAACATTATCCGTTAAACCGCCTCTGGACCAGACCTACCCCCGCCACAGGACAGGCTACGTGGCCTGGACCCCCACACACCTAAAGCTTGCTTCTCTAACCTGCAAGCCAAAATCAACTGTTAAACCCTTCCATCCATCAACTTAAGCTCTGAGCCTCCCATATGCACCAGCCAACGTTACCAGCTCACCTTACTACACCGCACTACCATCATCCTTGGTGACCGCACATGCCACCTCAAATCTCTTCGAACCTACCAGTATCCCAATTTATTCACTCTTTTTTTTTTTAAATTGCCCTTCAATACGGGCCACGACACCATGGCCACCCCATAACAAGGCCACCACCATGTATCAATCATCCCTGATACCACGACTCGGTACCCAAAACAACATACAGGAATCCACCTCATTCCTTTCCACAACATTCTACTTATAAGCCAGTACCACCCCGTAGTACTAAACAACTTTTAAGTAACCCTGTCTCCTCCTCAACAGGGACCCAGCTACATCACTGGCTCCCTCTGACGGCCACTCAGGCACACCCCGACACGCCGTGCCACGAGCTCCCAAACCATGCCTGGATCACTGCCATGCCCCACCGGCATCAGTTAAACCAATTAACTGCAACACTGACAGTACCATCGGCCTACCCAATACTGACCAAATAAACTGCCGTTCCGTCACCCCGCCCCTCCTCCTGTCTCCAGCTGAATTCAACTGCAACTAGGGTTAATATATTCCAAACACGATCACACTTACACTGCCTACTTAACTGGGTCACCTCGTACCCTGAACCAGGTTCCTCCCCGGGAAACGGCTAAAGTGACCCCCCACTTGGCAATAATTCCGATCCATAACCTCCAAATTTCCCGAAAAGTCGTCCTAGCAGCCTAACCAAGAGGCGAGGTAATAAACTGCCCTCGGCCTTCACCCAGACTCATAACACATGCATTAGACATACCACTCCCTAGAGCAATAAATCACTACCGGTCTCCCCCGACCGATGTAGCCCATCATCCAAACCCTCTGAAAACAACAAGGCTCAATCTGCCATACCCAGAAAAGTTACAAAACCTTCCCACGTACTCAACCACCACACTATTGGACAACCATCATCCGAATTTGGGCCCCTTTAACTTTCCAGGAAGCCCATCCGGCCTAACGGAACCATGTCCACCAAAGTTAACACGCCTACAAAACCACCACACAATCACAACCCTCGCCCTGCACCCATGGCTGAGGCAAAGATGCCGAAGCATTACTTTCAATCCCAAGGTCCCCAACAACCTCTCCAAACAATAATTTGCGTCCCACTTCCTTCTGCAAACCACACCAACAACAAGTTGCCTGCACTACAAAGTACACCGTAAAATTGCCCCCCATACCACTATCCTGATTGACTCCATACGCAACTATCGGCATCAGGAGACACAAACTTTCCAAACACTATGTCCAAACATATTGTTCCTAAAGGAAACCTGGTAACACACAACCCCCTGTGAGCCCTCATATCAGAGGTCCAAACCCAACTTGCATCGCCCCCCATCCTCACGGGTATACGAGGAATGCCATCGTTCCATCTGCAGCCCCCCCATTGCTGATTACCGAGTTCACCAGCAACCGCCCAAAGCTGCCCACCACCTCCAGGAACCCCAATTCAGGCCCACCGGGCCCTCAGTCCCCCCAGCACCAAACTCCATAATGGGATAATAAGAGAACTAACCACGAAGTAGCCACTAGGCTACCATCCACCAACTTAATCCATCCAGCTCCCAGGACCAAGCCATACTGCCCTCAAACTAACAATACCCCAAACCGTACCAAATACGCCGCACCCAAGATGCGGTTCCAAACCCACAAGAAAAAACCATGACAACAACCAACGCTTCACCAGCTCCCACATTTCCGCTCTCCTTAGGGCGGCTTTGCATGTTGCGACATCGCACGTGCGATGTCGGTAGGGTCAAATCGAAAGTGACGCACATCCGGCGTCACTTTCGACATCGTACTGTGTAAATGCTAGATGATACGATGAACGAGCACAAAAACGTCGTTATCGTATCATCGGTGCATTCACCGTCATTTCCATAATGCCGGTGCCGCGACAGGTATGATGCAGTTCCTCGTTCCTGCGGCAGCACACATCGCTGTGTATGAAGCCACAGGAGCGAGGAACTTCTCCTTACCTGCCGCCGGCGGCTATACGGAAGGAAGGAGGTGGGCGGGATGTTTACATCCTGCTCATCTCCGCCCCTCCGCCGTTATTGGCCGCCTGCCGTGTGACGTTGCTATGACGCCGCACGACCCACCCCCTTAGGAAGGAGGCGGGTCGCCAGCCAGAGCGACGGTCGCAGGGCAGGTGAGTGCATGTGAAGCTGGCGTAGCGATAATTTTCGCTCCGCCAGCTATCACAAGATATTGTACCTGCGACGGGGGCGGGGACTATCACGTACAACATCGCAGCATCGGCTTGCGATGTCGCAACGTGCAAAGCCGCCCTTACTCCACTTATCAACAGCAACCCTAACGCCATACCGGAGCCCTGCTCTCACACTCATCCCTCGAAAACTCACCGCACACTCCGAACTGCGGGACCCCTTTGCCTATTTACCTCGGCCAGCGTAATCCAACCAATATGAACTACCATGAAGAATAAGATTTCTCATAAAACTCGACCAATGAACCTTCAAATAAATGCTCCGTCTCCCCTGCTTGAGTAAGCCGCGATCAACAGCACCCGTAACCAACCCTCAATGACCTAAAATTGCATCCCCCACCCTGAACTGTGGTGACCACCGGCCTGACGCCACATGCACTCCCATGGCTATACCGCCATGGCACCACCTCATCCCTAACTCTGTCCCGGCCTCCACTACATGACCCAAACCCCCCGAGGACCATATCTCTCACCCAACTGCAGCTCAGCATCCCCCCGGAACCGCCGCCCCATTGTCCTCTGCCATCCATCTGTCCGAATGTTACTGGCATCCTGATGTCCTTCTCCCTCCCCGCCGTCGTCCACTTCCATCTTGGATCCGTGAGGCAGCGCTGCCGCGCCTCCCCCACCACGGCCACCCACGCGAGCCGCCGCGTGGGCATAGTCATCTCCCGCTCTGTTGCTTGTCCCGCGGTGACAGCCCCAGGAGACCGTCCTGTCCCCCGTTCCGCCACCCCGGGTCTCAACGTCTTGCGACTGCGCCCCTCCCCCTCGCCGATTGCCAGGAAGGGGGGGGCTCCACACCCGACCTCACTGACACCCGGCTCTGGAACGCAGCCGTCGCCGTTCCCAGCCCTCCAGGGCCACCGCAGGCCTCCTGTCGCTGGGTCCTCCCTCCCCAAGGGAGACCGCTGCTACCGGGGGGCTGCACGATCGACGTACATGACTGGGTGGTCCCTCAGAGCTCCCGCCGTCAGGCTCACTCACCGCTACCAGGGACCGGCACACCCGACCTTCTCCTGGCACCCGATCTCCTGCCGCCCGCAGCCCCGCGGTCCCCCCGCCGACTGCAAGGGGTTCTGCTGGCCTCACTCTGCCGCCGGATGCGCTCCCAGCCAGGAGCCACCGCAGTCAGTCCTACTCCAGCCGAAGGCCCGGGACCAGAAGTAGGCCCCCCGTGTTGGCCATTTCCACCTCCCGGCCGGAACGCAGATTCCTCCCGCCGGCCGGAGCAGCCGCCAGATGCTGCTGCTGCTCGGCCTGCTGCGGAGGGTCCCCGGAGGGGCTCTGACATCGCCTCCTCGCCCCCCCGCGCTCAGGGAATACCTGCGGGGGGGCCGTGACCGCCGCCCGCTGCTACTGGAGGAGCGAGGGGAAGGCGCCAACGAGTAACCCCGGCAGCCCTGATGTGGGACTGCACTGCCAGGGGCCCGTGCGCTGCTACTGTTGATCACCTGGAGATCCTCTCTGCAATCCCCGCTCCGTTCAAGCTGTTCATGCTGCAGTTCTGCAATGTCCGGATCCATCAGGCTGGATGTCATGATGGAGGTTCCCCAGCCCGTCCAAGCTGTCCAAGCTGTCATCCAGGAAGTGCAAGAGAAGGTAACTGGCCCCCACCTCCTCCTATATATCCATGCAGCTCCTCCTTTTCCTCCCACCATACTCCCCTCCCTTACCAATCATCATCTTCTTCCACCTTCCTATGATAATATCACCATTTAACCCCATCAACTCCCTACCCTCCAGACTGTCATGTCGCCCCCTACACCCTATGGGTTCCATGGCTTTCTTATATATTTATATTTGTCACATTTTAGATAAAAATATTTTTGTACACATATAGGAATGTATATTTTTGATATACAGTATATTTATATTTGGTATTAGACACTAGTATGTATTGTTGTTACATGTGTATATGCATATTTATACATATATTGATGTATGTGTGCAATGTGTGTATATTTATATCTATGTATTTTTAACATATATTTTTCTCTGACCACTGAACTTATATTTGGACACTTATTTTTGACAATGCTGTGGATTTTTTGTAATTAAAATATATATATATGGGTATATATATATTTGGGATATATATATATATATATATATATATATATATATATATATATATATATATATATATATATAAAAGCAACGGCAGAGCAAAATCCAGCAATAACGTGAGCAATCCAGGATGCTGTTAAAAATTTTTCTTTCTTTTATTCATAAATCCATTAAAATGCAGTGGTCCAAGCAGTTCAAAACAGCATTAATGCAGGAAAGTAGTGCAGATTTGTCCTATCTGCATCCTGGATTGCTCACGTTATTGCTGGACTTTGCTCTGCCGTTGTTCACATTTGTATGAATGGTGCTCCTACATCCTGATCCGAGCACAACGGAGTTAAACAGGTCAGCTGAGGTTCCAAGTGGTTCACAGGAGTGAGCTGGTCTACACTGTTGGACTTATATATATATATATAGATATATATATATATATATATATATATATATATATATATAGATATATATATATATATCTATATATATATATATATAGATATATATATATATATGTATACTAGAAATAGGCCCGATGCTATCGCATCGGGAGTGCGGTGAAATTAACTTCTGTCTATGCTTAGTGGTGCTGACAGGAGCAGTGGACATGTCACCACGCTGTTTCCGCTTTCTAACATATCTGTTGTATTTCATCAATCCGCATTTGTGTATTGTATGTGTTGCATCATTTGACCTCTTTCCCCCCTGTGCACTGTCTCTTCCTTGTGTGCTGTATATTGGTATCTGGTGTTGTGTGTTGTGTTTCTTGAGCACTGTGTGCTGTGTGTGTGTGTGTTTACACTATGTGGTCTCTTGTAAGATGATTATCCACAGAATTTTTTTTGGGGCTAATTAAATGGGTTAAAGGCTGTGTGTATTTTTATTGTAAATAAACATAATGTGTGTGTGTGTGTGTGTGTGTGTGTATATATATATATATATATATATATATATATTTTTTTTTTCTTTCTCTCTAACACACATACAGCTCTGATATACACTCAGCTCTAAGACACACATACACACAGTTCTGCTATATAGTCAGCTCTAACACACACAGCTCTGCTATACACTCAATTCTAACACACACAGATCTGCTATACACTCCGCTCTAACACACACACACACAGCTCTGCTATACACCCAGCTCTAACACACGCGCAGCTCTGCTATACACTCAGCTCTATCACACAGCTCTGCTATACACTCAGCTCTACACACACAACTGTGCTATACACTCAGCACTGACACACACAGCTCTGCTATACCCTCAGCTAACACACACAGCTCTGCTGAACATTCAGCTCTAACACACACACACAGCTCTGCTATATACTCAGCTCTAACACATACACAGCTCTCTCTCTCCCGTGACATCGCACGCATGGCGATGTCAGGGAAGCACGGACATACCCGGCCACACAGTAATGAGGCGTGGCCGGGTATGTCCGTGCTTCCTGACATCGCCATGCCTTCAGCAATGTTGCTGCGACAGGCAATCGCAGACATACCCGGCCACGCTTCCATACTCTTCCGTGACATCGCACATCTGTGATCATCAGTACCGCCGCGAGGCGTGGCTGCTACTCTCGTGGGGACATACAGATTTGGTGGGGGCTGTAGGTATACAGATATGGTGAGGGGGGCTGTTGGCATACAGTTCTGGTGAGGGGGCTGGGGGCATAGAGATCTGATGAGGGGGGGGCTGGAGGCATACCGATCTGGTGATGGGGGTCTGGAGGCATATAGCTCTAGTGAGTGGGGTGTTGGAGGCATACAGATATGGTGGGGGGTATGGATGCATACCGATCTGGTGAGGGGGGGCTGGAGGCATACAGTTATGGTGACATACAACTCTGGGGGGCTGGGGGCATACAGATCTGCTGGGGGGGTGCTGGGGGCATACAGATTTGGGGGGGGCTGGGGGTATACAGATCTGGTGGGGGGGATGATGTCCCCTGCTGTAATGTCCCCGTTGTATAGTAATGTCCCCTGCTGTAATGTCCCCATTCTATGGTAAGGTGCACTGCAGTAATGAGATCATTGTTTAGTAATGTGCCCTGGCGTAATGAGCCCATTGTTTAATAATGTGCTCCTGCTGGTTCCCTTGTGTCCCCTATTATGCCATTGTTTACACACAATAAAAGCTATTCTCACCTCTCCTCCATTCGCAAGGTGCCTCCAGCTACTTCTTGCAGTCTGCAGTCACACAGACCCCTCCATAATAGCGTCCGGTATACGGAACGGCCGCTGCAGGATGTTGTCATGGATTTACTGCATTTGAATGCTTTACGGCGCCACAAAGCATTCAACTGCAGTAAAGCGCTGACAGTAGAAGCGGCGGCCCGGACAGGTGAGTATACAGCAGTGTGTGTGAGTGTATGTGAGTGTGCGTGAGTGAAGACATACAGTATGTGTGTGTATGTGCTCGGTGTAACCATGTTTGTCTGCTATGTGTGTATATGTGCTCATGTGTTTGTGTGCGTGCAGTGAGGACCTGGAAGCTGGAGCATCATTCGAACTCCGCCTGCGCAACTGACAGTGCCGCGGTGGATGCCGGAATAGGACAACGGACACAACTGGAGATTTTGTATATACAGTGCCTACAAGTAGTATTCAACCCCCTGCAGATTTAGCAGGTTTGATAAGATGCAAATAAGTTAGAGCCTGCAAACTTCAAACAAGAGTAGGATTTATTAACAGATGCATAAATCTTACAAACCAACAAGTTATGTTGCTCAGTTAAATTTTAATAAATTTTCAACATAAAAGTGTGGGTCAATTATTATTCAACCCCTAGGTTTAATATTTTGTGGAATAACCCTTGTTTGCAATTACAGCTAATAATCGTCTTTTATAAGACCTGATCAGGCCGGCACAGGTCTCTGGAGTTATCTTGGCCCACTCCTCCATGCAGATCTTCTCCAAGTTATCAAGGTTCTTTGGGTGTCTCATGTGGACTTTAATCTTGAGCTCCTTCCACAAGTTTTCAATTGGGTTAAGGTCAGGAGACTGACTAGGTCACTGCAACACCTTGATTTTTTCCCTCTTGAACCAGGCCTTGGTTTTCTTGGCTGTGTGCTTTGGGTCGTTGTCTTGTTGGAAGATGAAATGACGACCCATCTTAAGATCCTTGATGGAGGAGCGGAGGTTCTTGGCCAAAATCTCCAGCTAGGCCGTGCTATCCATCTTCCCATGGATGCGGACCAGATGGCCAGGCCCCTTGGCTGAGAAACAGCCCCACAGCATGATGCTGCCACCACCATGCTTGACTGTAGGGATGGTATTCTTGGGGTCGTATGCAGTGCCATCAAGTCTCCAAACGTCACGTGTGTGGTTGGCACCAAAGATCTCGATCTTGGTCTCATCAGACCAGAGATCCTTGAACCAGTCGGTTTAAGAGTCCTCCAAGTGATCATGAGCAAACTGTAGATGAGCTTTGACATGACGCTTTGAAAGTAAAGGTACCTTACGGGCTCGTCTGGAACGGAGACCATTGCGGTGGAGTACATTACTTATGGTATTGACTGAAACCAATGTCCCCACTGCCATGAGATCTTCCCGGAGCTCCTTCCTTGTTATCCTTGGGTTAGCCTTGACTCTTTGGACAAGCCTGGCCTCGGCATGGGTGGAAACTTTCAAAGGCTGTCCAGACCGTGGAAGGCTAACAGTAGTTCCATAAGCCTTCCACTTCCGGATGATGCTCCCAACAGTGGAGACAGGTAGACCCAACTCCTTGGAAAGGGTTTTGTACCCCTTGCCAGCCTTGTAACCCTCCACGATCTTGTCTCTAATGGCTGTTCACAAGTTTGGAAGTTTGGAGAGGGTCTTAATTACTCAGAAAAGGCTGGAAAAAGAGTTAATTAATCCAAACATGTGAAGCTCATTCTTCTTTGTGCCTGAAATACTTCTTAATACTTTAGGGGAACCAAACAGAATTCTGGTGGTTTGAGGGGTTGAATAATAAATGACCCTCTGAATAAACTTTTCACAATTTAAAAAAAAAAAAAAAAAAAAAAGAAATAACATTCTTTTTTGCTGCAGTGCATTTCACACTTCCAGGCTGATCTACAGTCCAAATGTCACAATGCCAAGTTAATTCCGAATGTGTAAACCTGCTAAATCTGCAGGGGGTTGAATACTACTTGTAGGCACTGTAGATATATACATATATATGTGTGTGTGTATATATGTATATGTATATATATATATATATATATATATATATATATATATATATATATATATATATATATATATATATATATATATATATATATATATATATACATATATATAGTGTATGTATGATGAGCTGTCTGGATTGGAGATTTTTTGTGGTCCTCACTCCAGCACTTAACTATCTAGAATGGAGGCTGCAGGAAGATCATCAAAAATCCACTCCAATCTAGATGCAACCATGTGCTCACAGGACCTGTGTGATGTCACCGTCATGTGATCAGTCACATCATCAGAAGCTGCTCCTCCAGGGGACTCTGCTCTGTGTCTGCAGGACTATGCTGTGCGGTATGAAGCGTAGCCGCAGGTATAATGTGCGGGAGGTGGGGAGCCGCATGTGTAATGGGGGAGGGGAGCCGTGTGTGTAATGTGCGGGGGGGCGGAGCCGCGTGTGCGTGTGGCAACTGACAGTGGCGCGGTGCATGATAGAATTTGAGAACAGACAAAACTGGTGATTATGTAAGTAGATAGGCGATACTCCGACTGCTGTATATATATTACATAGGTGATACTTAGTGATGAGCGAATGTATATGTTACTATTCACTATTCGTTATATTGCGAGTAAGGGTGTTTTCACCTCACTATATTCGGATGTCACGCACAGCCGTTTTGGCACCTGATTTGTGCTTCATAACTAATTACAGTAATGCCGTAGCCATCTTGGTTGTGGCATTATTGTGATTGGCTGGCCGCTCAGCATCATAGGGTCTATAAAAGACCTTCTGCAACCATTTTTTGCACATTGCTTCCGAAGTGTGCATTGTAACAGCTTAGGGATAGAGCGAGCAGCTGCTAGCGAGAATGTAGCCCTTTTCAGGGCTGTCTGCAGCATAGATCAGTGTAGCGTTCAGAGGGACAGATTTCCAAGCAGGAACAGTGTTTAAAGTTAGGGTGTTGCTTTTTTTATTTTTGTATTAATAATAGTGATTATGAAATCAAGTATTTTTAATACAAAATTAAACTCGCTGTTTATTTAGTTTTTATGTAATTCTAGTTTTACTGAAGGCACTGGGGGCTGCCATGCTGCATTTGCTGTGTGTAATGACAGTTACTCACATCCTTTATGGCAGCCCCCTGTGCATAGAGAACAGTGGTCGAGCTCCGACCTCATTTAATAACATTAGAGAAGGCGTGTGCTGTGACCTAGATGTGCCCCCTGGGCTGTCCAGATCACAGCAGAGGGAGGAGATCAGCACCATCTTTGTAAAGCACACAGCGGTCATGCTGTGTGCTGAATTTTTCCCCCTGTCACCTGTTTTGCCTGTGTGAGTAGTGTACCGGCGCCCCTCCCACCCGTCGCCGATGCTACCGTCTTCAATGACATCCCCACGCTCTCCCCCCTGGCCTGTCACCTGTCGGCCTGTGTGAGTAGTGTATCGGCGCCCCTCCTCCCGCCGCCAATGCTACCATCTTTAATGACATCCCCATGCTCTCTCCTCCACCCCGCTCTCCTTGCCGCAGCGGGCGTGCATGCAGAGTATTGTATGTGTGTGCGTGGCTATATAGTATGGTATATAGTATATACACACAGTACATGGTATTTAGTTTATACACATGCTGGCTCCGCCTCCCTCATGCTGCTTGGTCACACACACAGTATATACACAGTGTACACACGGTATATAGTATGTACACACAGTATATAGTATATACACATGCTGGCTTCGCCGCCCACATGCTGGGTGCTCGATCACACACAGAGTATATACACAGTGTACACACACACACACACACACTGTGTGCGTGCGTGTGGCAGAGCATTGTGGGTGTGCGTGTGGTGTGCGTGTTGCAGAGCATTGCGAGCGTGCATGTGGCAGAACATTGCAGATGGGCGTGCATACGGCAGAACATTGCTGGATCAAGGCGTGCAGAGTGTTATGTGGGGAGCACTATTAAGCTGTCCTTGGTGACACTTTAAACATTTGCGGTCACAAACAAAATGGCTCCGCACTGTGTTCCTAAACTTCATTCCCTCTTATCCTTTTGGATACAGCCAGGTTGGGAGGGGGAGCTGTGACATCACACACAGGAGAGCAGATTCTGCCCACTTTTACTGCAGCTGTAATGTGAGCTGTTTCTACAGTAGGATTTCTACAGTAGGATTTCAGTAGGATAACTTGTCTCTCCTCCTATACCAGTCTGTTTTGTACTATTAATGATTGATCCTGGAAAGGAACTTTTTCTTGTTCCAGGACCAATTTTATGTGCAGCGTAGGGGGACCGCGATGGGCTCTAACGTCGCGCCCCCCTACGCCAACATCTTCATGGCCGCATTTGAGGATAGATATATACATTCTCATCCCCAGATCTTACGCCACGCTTTGATTTGGCGTCGATACATAGATGATGTTTTTTTTATTTGGGATGGTGACTTAGACTCCCTACTCACATTCTATGAGGAGATCAACACGTTCCAACCAGGTTTAACCTTTTCCATTAACCACAGTACCGATAGGATCAATTTTTTGGATTGCTGGGTCATCAAAAATAGGGATGGTACTATTACAACCGACATCTATACCAAGCCCACGGATAAGAACAGCCTTCTCCACTACACCAGCAATCATCCAAAGCATACGAAAAATTCCTTGCCAATTAGTCAGCACACGAGAGTAGACCGGATCGTAAGTGACAGTGATAATCGCAGGGCGAGGCATGATGAGATGACCAACAAGTTCAGGCAGAGGGGCTATCCTACTAACATAGCCACCAATATGAGATCCTCATCCCGTAAGCCGCAAACACAATCAGACCGCATGCCCCTGATTAACACATTCCATCCCTTCTCTCCATTGGTTAAGAGAATTATCTTAAAGCATTGGCCACTTCTTGGCCTCTCCTATCCTCAAATTAGTGAATTCAAGACACCACCACTATTCTGTTACACAAAATCACCAAACATTAGGGATAAACTGGTTCAGGCAGACATAGGCTCTTGTCACCACGCTCCCAAACAGAAGTTTCTCAGTAATCCACAGTTTGGCACCTTCCCATGTCTTAGGTGAGCCCAATGCTCCAATATCACCAAAGGATGCTCCTTCACACACCCCAGAACTGGTAGAACCTTTCCAATTAGAGATTTCTTTACTTGTGATAGTTCCTTCGTAGTCTACTATATCAAATGCCCCTGCGGTCTCGGATATGTTGGAGAGACAACCCAACATATCCGAGACCGCATTAACAGGCACAAGTCGGACATCAGGTGTGGTCGCACCTTACTACCCGTTCCCTTCCACTTCATAACAGCGGGTCATAGGATCTCACAACTTAGGTTTCAGGTCATCGATCAGGTTGGCACCAACCGCAGAGGTGGTGACAGGGTTAAACTCCTCCGGGAGAAAGAAGCTCGATGGATTCACACTCTGGGCACCCTTGAGCCCCATGGTCTGAACCGGAGGTACGAACAGGTTTTCTGATGGGCTTTTTTCTCTAGAAGGGTTCCCTGTCATTTGACAGTATATATGAGGATACCAGTTTATATTGGTTTTATGGAAGTACCTATAGATGACCAAGATTACCCATATCTGTGAACTGCAGTGCGGCCCCCTTATGAAATATAACTCTATTTTCATCATTATTTTGATGTCCCCCCCTTAACATTAGGAGATAAGTGACCAACTTCATTCATATTGCTATTCTACTATACATCCTTACACATATGGCTATTCCACCATATATCCTCACTGTACGTATACCTTGGTTGCATACATGATTATCCTGCTACATGGCATTCCAATTCTCCATCTCCGATTTATCTCATATCGGTGATTCACAGTGCTATTCTCATATGAATCATGTATTTATTGCTTCCCTTATGATGTAAAGGTTAAATAACTAACTGCGTTCTCATGGCTATTCCATTGTATAACCTCACTATATATACTCTATTGATTACGTGATTATCCTGCTATATGGTATCCTAATCCTTCTTTTCTGCCTTACAGAACTAATACCACTTCGTGACAACTATAAACCAGCCTGTCACTCACTCCTGCACCGGAATGTGTCTTCCGTGTCCAGATCCACTACCAACACGGTCATGTGACTCACTAACACGCCCTCCTTGTCACATGTGCGCTCCATGGCTCTACTACCGCGTTCCACCTAGCGGCAGTGACGCGCTCACCATCTCTACCATTGGAAGTCACTTGCGCATGCGCAGGACACTTAGTCCCATCATGCACCACTTCGCACGAAAACCGGAAGTGACGTCGCGGCTCTTCTGAAGTTAAATAGACGCTTCCCCACCATCTTTATACTCCACAGGACGCGCGATCCAACTCTGCGGCACCACAAGCTCATGGTAAGGTAACTCACCGGGACATTACTACACCCATACCACCAATGTATGATGTACATTTACCATTTCCCTCTTTCACCATCTCCCTCTCTTTCCTAGCCAGCTACCTTTGACTCTTTCCAGGCCATATCACTCAAAGTCATTAGGTAACTTTTATCTCTTCCCTCCCTGTTTTCCTATCTATTCCATACTCTATAACTACTATCTAACCACTCCTTATTTCATTCCACATAGCTGAAGGCGACAGTCAGGCATGTCACCTTGATTACTAGTGTGAACCCTGGACTCTGACTCCGCACTACAGGAGCGGTCCTTTCTATGTAACCTTCACAAGAGTACCTTATTCAACAAATCACTAGGTAACCTTTTCTTCTCTACTTCCCCCTTTTTTTGCTTGCTTTTTAACCCTATATTATCGACAATATTACCTTCCATGTTATCTCCTCTGATACCACAGATTCTCAATCAGGCACACCATCCTGACTCCTAAACGTGAGCCTGGGACCCTTACTCCACACCACGGGAACTGCTCTTTTTCCGTATAATTTAATGACTGACATACTTTGAGCCGCATTGATCCTTCTCCAGGCTATACTACCAGAGCTAATAGGTAACATTGCATTTTACTCCACCTCACTTATTCTACCCACTATCTTTACATAGCAACAGTAGTTACGTTAACCTGGTCCCCTATTTGAACCTTAGATATTGACATCACACTGCAGGAGCTGCTATCTCCCTGGGACACACATGGTCGCCACCCCTGCTTAGTATATTGAGACCCCCAAGAGGTACAGTTGACCACCGAGGTAACCAACACTTCACCTCTTCTTAATGGAAATACCTATCAATGAATAATTCCATATTACCCAACCTAATGGGTCACTCCTCGTTCTCTTACCTTTATAGATAAGTTTCATGTTCTCTGTTTCAGACCTCCCAAAACATGATCCATTAACCTCTTAGGATCCCACATACTGACATTACCCAGGGATCTCACTGTTTTGATATAGGGTATGTCTGAGCAAGCACTACCTTCTGATCTTGTCTTCCTTTCCTTGCTTTTCTTCTGCAAATGTATTTTCCCTCACCCTTTTTACTTTTTCCCTTTAGCTATCTCCACACGGAGGGCTCTGTATTCTTGCAGCTACCCTGCATTTGTACCAGGTTGCCATCTCATTATAAGTCAAGGTGAGCGTCCTTACCATGTTCGCTGCGCGGTCACTCCACAGCACCTGTGTCTCACTTCTACCCTGTTACATTGCCACCATATCTAATAGGTTCTATGTACTTATATATGCAGTATTCCCAATGTTCCAATTGCATACGTTGTACCCTTGTCTCTATGATTTTGTCATTACCTATGGTCTCTGATTTCCCAGTTTTGCCTTCTGTACTTTGACTAATGCATCCATTCATTGTAATTAATTTATTTCTTTTCTTTTGTTTTGTTTTTTCACTTGTAAATAATGTATTCAGCCTGTCCGACCTGATGAAGGCTTGCTAGCCGAAATGTCGATTCCTGGCGGACAATTGTACAGCACTTTTTTTCACATTTTTGGCACTAATAAAATAAGAGAAAAGGATTTTGACATCCAACCGCTGTATTCTTCATTTTTTGACTTATGGGAAATTGGTAGTGTGCCGGGGTTAACCTCCAATGAGAGATCCTTGAACCAGTCAGTTTCAGAGTCCTCCAAGTGATCATGAGCAAACTGTAGATGAGCTTTGACATGACGCTTTGAAAGTAAAGGTACCTTACGGGCTCGTCTGGAACGGAGACCATTGCGGTGGAGTACGTTACTTATGGTATTGACTGAAACCAATGTCCCCACTGCCATGAGATCTTCCCGGAGCTCCTTCCTTGTTATCCTTGGGTTAGCCTTGACTCTTTGGACAAGCCTGGCCTCGGCATGGGTGGAAACTTTCAAAGGCTGTCCAGGCCGTGGAAGGCTAACAGTAGTTCCATAAGCCTTCCACTTCCGGATGATGCTCCCAACAGTGGAGACAGGTAGACCCAACTCCTTGGAAAGGGTTTTGTACCCCTTGCCAGCCTTGTAACCCTCCACGATCTTGTCTCTAATGGCTGTTCACAAGTTTGGAAGTTTGGAGAGGGTCTTAATTACTCAGAAAAGGCTGGAAAAAGAGTTAATTAATCCAAACATGTGAAGCTCATTCTTCTTTGTGCCTGAAATACTTCTTAATACTTTAGGGGAACCAAACAGAATTCTGGTGGTTTGAGGGGTTGAATAATAAATGACCCTCTGAATAAACTTTTCACAATTTAAAAAAAAAAAAAAAAAAAAAGAAATAACATTCTTTTTTGCTGCAGTGCATTTCACACTTCCAGGCTGATCTACAGTCCAAATGTCACAATGCCAAGTTAATTCCGAATGTGTAAACCTGCTAAATCTGCAGGGGGTTGAATACTACTTGTAGGCACTGTAGATATATACATATATATGTGTGTGTGTGTATATGTATATGTATATATATATATATATATATATATATATATATATATATATATATATATATATACATATATATAGTGTATGTATGATGAGCTGTCTAGATTGGAGATTTTTTGTGGTCCTCACTCCAGCACTTAACTATCTAGAATGGAGGCTGCAGGAAGATCATCAAAAATCCACTCCAATCTAGATGCAACCATGTGCTCACAGGACCTGTGTGATGTCACCGTCATGTGATCAGTCACATCATCAGAAGCTGCTCCTCCAGGGGACTCTGCTCTGTGTCTGCAGGACTGTGCTGTGCGGTATGAAGCGTAGCCGCAGGTATAATGTGCGGGAGGTGGGGAGCCGCATGTGTAATGGGGGAGGGGAGCCGTGTGTGTAATGTGCGGGGGGGCGGAGCCGCGTGTGCGTGTGGCAACTGACAGTGGCGCGGTGCATGATGGAATTTGAGAACAGACAAAACTGGTGATTATGTAAGTAGATAGGCGATACTCCGACTGCTGTATATATATTACATAGGTGATACTTAGTGATGAGCGAATGTATATGTTACTATTCACTATTCGTTATATTGCGAGTAAGGGTGTTTTCACCTCACTATATTCGGATGTCACGCACAGCCGTTTTGGCACCTGATTTGTGCTTCATAACTAATTACAGTAATGCCGTAGCCATCTTGGTTGTGGCATTATTGTGATTGGCTGGCCGCTCAGCATCATAGGGTCTATAAAAGACCTTCTGCAACCATTTTTTGCACATTGCTTCCGAAGTGTGCATTGTAACAGCTTAGGGATAGAGCGAGCAGCTGCTAGCAAGAATGTAGCCCTTTTCAGGGCTGTCTGCAGCATAGATCAGTGTAGCGTTCAGAGGGACAGATTTCCAAGCAGGAACAGTGTTTAAAGTTAGGGTGTTGCTTTTTTTATTTTTGTATTAATAATAGTGATTATGAAATCAAGTATTTTTAATACAAAATTAAACTCGCTGTTTATTTAGTTTTTATGTAATTCTAGTTTTACTGAAGGCACTGGGGGCTGCCATGCTGCATTTGCTGTGTGTAATGACAGTTACATCCTTTATGGCAGCCCCCTGTGCATAGAGAACAGTGGTCGAGCTCCGACCTCATTTAATAACATTAGAGAAGGCGTGTGCTGTGACCTAGATGTGCCCCCTGGGCTGTCCAGATCACAGCAGAGGGAGGAGATCAGCACCATCTTTGTAAAGCACACAGCGGTCATGCTGTGTGCTGAATTTTTCCCCCTGTCACCTGTTTTGCCTGTGTGAGTAGTGTACCGGCGCCCCTCCCACCCGTCGCTGATGCTACCGTCTTCAATGACATCCCCACGCTCTCCCCCCTGGCCTGTCACCTGTCGGCCTGTGTGAGTAGTGTATCGGCGCCCCTCCTCCCGTCGCCAATGCTACCATCTTTAATGACATCCCCATGCTCTCTCCTCCACCCCGCTCTCCTTGCCGCAGCGGGCGTGCATGCAGAGTATTGTATGTGTGTGCGTGGCTATATAGTATGGTATATAGTATATACACACAGTACATGGTATTTAGTTTATACACATGCTGGCTCCGCCTCCCTCATGCTGCTTGGTCACACACACAGTATATACACAGTGTACACACGGTATATAGTATGTACACACAGTATATAGTATAAACACACGCTGGCTTCGCCGCCCACATGCTGGGTGCTCGATCACACACAGAGTATATACACAGTGTACACACACACACACACACACTGTGTGCGTGCGTGTGGCAGAGCATTGTGGGTGTGCGTGTGGTGTGCGTGTGGCAGAGCATTGCGAGCGTGCATGTGGCAGAACATTGCAGATGGGCGTGCATACGGCAGAACATTGCTGGATCAAGGCGTGCAGAGTGTTATGTGGGGAGCACTATTAAGCTGTCCTTGGTGACACTTTAAACATTTGCGGTCACAAACAAAATGGCTCCGCACTGTGTTCCTAAACTTCATTCCCTCTTATCCTTTTGGATACAGCCAGGTTGGGAGGGGGAGCTGTGACATCACACACAGGAGAGCAGATTCTGCCCACTTTTACTGCAGCTGTAATGTGAGCTGTTTCTACAGTAGGATTTCTACAGTAGGATTTCAGTAGGATAACTTGTCTCTCCTCCTATACCAGTCTGTTTTGTACTATTAATGATTGTTGTATGTATACCCTCTTTCACTTGTAAAGCACCATGGAATAAATGGCGCTATAATAATAAATAAGAATAATAATAATAATTTCAGCAGCTGCACCCCCTTAGTGTTTAAGAGTGGAAAATATCAAACTTTTTAATTTTTTTTATATTTTACTCAATTAAAAACAAATAATAATATTTAAACAAAACCTTAAAACATTAATACTTCACATTTTTTCAGTTATTGACATTTTTTTTTTGGGCACGACACCTTCCCTTTAAAGCAGTGTGTCACTACCTCTATCCCTCTATGGTACCATCCAGAAACCAGAATACAATAGCTCTTTTAAGAGCTGATAGCAGTGAACAAAGTCACAGAAGCGAGCAAATCGATTGTGGATTAGGTAGGGAATCGGGACCTTTTTCCACAATATTTAGGGGTTCACAGGCTGCCTTGTGGCATCCAGATCACCCACATTAATATGTTGCTAGTGGCTATGTTGCAAATAATTACAAAGCAGTACTCTAACAATTAGTGCTGCCTGATACAGTAAAGCACCGTTCCTGTTTCCACATTATTTAGGGGGTTGTTTTAAGTATGAATGAATAAAGTTCCATTTTTTTAAAAGGACAGTAAGTGCCACTTCCATTTCCCACTGTAGAATTTGTGTCATACATATGTTTTTGACACAAACTATTGTAGAATTGTGGCACATTTAGCTTAGTAAATGTCCCCTAATGAGTTTTGCTGGTTCATACAAGTTTTCACATTGGTACTGTATGTATTATGTATTAAGTAAAATGTGAAACATACTGTCCCCATCCATATCATCATCGCAGACATCTCCCTTCCCATCCCGGTCAGTGTCTCTTTGGTCATCATTCTTGATGTTGCGACAGTTATCACAGGAATCGCCAAAATTGTCTTGATCTACATTTCGTTGATCCACGTTAGGAACATAAACACAGTTATCCTACAAAAGAAACCATGCTCATTTATCAGTATATATAATATCCTGGTTTTGAGATTGAAATTCATGCTTTCATGTCAATAAATAACTGAATCAGTTGTACCATGTGCTAGAGAATAGTATCCTTTAGATAAATGACATTTTTTTTTTTTTTACCAATGAAAAATGTAACTTGTCAAGAGATCTGTACTCCAGCTCTTAATAACTAACCCACTGATTCTGGACTTAGGGTTAAAAAGATTACATCTGAAATATTAAAATTTCCCCACTTGAATTAATGTAACATTTAATGAAATACACTTTAGAATCTGACGCATACATTAAAATATGAATTTACATTAGATTTTAAATTTGTCCTTTGTTGCACACGTCATACAATTACAGTATTTGGCAAACCTGTTCATTTGGAATACCATCACCATCAGAATCATCATCACAAGCATCTCCAATTCCATCTCTATCAGCATCTTCCTGACCCGAATTAGGTACTGTCACACAATTGTCCTGGAAAAAAAAAAAATCAGCTCATTCAAAATATTATACTGATTACCATGGTATCTGCAAATTAAAGTCTAAAAGAGTCATCATAGACCAATTACACTGTTCTACATATTTTCAAAAATTGTCAACTTCGGTTATAAAATCAGCCATTTCTTCATAATTTTAACCTCCTAAATTCAATTCTGGCAATGAAAATTTTAGTTGGCTCTTGTGTCTATAATATGAAAGAGTTTTCCATTTACTGCTACATATAATTAATACATAAAAGTTTCAGGACTTTGAAACATTATTATTTTTGCAGATATAAACATGCAGAATCTTTTGTTATGCTAATTTTTGTTATACTTATTTAGAGGAAACTTAACAACAATTCAAATAACTAAAACAGATTTAAAATCTATTGCAAATTATAAACAGTTACAGAAATTGCACTACAATTCAGTGTTTCTTATGCAGTGACCCCTCTTTTTTGCTTTTTCTCTTGCACTCCTGCATTGGATCATCTCTTACAATTGTCCAACAGTAATCTACAAGCATTGATGGATTCCATTTTCCGTGTTATCTTTTCTCCATAGACGCAATATCTTGGTGAAATCTCTCACCATACTCGACACTCAGTTTGGTGGAAAAAAGTCTAGATGTGAATATATGAAATTAATCTTTAAGGACATATTACAGCTAAGATCCTTGTGTGTTTTGATGAGATTTTCCACCAATTGATCATAGTTATCTGTTCTTCAGTTTTAGCATAAAATTAGTTACCACTAATGTGAACGCTATCCATGCAGCCTTTTCCTTGTCCTGTAATAAATAAAGAAACTCCTCATCTTGAAGAAGCTTATGAACCTGATGTCAAATAAAGACACCTTCCTTTTTCTTTGCTTCCCTCAATCTTGGAAATTTATCAATGAGATACTTGAATGCTTTTGCATTTTTATCCATAAATGCTTTTGCATTTTTGCCTTTACAAAGTTCTTTATTAGGTCTCACTTGATATGCAATAGTAGTATTAAAATCTTATGTGCGTCAATGAGTGCTGGATGGACATTTTTACTTCCTGGCTGAAGTGAATTTCAGAGCGGCCAGTCTCTTTTATTGTATTGATATTCTCTTGCGCAACTATCCTACTCTCACAGAAAGCAGATGTCAGGCGTCGGATTTGATCAAAGTGGCCAGAAATAAAAAAAACAGCAACAACATGCAATTGCCCTGCTGTCTCCAAAGCTAATGTAGAATTGCCAGTCTGCTTCAATAGGGAACAAAGTAAGTTTTCCATTCTTTCCTCTTTGTGTAAACTGAATTTTCTCCTCCATCAAGTGTCTTCTGGGGAGGAGGTTTAGTGTGTAGGCATTGTTGTGTCTTTGCTTTGTGGGGATTATCAGGCTTGAACATTTTCTTTGCCTGAGGAATCTCCAATATGTACCTCTTACGCTTACTTCTCTGCACTGGGTCTCATTTATAATGATCCTGATAAGGTTGCAGTGGCTGAGTCAGCAATTTTCAGGTTGGTTCAGGTTTATCATAAGGTTGAGGGCTATTGTTGCTAGTTCAGATGTTAGAGTACCGTCTCACTAAACGATGCACCAACGATCCCACCAGCGATCCGAGCTGTCAATCAGGCAGATCTCACCAGCGACCAGCAACCAGCCACCAGCGACTCTGCGCTTGGTAACCAGGGTAAATATTGGGTAACTAAGCAAAGTGCTTTACTTGGTTACCCGATATTTACCATGGTTACCAGCGTACACCGCTTGGCGCTGGCTCACTGCACACGTAGCCAGGGTACACATCGGGTTACTCAGCAAAGCACTTTGCTTAGTTACCCGATATTTTGCCTGGTTACCAGCGTACGCTGCTTACACAGAGTCGGTGCTCGTTGGTCTCCCGCTGTCAAACACGCTGAAGTGTGCTGCACAGTGGGAGACCAACGAGCAAAAAATGAACCAGAACAGTGTGTAATGATCAGCGATTTCACAGCAGGGGCCAGGTCGCTGCTTAGTGTCACACACAGCAAGATCACTGATGAGGAGAAGTACCCCTTAGGCAGCCAGTTGAAACATGCTGGAATGATTCAGCTCTCTGCAGTCAGTTTTGTCAGGGACGTTTTAGGAAGGTCAGAGACATGATTACTTACAGTCCCTCCCCCGTTGTCATTGGAAGAGGCAATGTTACTAGCAGTTTGTTTAACCCTAGAATGCATACCTGGGACATCGCAGGCCTGCTAGGTTACTTGTTTTCTATGGTAGATTTCCATGGTTGCGTGTTCTAGGGTTAAACCTGCATAATAGGGATACAGACACATTTAAGGGGGTTTTATTGACCTTTTCCTCTTATTTTATAGATTCGGGCGAATATATGCAAATAGGAATCTGCTGAGAGTCCAAGGAGGAAACTGAGCTGGGAACCTGAGATCGTTTTTGCTTGTACTGTGGTTGTACAGGTTATGTTATGATCCAGTGTTTTAAGTACAAGAATGAATTTCTAAAAGAAAAAACTAAAGGGATTTTAATGTGTAATGACACAGGTCCTAAGAGTCTGAAATGATCTCTCATGCATACATCTGGGTTCTTCCGACAAGTGTCTTTGGGTACAAAATCGAGTTTATTGTCATATCTGCATTTGTAGAGTCAGACTCGGCCTTAGATCTGGTTGACAATGATTTTGCTGTTGAATGTGGATACAGTGTATCTACTCTTGTGTATCCTATTCAGGTGTCAGTGACTGATAAATCTCCTCTTACTCAAAGTCATGTTACTTATAAGGTCAAGAATGTGTGCATGAAAGTGGAAGGGTTACACACAGAATCCATATCATTCATGTTCCTTCCTTTTTTACCTGCTAAACAGATATTAGACATGCCGTAGTTGGTAAAATACAATCCTAACATCAATTCAGACACTCAGGAGATTAAGTCTTGGGGGGGGGCTTTTTTTTTCCTCCAGTTGCTTACCCAAGTCCTTGGCATCTGTGAGATCTCATCTTCCTGAATTTATTCCGGATTTTTAAAAAATGTGTTTTCTAAGACTGAATGTGAAGTTCTTCCTCCGCATAGGTCATATAACTACACTTTCGATTTCATACCAGATGCCAACATTCCTAAGTTCTTTTGTTTGCTCTTTCTCTTCAAGAAAGAGATGCCTTAAAGATATATATCCAAAATAGTCTGACCAAGGGGCGTATACATAATACCTTTCCGGTAGCCATGGGGTTTTTCTTTAAGAAAAAAGATAGACGTTTACGTCCAGGCTTAGATTTTAGAAAGATTATTAAGATCATGGTTCACAATACATATCCTTTACCTCTTATACCTGACTTGTTTAATCAACTAGCTAGAGTCAAATAGGTTTCTACACTTGAAAATAGTGGCGCATATAACCACATAAAGTATGTATTCTGCAAGGTGATGAAAATCACGCTCAATACGTTCGAGGGTCACTTTGAAAATATGTTGTTGCCATTCGGATTGACCAATGCTCTGGTGGTTTTTCAAAATTTCTGTAATTACATTTTTTGCCCTTTGACAGAATTGTTGTGATTTATTTGGCTGACATATTGATTTACTCATGTTCTCATGAGGAGCATCATAAAGCATGTTTGACAAGTCCTTCAAATTCTTTGTGACAATCATATATTTGCTATTTTTTTGTCATTTGATTTCTTTATTGGGGTTGTAGATGGAGCACTTTAAGGTACAGGTATGAAGAAGGCATATTTACCTTTGAAATGCGTAGGTTTGGATTGCACTCTGTCTTCCCCCTACAGGCTTTCGAAGAATCCAGTAAGTGACATCACTCTGCTTTTCAGTTCAGTCTCCACCCGGGACTCTCTGCTACCCATGCAGGTGATGCATACCTTTGGCTCTCAGCACGCTTTAATCGCCAACGTTTACACAGGCAGTTAGCAATCTAGCAAAACTACCAGCTTCTCAGCTGTTTAGCCCTTCAAGGCAATTTTTCTCCTATTTTTCCTAATTCTACACCCGCCTTATCCTGTTTGCGACATTGGATGTACTGATACGTCATGATAAGTCGTGCTTTAATGACAGAAGATGTACCAAGTGCATTATGGTGATCGCGGGGGCTCAGGCCCCGTATCCCCATAATCGCCACCGGAACTCTGATTTATATGAAAGCCAAGTCCTAGCTCTCACTGCCAGGAGTGGTGCTCACTGCCAGCAACAGTGCAAGCACCGCTTCTGGCAGTTCAACCCTCTAAATGCTGCAATCAATAACAATCAAAGCATTTAGGTGACAGGTAATCTGGGGTCATCACCATGATAACCCTTGGGTTACTCAGCTATGGAAAGCCTCACACACCATGTCAGATGTATATGTTGTATGAGGCAAACTGTCAGTGCTGCACTGAACTGCAGTGGATTATGAGTGATCAAAGTGGTGAAAAGTATGTTCCAAAAATTCCAATAAATATTTAAATTGTATGTAAAACAAAAACAAGTACACATATTAGGTATCACTGTGTCCTTAACAAACTGATCTATAAAACTGCCACACTACTTAACTTATTCAGTGAACATTGTAAAAAAAAAAGGTCTTTTCATTATGCAGCTGACAAAAAAAGTGGAATAATATGTGATCAAAAAGTCTTATATGAATAAACATGGTACCACTGAAAACATCATCTTGTCCCACAAACAACAGCCATAAAGTTGCATCAGCGAAAAAAATAAAAAAAAGTTATATCTCTCAGCTATAGATAAGGCTATCGTATAACTTTTATGACAGTGAATGGGTTAAAAAAAACAACAATTCCTGAATTGCTGTTTGTTCATGATTTTCACCAAAGCAAAATTCTGCCAAGCAGAAAACAGTGCCCAAAAGTCCTGGAATATACTTGCTTCAAAGCAAGGACTAAAATATAACTTTTAATGAATCATCTCTAAAACCATCAACAAACAATACATAAAGTGCAGTACAATAATGTGCAAACAATTTTCATAGATCTCACCCATTCCTTCTCCACTAGCAGACCATACACTACCAGATAGAATGATTCACACAGGGTGGAAGAAAAGTCTGCCAGTCCAGGGTCCATATAAAAATTCTCCTAACCCCTGTCGTGCCCCATGTATATGCTTCCACCCTTACAAGGGCAGCACCCAAGTATGCAACTACCCCAATGAAAAACAGGCCCCCCCAAGGCGTTTCCCTCTCAGGTTAAATCAGAGTTCATCAGGGGAGAAGGGGGGAGTACAGCCTGCAATGGCAGGTATGTACAAGACAACACAGCATCAATCGTGTGTGCTAACAGCCGGTGGTGTATGGTCTGCTTGTGGAAAAGCATCTGGTGAGATCTATGCTATTTTTATTTGCACATCATTGCACTGCACTTTATGTATTGACAGTTGATGGTTTTAGAGATAGTTCTTTAAAAGTTATATTTTTAGTCCTTGTTTTGAAGCTTGTTCATGATTCTGCTTCACAAAAAGCAGAATAAAAAGCAATCAAAAAATAATGTTACCCAAAATGGTAACAATATATACTCCAACTCATCCTGCAAAAAACAAGCCCTCACTCTAGCAGAAAAGTAAAACACTGCATTAAAATTTGATGTTATTTAGCGTTATAGTAGCCAAATATAACAAAAAAACTATATAAACCTGGTATCGCTGTAATCGTACTGACTTTAGGACTAAAGATGTCTAATCATTTATGCCTCTTAGTGTACAGCATGAAAAATTATAAAATAAAGCCAATTCTTCAACTGCAGTCATCAACACTTTTGGTCACCTTTGAAAAGACGAACAGAGACCAAAAAGCATCCAGAGTAACTCTGCTGGGTTATTAGTGAATGGATCTATTGGGGGTTTCACCTAAATCACGTATTTCGGAGATGTAGATGGACACTCTGATGTAAGTCCTCAGCATAGAGCACAAAATATACGTGAACTGATCCAAAATGTTCTGTACCCAAATCGCTACCAAAAAGCATTCAACTCAACTCACAAAAACACAAGTCCCTATTCAGGTCTATCATCTGTTAAAGAAAATATAGGGAGCTTCCATGTTACTGGTAACACAAAGGCTCTGGAAAAATGCTATGGCTCCCCCCCTCAAAAGAAAAATCCAGACAAATCTGAACTCCCAAATCTAAATGCCCCACTTCCTTTTAAGCCATATAATGTGCCTAAACCACAGTTAGTGTCCACATGTTTTGCATTATTATAGTGAGGAGAGCCACTTAATTTATGGGTTGAAAGTTTCTAGAAGCACAAGCTGGGCACAATGTACTGGGCACGACAAGGGCTTATTTGCAATTTTTAATTCTGCAACATTCACTGTGTTTGACATAATGATTTTGGCAATTGGTGGCTGTTCACATTCAGCTGTCAAGCCCACAGCCATGATTCAGTCATGGGTACGGGATTGAAAAGCACCAGGTAGGTGCTGCTATAAATAAAATAAATAAATAAATAGTTCTACTTTTTTTTATATGTGAGGTCGTATGGCACATTTTAAATAAAAATATTTTAGAGTAGGACTGCCACAAAGAGATTTGCCCTGACGTTGCGGGGTAGCTAAAAAAATTGCAAATTTTTGCCAAAAATCTCAAATTTTAAAATGGTACAGTTTGGAATTTTAGTCCAGTGCACATCTTATAATACATGCCCTTTTTTAGTTCAGCTGGCTTTTTTGTTTTTTCTTCATTGAATTGGTTGGTGGCTGACCTCCACCTTGCCGTGCACCTCAATTTGGTTTGTTTTTCCACCTGTATTGACTTTGGCAATTGGTGGCTGTTTACATTCAGCCATCAAGCCCTGTTTACAAGCTATTTAATTCATGCAGCCTTTGCTTTGGCCTGACCCGCCCAGTCATGGGTACGGGATTGAAAAGCACCAGGTAGGTGCTGCTATAAACAGTTCTACTTTTTTATATGTGAGGCCGTATGGCACATTTTAAAAAAAAATATTTTAGAGTAGGACTGCCCCAAAGAAATTTGCCGTGATATGGCGGGGTAGCTCTAAAAATTGCAAATTTTTGCAAAAAATTTTTTAATACATGCCAATTTTGAGTTGAGCTGGCTTTTTCGTTTTTTCTTCATAATGCACTCATAGATGAATTCCCAGAAGAGTCTAATTTCCAAAATTTGGTCACTTCATAAGTTTTCTGTTGTTCTGAGACTTTGCAGGTCTCTGCAAATGGAGTGTGCAAACTATTTTATTTAAATCTGTGCTCCAAAAATCAAATGGCGCTACTTTCGTCGTGAGCCATGTGGTGTGACCAAACAGTGCTGTACAGTCACAAGTGAGATATTGCGACATTCAGGAGAAATTGTATAGCACATTATGGGGCCTTTTTACCTATTCCTCTTGTGAAAATTGGAAATCTTGGGTTAAAACAACAATTTAGTGGTAAACATGTAATTATCTTTTCTTCACCGCCCAATAGTATAACATTTTGTGACACACCTGTGGTGGCAATATGCTCATTGTGCCTCTGGATGAATTCATTGATGGGTGCAGTTTGTAATGTGGGATCACTTGTGGGGGATAGCTCCTAGCATCTCAAGGGCTCTGGGAATGTGAAATGGCACCTTCAAACCATTCCAACTAAATCTGAACTCAAATTCCCTTTTTCACTTTGTACTGTGCCTCAAAAGTAGTTTTTGGCTACATATGTTGTATTGGCGTACTCAGAAAAAATTGCACAACAAATTGAATGGTGCATTATTTCCTGTTACCCTAGTGAAAATGAAAATTTGGAGTTAAAGCAACATTTTTGTGGTTAAAAACATATTTTTTTCATTTTGACAGCTCAACGTTATAAAATTTTCTGACACAACTGGTGGTTCAATGTTTTTCTGACACACATGGGGGTTCAATGTGTTCACCAAACATCTAGCTAAATACCCTGAGCAGTCTAGTTTCCAAAATGGGGTCACTTGTGGGGGAGCTCTACTGTTTAGGCACATCAGGGGCTCTTCAAATATGCCATGGTGTCCGCTAACAATTCCAGCAAATTCTGCTTTTAAAAAGTCAAATGGCATTCCTTCCCTTACAAGCCCTGCTGTGCGTCCAAACAGTAGATTTCCACCAAATATGGAGTATTTCCATACTCAGGAGAAATTGCACACTAAATTTTATTATGCATTTTCTCTTATTACCCTTGTGGAAATGCAATATTTGGGGCTAAAATAAATTTTTTTGGAAAAAAAGTAAAATTTTCATTTTTTCTATACATATTGCTTTACTTCCTATGAAGCGCCTAAAGGGTTAATTAACTTCTTGGTTATAGTTTTGAGCAGTTTGAGGGGTGCAGTTTTTAGAATGCGGTCACATTTTGGTATTTTCTGTCAATAGATACATTCAACATTGTCAGCCTTCAATTAATTTAACGATTATTAAACATATATTTACACATTTAGTAATATACAGTATTTCTAACATTACTGTCTATCATTTTGCCATTAAATCCATTTTATATAATGTCATATTAATTTAGTATCTCATATTGTTATCTATCATGTATTATTATATCCATTTTATATTGTATATTTATTTGATAAAATTTGATTAAATGTCAGAAACACACAGACATCCTGAGTGGAGTTGAGCGATGTTCGAGTCGAACGGTTTGCCAATTTCATGTTCGAGTAATTTTGGGGGGTGTTCGAGTCGTTTGACGAACTAGAACAATTTGCTAAAAGTTTGGCAGTTCGAGTTACGTTTGAGAACGGTTCAATCGCCAAAAGCGTGGCTTTTCACAGTAAGTATGTGCGCACATTGCGTATCTGCATGCGTCCTTCGTCCCCAGCACAATCCCTCTCTCTTTCCTGCTCAACGATCATGGGCACCTCGCTGCACAACTGTCACAAATCTCTGGCAGCTTTTCCTCTTTTGAAAATGGCTGCCGCTTCATTATTCAATCAGGTATTCCGTGCCTTCCCCGCCCATCAGCGTCCATGATTGGTTGCAGACAGACACGCCACCACAATGAGTGACAGCTGTCTCACTGCAACCAATCACAGCCGCTGGTGGGCGGGTCTATATTGTGCAGTAAAATAAATAAATAAAAAAATGCGGTTCCCCCCAATTTTGATGCCAGCCAGGATAAAGCCACACGGCTGGAGGCTGGTATTGTCAGGATGGAGAGCCGCACGTTATGGGGAGCCCACCACCATAACAATATCAGCCAGCAGCCGCCCGGAATTGCCACATCCATTAGATGCGGCAGTCCCAGGACTCTACCCAGCTCATCCCGAATTGCCCTGGTGCGGTGGCAATCGAGGTAATAACGGGGTTAATCATGACAAGCGTCTCCCCGCGACACCTTCCATGATTAACCTGTAAGTGAAAGTAAAGAAACACACAGCAAAAAATCCTTTATTTGGAATAAAAGACAAAAAAACCTCTAATTTACCTCTTTATTAATCCCCAAACAACAATCCAGGTTCGAAGTAATCCACACGACACTGTCAGCTCTGCTACATGAAGATGACAGGGAGCACTCTGTGTCCTCTCCACGCAGCACCTGAAGTGAGCCGCGCTGTCACCGGAGACTTCACTCTGCAATGCAGAGGTCAAGATAACCAAATCTTCCTATGTTTCTAATTAGAGGCAGTGGCTCAATGGTTAGAGCTCCCGCCTAAGGAGCATTACTTCACGAGTTCAAGTCCTGGCTGCCCCGGTAAAGAATTTAATTAATTTTAAATTATAATTATTATTTATTTCTAATTATAATTTAATTTAATTAAGCACTGAGGGGAGTAGCCGGACATCAGCTGTGAGCTGCGGGCCACACCTCTAAAATCGGAGCAGTTTACGGAATGAAGCTGCCTTGCTCTCTCCTCTCTCTCTTCTCTCTCTCTTCTTTCTCTTTCTCTCTCTTGTTCTCTCTCTTTCGTCCTCTCTCTCTCTTGTTCTCTCTATTTCTCTTTCTCCCTCTCTCTCTCTTCACTCCTCTTCTCTCTCTTCTCTCTCCTCTCTCTCTATTTCTCTCTCTCTCTCCTCTCTCTTCTCTCACTCGTCTCTCTTCTCTCTCCTCTCTCTTCTCTCCTCTTTGCTCTCTCTTCGCTTTCTCTTCTCACTCTCTCTCTTCTCTCCTCTTCTCTCCTCTTCGCTCGCTATTCTCTCTCTCTTTTCTCCTCTTCCCTCCCCCCTCTCTCTTCCCTTTCTCTCTTCTCTCTCTCCTCTTTCTCTTCCCTCTATCTCTTCTCTCTCTCCTCTCTCTTCTCTCTCTCCTCCCTCTCTTCTCTCTCTCCTCTCTCTCTCCTCTCTCTCTTCTCTCTCTCTCTTCTCTCTCTCTTCTCTTCTCTCTCCTCTCTCAATCCTCTCTTCTCTCTCCTCTCTTTCTCTCTCTCTCCCTCCCTCCCTATTCTCTTTTCTCTCTCTTTTATCTCTCCCTCTCTTCTATTTTCTCTCTCTTTTCTTTCTCTCAGACCTGGCGATGATCAGCTGATGCGGTTACGAGACGGAATCAGCTAACACTAAAAGTCGAGCGGTGAGGTCGGCTTTTTACCTTTGCATCAGCTGATTGTATAAAAGCCGTTTATACAATCAGCTGCTGTGTCATGTGATTCAGGCCCTTGAACCTGACACATCATCTGATCGCTTTGCCTACCAGCAAACCGATCAGATAATATTTGATCCGGATTGGACGGTGCAGACCCTTGACCCAGGATTACTGCGGAGGGGGTTCTTTATTTCAATAAAGATGGAGTCACTAATTGTGTTGTGTTTTATTTCTAAAAAAAAATATTTTTCTGTGTGTTGTGTTTTTTTATCTGTACTAGAAATTTATGGTGGCCATGTGTACACCATGAATTTCGGGCTTAGGGCCAGTTGATAATATACAGCTAGCCCTAAACCCATTATTACCCAGTGAGCCACCCGTCACCAGGGCAGCTGTAAAAGTTGGATATAGCGCCAGAAGATGGCGCTTCTATGAAAGCGCCATTTTCTGAGGTGGTTGCGGACTGCAATTCGCAGCACAGGGCCCCAGAAAGCTTGGGCCAACCTGTGCTGCGGATTCCAATCCGCTCCAATCGCCAGCTGCCTAGTTGTACCTGGCTGAACACAAAATTTGGGCTAAGCCCACGTCATTTTTTTTTTTTATTATTTCATGAAATTCATGAAATAACTTAAAAAAAAAAAGGGCTTCCCTATATTTTTGGTTCCCAGCCAGGTACTAATAGGTAGCTGGGGGTTGGGGGCAGCCCGTAGCTGCCTGCTGTACCTGGCTAGCATACAAAAAACCTTAATGAAGCCCACGTACTTTTTTGTGGGGCAAAAAACTCCTGCATATAGTCCTGGATGGAGAATTCAATTCCAAAAAGTCGATCCAGCACAGTTCCAGTAATTTAAAATAAAAGTCCTTTATTGAAGAAATATTAAAGAATCCATCATGCCATGCTAGGAGGACATGTTTCAGACTAGTTGTGCTTACTCAGTCTCAACACATCTCACAAGGAATCCAAACTAAAAACATATGGCACAGGATGAATATGATGTCAGCAATCAGTACAAAATTTAAATATGCAAAAATCCAATTCATTCACGTTTATAAATGCAACCAAACAAGTGAGCAACAAGTAAATTCTCAATAGAAATACATTATATCATTTATTATGTTTAATCCTGTAGGAACCCTTGTTTCCTTCTCAAAAATCCATTTTACCCCTTTAAATTGTAACATTCTTTTTATATCTCCTCTTCTTCTAGGTAGCAGTACTTTCTCTATGCCGCTCACCTGCAAACTACCCAAATCACCACCATGGACACTAAGAAAATGCTGGGAGGCTCCTGAAGGACTCCTGGTTGATTTATTTAAGACATTGTACATATGTTCCGATATTCTTTTTCTCAGTGTCCTAGTGGTATGACCTATGTACTGCAGTCGACACATGGTGCCGGAGATTATATACACAAAATTTGTAGAACTACAATTTATCATTGTTCTGATGTCAAATTGTTTCCCATTAATAATCGATAAAACATTCTTTGTATTAGTAACATATTTACATAAACCGTAGGTTTTTCCACCACATTTGTATGAACCGTTCACTGATAACCAGTTCGATTTATCCATTTTCTTTGATTTATTATTATGACCACTGGGGGATAATAAAGCACCCAGTGTGATGTTTTTCTTTGAAACAAATTTGACACCTCCCTCCAATATACGATTCAAAGTTTCATCCGCAGTCAAAACCGATAGGAATCTTCTCACAATGTGCACTATGTCATAATAATTCTTGCTGAATTTGGTTGAAAAAACTGGTTGCACATTGTGAGAATTTTCCTCCCTGCCCTGTTTTAAATACTGCTCCCTAGTTTTGGAGTGCACTTTTATTTTGGATTTTTCAAGATTTTTTTGGGCGTAACCCCTAGCAACAAATCTCCTGTCTATCTCTTTATACTCCTGCTCTAAATCCGACATTTTTGTACAACCGCGTTTTGCCCTTATATATTCCCCAGTGGGGATGTTTTCTACTACGAACCTCTGGTGACAGCTAGTCGCATGCAGAATAGAATTTCCTGCTGAGGGCTTACGAAAAAACTTGCAATCAACAGTACTCTTTTCTTTATTTCCCATCAAAATCATATCCAAAAAATGGATTTGTAACGGATTACTTTGATGTGTAAACCCTAAATTATAGGGATTGTTGTTAATAAATGAAATAAAATTTTTCAATTTTTTCGTCTCCATTTTTCCATATGATCAAAATATCATCGATAAATCTGAGGAAAATTAATATGTTTGGGCTGAAAGGATTTTTTAAATTAAAAATAAACTCCTCCTCCCACCAAAACATATAAATATTCGCCAGAGATGGTGAAAAACGTGAACCCATCGAACAACCTTGTGTCTGTAAATAAAAATCCCCCAAAAAAGTGAAGTAATTGTTTTTTAACATAAAAAAAGTTACATCCAATATGTACTGCTGCAAATCATGAGAAAAATCAGAATATTTTTCCATTTGCGTTTTTAATTCCAAAATGGCAAGGTAGTGCGGGATAGACATGTATAACGTACATACGTCACACGTTAACCAGCAATTATCAATACCGCCACTCCATGCCATTCAATACATTAAGCACGTGTTTACTGTCCTGAACAAAACTCGGCGAGGCTTTGGCCAGAAATTGGAAATGTTTATCCAGCCACTCCGAGAGATGTTCAGTGACAGACCCTATGCCCGAAATAATGGGACGAAAGCTTGGTGGGAACTGATTTTTGTGGGATTTCAGTAGTGCATGTAGGAGGGGTGTTATTGGATGTGAAGGGTTAAAATAATCCTTCTGTTTCTGGTTAATCAAACCCAATGAAACGCCTTCTTCCAACAAACCTCCCAATGTTTTTTTAATCTCATTTATGGGATTATGGGATAATTTTTTATAGATATTGCTATCTTTCAACATCCCCTGTACCTCCTTTTCATATAACCCCACATTCACAATTACAATCGATCCCCCCTTGTCAGAGTTTTTTATTATTATATAGCTATTTTTTTAAGGTTTTTATAGCCCTTCTTTCCCCTGATGTTAAATTACGGGACATTGTGTTGTTTGATTTATCTAATTTAGTTAACTCTTTTTCTACAAGGTTTTGGAAATCCTCCATCTGTTGACAATGAGTCTGGGTGGGATAGAAAGATGGGTTAGGTACTCTATGGCATGCATATCTATTTTTTTATCCCCATCAGTTATATCATTAACTACCAAATCTCGCAAATTTTGTAATGCCATCTGTTCCTGAAAGGAAATCATTGGGGTTAAATCATCTTGACACATGATTGGCAATGCAATTTCATTTTCATCATAGAAATGTTTTTTTACAGTCAGTCAATCTCCTTACAAACCGGTTCACGTCAAATATTGTTTCCAGCAAGTCAAATTTTGTATTAGGCACAAAGGATAAACCTTTTTCCAATACCTTGATTTCATTTGTATTAAGAATGGTAGCAGACAAATTGATTACTGAGGATATGTTTTCTGCTTCCTAGTGTAATACCCGTGCTGGTAATTTCGTTCTATTAGGGTGTTTCCTGCCAGCCCTTCTTGTTTTTTTCTTGATTTTTTCAAACTGGAAAAAATGTTTTTGGCGATAGAACAGAGGTGGATGGCATGGCATAGTTGTTTCAGTCTCTGATAAGTCCGTATTGCCATCAGATGTTTCAGGTTCCGTAGAAGAAAAACTTACTTTATTTTCTCCCCATTTGTTTTTTCCTTTTTTCCTCATAATAGATCTGGGGATATTCCGTCGGTAATGATGCCAGGTGTAGATTCTATCCTGCTTATAGTCCATGAGATCCCTCTGGAATTTATCTTCCTTTGTTGCAGTTATAGAATCCTCCAATTTATTAAGGTTCACATCGATTTTTTCTTTCATGGAACTATAGGAATCCAGTTCTTTATACTTCAATAATGCGTTCTCCAGTTCTTTGACTTTGTTATCCAATTCAGTTAATTTAGTTTGTTCCTGTTCAACAATTAATAAAATCAGATTTTTTGAGCATTCGGATAACACTGTATTCCATTGATTTATAAATGCATCATTGAATTCCATGGTGGGTCTTTTTTTGATTCTTAGATTAGATCCCTTGTAGAGTTGAGCGCGGTTCGCGGTTCGAGGTTCTCCAGTTCGCGGTTCGAGTGATTTTTGGGGGTGTTCTAGATAGAACTAGAACTCGAGCTTTTTGCTAAAGCTCGATAGTTCTAGATACGTTCGAGAACGGTTCTAGCAGCAAAAAGCAGGGCTTTTTACAGCTACAGTGTGCAGGAGCCATCGCTTTTTGATTCTTAGACCCCTTGGTACCATATCGGCATCAAGGTAAGCATGTAAGGTTTTATTGTCATACCATGTTCTAATACGTGATGTCATAGCTGCCGCTCACCTGCAAACTACCCAAATCATCACCATATATATAGTGGAGAACAGCAATGTTATTACGGAAATGAATATTGGTCCTGTTGATGAATTTTTTAACGTCAACAGTAAACAACGGCTGGATAAGGTAGCCAGAATTTTTTCAGGAAAGAAAAACTGCAACCAAATGGTGGAACAGAGTGAATTAAATGGAATTATGTGGGATCTGGAGAAAACCATGGCATCACGTATTAGAATATGGTGAGACAATAAAACCTTACATGCTTACCTTGATGCCGATATGGTACCAAGGGATTAGAGATGAGCGAACCGGCCGTGGTTCGGCTCGAGTTCGGTTCGTCGAACGGAAGTACCGTTCGAGTTCGGTTCGTCGAACATTCGACGAACCAAACTCGAACCTATAGAATATAATGGGAGGCAATCACAAACACATAAAAATGCATTATAAATGTACACATACAGTTAATAAACATTGCCATAACACTTACCGGTCCCCGCGATCCCTCCTGCACTCTGTCTCATGCCGCTATTCCATCCGATGATCGCTGAATCCTCCCGGTGACCAGCACTGCCAGCAGTGATGCAAGACCTATCGTGACGTCAAAATAGCCATGTGACCAGTCACGTGGCTATTATCTCATTGGCTACAGACTGGTCACATGACTATGACGTGTCATGTAGGACCTGCGAGTGCATCTCTCCGGTACACGGTGCACATTTGTGTATCGCCGTGTACCGGCGACATGCTCTAGCACACGGTCGACTCCCCGTTCCGTTAGGGACCGGCTGACCCAGCCGGTCATTAACGGAGATCACCGTTGCCATAGCAACGCAGTTAGCGGTGACGTCACCACTAACCGCGGCTCCGGGAGCACCGTTGCTATGGTAACGCGTCTGTCAGCGTTACCGCTGTTACCGCTAGCAGTACTGATCTCTCACGGAGTGAAGGCTGCACGCTGCTTCCCATGGAGCCTTCACGGAGTGAAAGCTCCACGGGAAGCAGCGTCTTCCCCCATGCAGCAGTGATGTAGCAAAGCTGCATTTGTTGAACGAGAAAGACAGAAGACCATGGATCGTGGAGGGCTGACAGGGGGTAATAAAGATGGAGTCTCTAATGTGTCTGTGTATTTATTTCTATTAAAGTATTTTTTCTCTGTGTGGTGTCTTTTTTTTAACCCTTTATTGGAGATTCTTAATGGCCGGGTGAAACGTGCCTGACATTAAGAATCTCTGGCTTAATACTGGCTAGTAAAACAAAGCCAGTATTAACTCATGATTACCCAACAAGCCACCCGGCTCCAGGGCTGTTGGAAGAGTTGGATACAGCGCCAGATGATGGCGATTCTATGAGAGCACCATTTTCTGGGACGGCTGCGTACTGAAATTCGCAGCAGAGGCGCCCAGAAACCTCGGGCTAACCTGTGCTGCGGATTCCAATCCCCAGCTGCCTAGTTGTACCTGGCTTAAAAAAAACGGGCTTCCCTATATTTTTGGTTCCCAGCCGGGTACAAATAGGCAACTGGGGGTTTGAGGCAGCCCGTGGCTGCCTGCTGTACCTGGCTAGCATACAAAAATATGGCGAAGCCCACGTCATGTATTTGGTGGGTAAAAAACTTCTGCATACAGTCCTGGATGGAGTATGCTGAGCCTTGTAGTTCTGCAGCTGCTGTCTGCTCTTCTCCATACAGACAGACAGCAGCTGCAGAACTACAAGGCTCAGCATACTCCATCCAGGACTGTATGCAGAAGTTTTTTGCCCCCTGAAAAAAGTATGTGGGCTTCGCCATATTTTTGTATGCTAGCCAGGTACAGCAGGCAGGTACGGCTGCCCCCAACCCCCAGTTGCCTATTTGTACCCGGCTGGGAACCAAAAATAAAGGGAAGCCCTTTTTTTATTATTTCATGAATTTCATTAAATAATTAGAAAACAAATGACGTAGGCTTCGCCCCATTTTTGTGTCCAGCCAGGTACAACTAGGCAGCTGGGGATTGGAATCCGCAGCACAGGTTGGCCTGAGCTTTCTGGGCCCCACTGCTTCGAATTGCAGTCTGCAGCCGCCTCAGAAAATGGCATTTTCATAGAAGCGCCATCTTCTGGCGCTGTATCCAACTCTTCCAGCACCTGCCTGCTATACCTGGCAAGCATACAAAAATATGGCGAAGCTCTCGTCCTTTTTTTGTAGTTTTTTGGCAAAAAAAAAAAAAATGCTTCCCTGGATTTTACATTGCCAGTGAAGGTAACACCAAGCAGTGGGGGTTAGCAGCCAGTAGCTGCTTGGATTACTCTTAGCTAGCAATACAAAAAATGCAGCAGGAGCCCATATATCTTTTTTTTAATTATTTATTTAAATAACTAAAAACAAAATGGACTTCCCTGTATTTTGATTGCTGGACATCACAGTGCTGTAAAAATAAATCTTTAAAAAAAATGACGTAGTGCTCCGCGGTATTTTTGATTCTCAGCGCAGATAAAGCAGACAGCTATGGGTTGCCACCCACATCTGCCTGCCGTTACCTTGGTTGGCAATCAAAATACAGGGAAGCCCATTAATTTTTTCTATTTAAAAAATAGTTAAAAAAAAATGACGTTGGGTCCCCCCATTTTTTATAGCCAGCTAGGGTAAAGCAGACGGCTGTAGCCTGAAAACCACAGCTGGCAGCTTTACCGTGGTTGGGGATCCAATGTGGAGGTCCCCTCAGGCTCTTTTTTTATAATTATTTTATAAATATTAATAATTACACAATAAAAGTAGGGTCCCCCCCAAATTGGATCACCAGCCAAGGTAAAGCGGACAGCTGTGGTCTGGTATTCTCAGGGTGGGAAGGTCCATAGTTATTGGGCCTTCACAGCCTAAAAATAGCAGGCCGCAGGCACCCCAGACGTGGCGCATCCACTAGATGCGCCAATCCTGGTGCTTCACCCCAGCTCATCCCGTGCCCTGGTGCAGTGGCAAACGGGGTAATAAATCGGGTTGATACTAGCTGTAAAGTCACCTGAGATCAAGGCCAGCAGTTTGTGATGTCATGGCGTCTATTAGATACCCAACATCATAAACTGTCAGTACTAACAAAAAAAAAAAAAATCGACAAAAGAAATTTATTTGAAAAAACAGTCTCCAAATCATTTCCTCTTTCACCAATTTATTGTAAGAAAAAAAATAAAGTGGTCCCACGACGACTCTGGACCGTCTAGAATATGGGGGGGAGACACTCAGGGAACGTATCCCCCATTTTCCAGGAGTGCGGACCCTTCATGTGAGGAGTGTGGGTGCAATGAATCTGCACTCACTCTCCCCGGGTCCACAGCAGCAGTGTCCATGTCGTAATGGTTGCTACCAAAGCTGCAATGCCCTGCTAATGAGGTAAGGGCATGCCTAATCAGGAGAACTGTTCTACATTTCCAAATATTGGTATTTGCTGATATTATTGCTATTCCACCTACTATATATTGGGGATAGGATCTTGGAGATGGAATACCCCTTTAAGTCCAGTTATCCAGCTGAATGAATACTTAACAACAGAGCTCGCTATTTAGATGTGTTTTCTTGTGGCGTATAATGGACTCTCATGTTTGGTAGTCGTTCAGCAGGGAAACTATAAAAGCAAATCCCTCCATTTGGAAATGTAGTATAGCTCTCCTGATCAATTATGTTCCTTACCTCATGAGCAGGGCATTGCAGTAATAATAATAATTTATTCATTTATATAGCGTTATTAATTCCATAGCGCTGTATGTCTTTGGAGTGTGGGAGGAAACCGGAGTACCCGGAGGAAACCCACGCAAACACGGGGAAAACATACAAACTCCTTGCAGATGGTGTCCTTGGTGAGAATTGAACCCAGGACCTCAGCGCTGCAAGACTGCAGTGCTAACCACTGAGCCACCGTGCCGCCCATTTAGCTTACAGATGCATAACCACCACTCACTGTGTCTGAACACAGGAAGCTGAGCTGACAGCCGCTCTGTGCATGCGGCAGCGTCTATTGTGAAGGAGAGGGCCGTGGGGGGATCAACGCTGCAAATGTACCGTGGGACACCAGGGAACACCGGTGGGTTATAGGGGGTGACCTGGCAGGGCCTGGGGAGGAGTTTTCTGTCGCATGTGTCATGGCACATGCGACAGAAATCAGAGGAGTAGGGTGAATGCGGCCGGCGCGCTGCTGTGCGCGCGGCCATCTTGGATTTCTGGGAGGGCATCAGGGGGGCACTTTGGCGACACCAGGGGACCGGGGAGGAGATTTATCATGTTTGTTCATGCCAGATGGGAGATAAATAATTTTTTACCGGCGCTGTCATTTACTGTAACGTGATCATCGGTGTACGGTGTATACCTGTGATCACGTGAGCGGGGACCGGAAAAAACGTCATGAATCATGATCTCCAGGGTCTCAGCTACGCCTGAAACCCTGGAGATTTTCTGACGCTGGGGGGTGTTATTCACTTATTTCTGCCTGCTGTTTATAAACGGCAGATCAGAATAAGGCTACATTAACACGACCGATCCATTTTTGCGGTCTGCAAAAAACAGTCCATTTTTTTCACAGGTGCATCCGTGTGGCATCCGTTTCCGTTCCGTAGACGGTCCGTATGTCATCTGTTTGTCATCCGTGTGCCTTCCGTTTTTTTTGTGTACTGCAAAAAAACTGAAGGAGGGTAAATGCATAAATTTACCCAGGATCCATAGCTTCATCCTACATGAGGCGGTCACATGTTCACTCCAGTGCCATTTTCTACTGCTTTTCACAGCGTAGAGCGCTCTGGTGATTTTCTTGTGCTTGTGCACTTCATATCAGTCTTTTCTGTCATTATAATGGCAGAAAGACGCATAATGTCCCACTCTCCTGCATTTTGTAATTTTGCACCCTTTGGTGCCTTTCATGTGGCACTAAGGGGTGCTTAGCTTTGTATTTAGCCAAAAAATGAAAAAAAAAAATGACGTAGGGTTCCCCCTATTTTTGTAGCCAGCTAGGGTAAAGCAGACGGCTGCAGCCTGCAGACCACAGCTGGCAACCTCACCTTGGCTGGTAATCCAAAACTGAGGGCACCCCACGCTGTTATTTTAAATTAAATAAATAATTTAAAAAAAAAACACGTAGGGGTCTGTTACGAGGGGGACCCGGGGAAGCGTGCCAAGATGGGAAATGGACTGCTTCCGCCGGTCAAGGTCCACTGTGCGGTGTAAGGGACCGCCGCTATGGTGGGTGAAGAGTGAGCGGGTTGCTGCTAGCGATCGTCTGGAATGTCACAGACGATCTATGTACATCGATCTGCCCTAACCCGTGAGGGTTGTATGGCACAGATCTCACGTCTCGGTGTACCTGTTGCACGGGGAAGCACAGAGGTGCCCACGCACGTGTGCCAGTGGAAGTCACGAGAATATGGCACGAGGGTAGCACAGAGGTGCCCACGCACGTGTGCTTTCAATAAGCAGGTGAGTCCAATGGAGACTTGAGGAGCTCACCTGGGACAGGAACACGGCCTGTTGACGGGGGTACTGCCGGAGCAGCAAGGCAGGAACACGGCCTGCAAACGAGGTACTGCCGGAGCAGCAAGGGCCAAGCCCACAAGAGACAGTAATGCCTGAGCAGTGGCGTGGCAGCATGCTGCCAGACATCCAAACATAGAAGGACGGTCGCGCGCCGCCATGATGGCAGGGGGAGCTTTTAAGGAGGTGCAGCTCCACCCGAGGGCGGGCGCGAGGCGGAGATGACGGACTTGACCCAATCAGGGTCCACGACGTCCCAGCCTGGCCAGTCAGGATTGACCACGTCACCAGCCTTGTCATCAAGCCGTGTGACGTCAGTGAGCGAATCAGGACCCACCACGCATTGCACATGCTCACCCTCCTGCCTCTGGGAAATAGAGGCGGGATCCTCGGTCTCACAATGTGCAGAGATAACGGGAATCTCACTGCTTCCCTGAGCAGTAAACCTCTGCACATTGCGCAGCCTCGCAGACCTTCGGGGCCGCTGAGCAGGAGAGTCTGCGGCAGGCCAGGAATGGGAGACCGCTTCACTCCTTGTAACAGGAGAACCACTAGGTGTCACCCTTCTGCTGCCTCTCTGAGAAGGTATCTCCTGCACATTGCGCAGTCTGGCAGACCTTCGGCGCTGCTGAGCAGGAGTTCTCGTGGCAGGCAAGGAATGGGAGACTGCCTCAGTCCTTGCCTCAGGAGAGCCACGAGATGTAACATTACCCCCCCATCTAGGCCCCCCCCCCTGTCCGTGCTCGAAGGCCGCTATCAAACCCGGGGCGCGGATATGATCCTCCAACTCCCAGGATCTATGCTCCGGACCACGGCCGGCCCACTCCACGAGGTAGTACCTCTTGCCCTGTATGACTTTTGTCTCCACAAGTTTTGCCACCTCAGGGTCATCGGACGGGGAGTCGGTTTGAGCCGGCAGGGACCCCGAGAATTTATTAAGTCGTACGGGTTTCAGGAGGGACACGTGAAAGGTGTTGGCTATAGCCCAGCGTGGAGGGAGCTGGAGTCGGTATGCCACTGGGTTTACCTGCTGTAGTACTTTAAACGGACCCAGATACCTAGGGGCGAATTTGGCTGCCTGTACCCGTAGGTTAACATTCTTAGAGGACAGCCATACTAGGTCACCAGGGGCGAAGGATGGTGCAGGGCGGCGGCGAACATCAGCCGTTGTCACCATCCGGTCTTTAGCCCTTTTAAGAGCCTCTTGGGTGTCATCCCAGATCTCCCGGGCCTTGGTAGCCCAATCCTCCACTCTAGTCTCGGGTGACGTAATGGGCATCGGAACCGGGATTCTGGGATGTTGTCCGTTATTGAGTAGGAACGGAGTCTGGCCAGAGGATTCATGGACCGAATTGTTAATGGCAAATTCGGCCCAAGGAAGGAGGTTAGCCCAGTTGTCGTGGTGCGCGGATATAAAATGGCGGAGGTAAGTTACCAAGGTCTGATTAGTCCTCTCCACTAGTCCATTGGTCTCGGGATGGTATGCGGAGGAGATGTTCAGCTCTATCTGCAGGAGCTTACAGAGCTCTCTCCAGAAGCGAGACGCGAACTGGGGACCCCGGTCGCTCACCACCTTGTCAGGCATGCCATGCAACCTAAATACATGCCGAATGAACAAGGTGGCGAGAGCACGTGACGTCGGGAGTCGTGGGAGAGGCACCAAGTGGACCATTTTAGAGAAGTGGTCCGTGATGACCCATACGACCCTGTGCCCTGCTGATTTGGGCAGATCTCCCAGGAAGTCCATCCCTACCACTTCCCAGGGACGATCCGGCACTGGCAGTGGGAGAAGAAGACCTGCCGGTCTCTGCCGGGACGGCTTATTCCGAGCACACGACATACAGGCTCCCACATATTCCTTTATGTCCTGGGGTAGTCTCGGCCACCAATAATGCCTGGTCACCAGGTCTCTGGTCCTTTTGACCCCGAAGTGACCCCCGACCTTGGAGGCATGGGCCCACGATAGCACCTCGTTCCGTAGTTCAGGGGAACGAGGGTTTTGCCAGGTGGCACCTGGTCCAAAGAAGTGGGAGTGACCATCCTCAAGCTGTCCGGGGGTAGTATAAGACGAGGCTCCTCCTCGTCCTCCTCCAACACAACCATACAACGTGACAAGGCATCGGCCCGTACGTTCTTCTCACCGGCCAGGTGGCGGATAATAAAGCGGAACCGGGAGAAGAATAAAGACCAACGGGCCTGCCTTGGGTTCAGGCGTTGTGCTGTCTGGAGGTATATGAGGTTTTTGTGGTCAGAAAAAACCTCAAATGGATGCTTCGCACCCTCCAGGAGATGCCGCCATTCCTGGAATGCTAGTTTCATCGCCAGTAACTCCCTATCCCCTATGGAGTAGTTCCTCTCGGCCGGAGAAAAGGTCTTGGAGAAAAAGAAACACGGATGTTTCCTTCCTCGTCCGTTTTTCTGGTACAGGACTGCACCTGCACCGACCGAAGAGGCGTCTACCTCCAGTAGGAAGGGTTTGGAGATGTCTGGACGATGAAGGATGGGAGCTCTGGAGAAGTGAGTTTTGAGAGTGTGAAATGCCTCTACCGTTTCCCGTGTCCATGCTTTGGGATTAGCGCCCTTGCGGGTAAGGGCAATGATGGGTGCTGCCACCGTCGAGAAGTTGGGAATGAACTGGCGATAATAATTGATAAACCCCAAGAATCGCTGGATCGCCTTCAGCGAGCGGGGCTCAGGCCAGTTCATCACTGTCTCCAACTTCCCCGGATCCATTGTTAACCCCTGACTGGACACTATGTACCCCAGGAACGGCAAGGATTCCTGTTCAAAAACGCACTTTTCCAGCTTAGCATATAACGAATGGGTGTGGAGCCTCTTAAGTACTCGGATGACATCCCTCCGATGGGTGGTAAGATCGGGGGAGAAGATAAGAATGTCATCCAGGTATGCAACCACGGAAAGATACAAATCCCGGAAAATGTCATTCACAAAGTCTTGAAATACGGCGGGGGCATTGCAGAGTCCGAAGGGCATTACTAGATACTCGTAGTGACCGTCCCTGGTGTTAAAGGCGGTCTTCCACTCATCGCCCTTTCGGACTCGCACTAGATTATACGCCCCGCGTAGATCCAGCTTTGTGAAGACCTTTGCCCCGCGGAATCGATCAAATAGCTCAGTAATGAGGGGCAAAGGGTATTTGTTCTTGATTGTGATTGCATTTAATCCCCTGTAATCGATACAGGGGCGCAGATCCCCTTCCTTCTTCTGCACAAAAAAGAACCCTGCACCAGCCGGTGAAATAGACTTGCGAATGAACCCCTTCGCCAGGCTGTCCTGAATATATTTGGACATAGCCTCCGTCTCTGGAGCAGAGAGTGGATACACTCTGCCCCTAGGGGGCTCGGAGCCTGGCTTCAGGTCTATTCGGCAATCATATGGCCGGTGGGGAGGAAGAGTATCTGCGGCCCTTTTGGAAAAGACATCCCTGTAGGCCTCATAAGGTGTCGGTAAACCCGGCCCCTCAGTATTCCCTGAGGACCCAACCGACCTAATGGTAGCGGGTGGTTCGGTAGTCACGAGGTGCTCTCTACAGGATCCTGCCCAGGATGAGATCTCCCCTGTTGCCCAGTTGAGTATAGGAGCATGCTGTCTCAACCAGGGAAGGCCCAGTAGGATCTCATCCGTCCCCCCTGGAAGCACCAGGAAGGACACCTGCTCATGGTGTCCCGGTGGTACATCCATCCTGAGAGGGATGGTGATCTGGGTGATAGGATCGAGTAGTATGGACCCGTCGACTACCCGGACCCTGAGTGGCTTGGGCAACAGAACCAGGGGAACTGAGTATCGGGTTGCCAGGGAGGTCGAGATGAAATTGCCTTCAGCGCCTGAGTCCAAGCAAGCCAGGGCAGAGAAGAGAGTAGTGCCGAACTGCAACTGGGCGCTGATAGTCAACCTAGAGGGAGAAGTAGCGTCTAGAGTCCCCCCTCTGATAGAAACTAGACGCTGTCTTTTCCCGACGGTTTGGGACATCGGGTAGCTATGTGTCCCCTCTGCCCACAGGAAAAGCAGATGACACAAGACCGAGAACCTGGGGCAGAGGAGACCACCTTGGACACCTCCATTGACTCCACGGAGTCGCCTACAGGACTGGCTGGGGGACCTGTCTGATGGAAGACGGGAGTCAGACGCTTTTTAGGCCGAGAAGACGTGGGTGCTGAAGAGACCTCGAGCCTTCACTCCGCCTGGCGGATGTCTATGCGAGAGGCAACCTGAATCAAGGACTCTAAAGTGGCAGGCACCTCACGTGTGGCCAGTGCGTCTTTGACAAACCCTGCCAGGCCCTCCCAAAACACAGGGACAAGGACCTTATCCGGCCAGTCCAGTTCTGCGGCCAGTGTCCTAAAGTGTACAGCAAAGTCCCCGACTGAAGCAGACCCTTGCCGAAGTCGTAGGAGGCGCAGCGCGGAATCGTGGGTGACTTGAGGCCCGAGGAACACCATTCTCATGGCCCCAAGATAAGCTGCTAAGTTATTCACCACACGATCTCCGCGCTCCCACAACGGCGTGGACCACTTCAGCGCTCTCCCTGTGAGCAGGGACTGGACGAAGGCTACCTTCGCCTTCTCGGTAGCGTAAAGAGTCGCGGACAGCTCTAAGTAGGTGGTAACCTGGTTTATAAAACCACGGCACTCAGAGCTGTTGCCGCTAAAGCGCTCTGGAAGCGCAAGGCGAGGAGACCTTCCGCCCAATAGCACAGCCTGGGTAGCCGCCTGGGTGGCGACTGTCGTCAGAGTAGTCTTATCGGAGGAAGACTGCTCCACTGCTGCCAATCGTGACTCCAACTGCTGCACATAACGCAGCAACTGCTGCTGCTCTTCAGCCATAGCCAGACCTTTGGCGCGACCGTAATGTTACGAGGGGGACCCGGGGAAGCGTGCCAAGATGGGAAATGGACTGCTTCCGCCGGTCAAGGTCCACTGTGCGGTGTAAGGGACTGCCGCTATGGTGGGTGAAGAGTGAGCGGGTTGCTGCTAGCGATCGTCTGGAATGTCACAGACGATCTATGTACACCGATCTGCCCTAACCCGTGAGGGTTGTATGGCACAGATCTCACGTCTCGGTGTACCTGTTGCACGGGGAAGCACAGAGGTGCCCACGCACTTGTGCCAGTGGAAGTCACGAGAATATGGCACGAGGGTAGCACAGAGGTGCCCACGCACGTGTGCTTTCAATAAGCAGGTGAGTCCAATGGAGACTTGAGGAGCTCACCTGGGACAGGAACACGGCCTGTTGACGGGGGTACTGCCGGAGCAGCAAGGCAGGAACACGGCCTGCAAACGAGGTACTGCCGGAGCAGCAAGGGCCAAGCCCACAAGAGACAGTAATGCCTGAGCAGTGGCGTGGCAGCACGCTGCCAGACATCCAAACATAGAAGGACGGTCGCGCGCCGCCATGATGGCAGGGGGAGCTTTTAAGGAGGTGCAGCTTCACCCGAGGGCGGGCGCGAGGCGGAGATGACGGACTTGACCCAATCAGGGTCCACGACGTCCCAGCCTGGCCAGTCAGGATTGACCACGTCACCAGCCTTGTCATCAAGCCGTGTGACGTCAGTGAGCGAATCAGGATCCACCACGCATTGCACATGCTCACCCTCCTGCCTCTGGGAAATAGAGGCGGGATCCTCGGTCTCACAATGTGCAGAGATAACGGGAATCTCACTGCTTCCCTGAGCAGTAAACCTCTGCACATTGCGCAGCCTCGCAGACCTTCGGGGCCGCTGAGCAGGAGAGTCTGCGGCAGGCCAGGAATGGGAGACCGCTTCACTCCTTGTAACAGGAGAACCACTAGGTGTCACCCTTCTGCTGCCTCTCTGAGAAGGTATCTCCTGCACACTGCGCAGTCTGGCAGACCTTTGGCGCTGCTGAGCAGGAGTGCTCGTGGCAGGCAAGGAATGGGAGACTGCCTCAGTCCTTGCCTCAGGAGAGCCACGAGATGTAACAGGGTCCCCTCAAAATTGGATCACCAGCCAAGGTAAAGCAGACAGCTGTGGTCTGCATTCTCAGACTAGGGAGGTCCATGGTTATTGGACTCTCCCCAGCCTAAAAATAGCAGGCCACAGCCGCCCCAGAAGTGGCGCATCCATTAGATGTGCCAATCCTGGTGCTTCGCCCCAGCTCATCCCGCGCCCTGGTGCGGTGGCAAACGGGGTAATATATGGGGTTAATACCAGATGTGTAATGTCACCCTAGCATCAAGCCCTGGGGTTGGTGAAGTCAGGCGTCTACCAGATACCCGACATCACCAACCCAGTCAGTAATAAAAAAAATAGACGACAAACACATTTTTATTTGAAAAAACACTCCCCAATACATTCCCTCTTTAACCAATTTATTAGAAAGAAAAACAAATCCAGGTCTGGTGTAATCCAAGGGGTTGCCATGACGATCCACACTGTCCCAGTCAATGAAGAGCAGGATGTTCCCCATTGGCTGGGAGAGCAGTGCAGTGACCTGAGCTAACATCAATGGGTCAGCCCAGGTCACTGCAGGGGATGACAAGTGCTGCTGTCAGCGAGGTACATTACCTGCGGTGATCTCCTGCACTGCTGACAGCACCTGTCACTGAGATCAATGACCGCCGCCTTCACAGCCAAGTATCGCGGGAGGCCCGTGACGTCACCGCTAGTCAGTCTCGGGTCGGAAGCGAGAGAAGGTGATGTGACAAGCGGCCATGGAGGACAGTGACAGCGCTGAGGTCGGGACTTCATCACCGCAGGTAAGCCAAGCGGGACCATGTGTGCAGAGTGCCAGGAGGACGTCAGTGTCGTGGACTGCATGGCTGGGGACGTGTGTGTGTGTGTGTATGTGTATGTATGTGTACATGCCGCGTGCAGGAGGGGGCGGAGTGAGCTGAGCGGGGAAGTGTGGGCTTCCTGCACGCAACTAGGATAAACATCGGGTTACTAACCAAAGCGCTTTGCTTGGATACCCGATGTTTATCTTGGTTACAAGCTTCTGGCAGGCTGCCAGCGATGGCTCCTGCACACTGTAGCTGTAAAAAGCCCTGCTTTTTGCTGCTAGAACCGTTCTCGAACGTATCTAGAACTATCGAGCTTTAGCAAAAAGCTGGAGTTCTAGTTCTATCTAGAACACCCCCAAAAATCACTCGAACCGCGAACTGGAGAACCTCGAACCGCGCTCAACTCTACAAGGGATCTAATCTAAGAATCAAAAAAAGACCCACCACGGAATTCAATGATGCATTTATAAATCAATGGAATACAGTGTTATCCGAATGCTCAAAAAAACTGATTTTATTAATTGTTGAACAGGAACAAACTAAATTAACTGAATTGGATAACAAAGTCAAAGAACTGGAGAACGCATTATTGAAGTATAAAGAACTGGATTCCTATAGTTCCATGAAAGAAAAAATCGATGTGAACCTTAATAAATTGGAGGATTCTATAACTGCAACAAAGGAAGATAAATTCCAGAGGGATCTCATGGACTATAAGCAGGATAGAATCTACACCTGGCATCATTACCGACGGAATATCCCCAGATCTATTATGAGGAAAAAAGGAAAAAACAAATGGGGAGAAAATAAAGTAAGTTTTTCTTCTACGGAACCTGAAACATCTGATGGCAATACGGACTTATCAGAGACTGAAACAACTATGCCATCCACCTCTGTCCTATCTCCAAAAAATATTTTTTCCAGTTTGAAAAAATCAAGAAAAAAACGAGAAGGGCTGGCAGGAAACACCCTAATAGAACGAAATTACCAGCATGGGTATTACACCAGGAAGCAGAAAACATATCCTCAGTAATCAATTTGTCTGCTACCATTCTTAATACAAATGAAATCAAAGTATTGGAAAAAGGTTTATCCTTTGTGCCTAATACAAAATTTGACTTGCTGGAAACAATATTTGACGTGAACCGGTTTGTAAGGAGATTGACTGACTGTAAAAAAACATTTCTATGATGAAAATGAAATTGCATTGCCAATCATGTGTCAAGATGATTTAACCCCAATTATTTCCTTTCAGGAACAGATGGCATTACAAAATTTGCGAGATTTGGGAGATAATGATATAACTGATGGGATATAAAAAATAGATATGCATGCAATAGAGTACCTAACCGATCTTTCTATCCCACCCAGACTCATTGTCAACAGATGGAGGATTTCCAAAACCTTGTAGAAAAAGAGTTAACTAAATTAGATAAATCAAACAACACAATGTCCCGTAATTTAACATCAGGGGAAAGAAGGGCTATAAAAACCTTAAAAAATAACAACAATATAATAATAAAAAACTCTTATTATTAGGGGGGATTGATTGTAATTATGGATGTGTGGTTATATGAAAAGGAGGTACAGGGGATGTTGAAAGATAGCAATATCTATAAAAAATTATCCCATAACTCCATAAATGAGATTAAAAAAGCATTGGGAGGTTTGTTGGAAGAAGGCGTTTCATTGGGTTTGATTAACCAGAAACAGAAGGATTATTTTAACCCTTCACATCCAATGACACCCCTACTGCATGCACTACCCAAATCCCACAAAAATCAGTTCCCACCAAGCTTTCGTCCCATTATTTCGGGCATAGGGTCTGTCACTGAACATCTCTCGGAGTGGCTGGATAAACATCTCCAATTTCTGGCCAAAGCCTCGCCGAGTTTTGTTCAGGACATTAAACACGTGCTTAATGTATTGAATGGCATGGAGTGGCGGGATGATAATTGCTGGTTAACGTGTGACGTATGTACGCTATACATGTCCATCCCGCACTACCTTGCCATTTTGGCATTAAAAACGCAAATGGAAAAATTCTGATTTTTCTCATGATTTGCAGCAGTACATATTGGATGTAACTTTTTTCTTTTAAAAAACAATTACTTCACTTTTTTGGGGAATTTTTATTTACAGACACAAGGTTGTTCGATGGGTTCACGTTTTTCACCATCTCTGGCGAATATGTATATGTTTTGGTGAGAGGAGGAGTTTATTTTTAAATTTAAAAAATCCTTTCAGCCCAAACATATTAATTTTCCTCCGATTTATCAATGATATTTTGATCATATGGAAAAATGGAGACGAAAAAATGGAAAATTTTATTTCATTTATTAACAACAATACCTATAATTTAGGGTTTACACATCAAAGTAATCTGTTACAAATCCATTTTTTGGATATGATTTTGATGGTAAGTAAGGAAAAGAGTACTGTTGATTGCAAGTTATTTCGTAAGCCCTCAGCAGGAAATTCTATTCTGCATGCGACTAGCTATCACCCGAGGTCCGTAGTAGAAAACATCCCCACTGGGGAATATATAAGGGCAAAACGCTGTTATACAAAAATGTCAGATTTAGACCAGGAGTATAAAGAAATAGACAGGAGATTTGTTGCTAGGGGTTACTCCCAAAAAATCTTGAAAAATCCAAAATAAAAGTGCACTCCAAAACTAGGGAGCAGTATTTAAAACAGGGCAGGGAGGAAAATTCTCACAATATGCAACCAGTTTTTTCAACCAAATTCAGCAAGAATTATTATGACATAGTGCACATTGTGAGAAGATTCCTACCGGTTTTGACTGTGGATGAAACTTTGAATCGTATATTGGAGGGAGGTGTCAAATTTGTTTCAAAGAAAAATATCACACTGGGTGCTTTATTATCCCCCAGTGATCATAATAATAAATCAAAGAAAATGGATAAATCGAACTGGTTATCAGTGAACGGTTCATACAAATGTGGTGGAAAAACCTACGGTTTATGTAAATATGTTACTAATACAAAGAATGTTTTATCGTATATTAATGGGAAACAATTTGACATCAGAACAATGATAAATTGTTGTTCTATAAATGTTGTGTATGTAATCTCCTGCACCATGTGTCGACTGCAGTACATAGGTCATACGACTAGGACACTAAGAAAAAGAATATCGGAACATGTGTACGATGTCTTAAATAAATCAACCAGGAGTCCTTCAGGAGCCTCCCAGCATTTTCTCAGTGTCCATGGTGGTGATATGGGTAGTTTGCAGGTGAGCGGAATAGAGAAAGTACTGCTACCTAGGAGGGGAGGAGATATAAAAAGAATGTTACAACACAAAGAGATAAAATGGATTTTTGAGATGGAAATAAGGGTTCCTACAGGATTAAACATAAGAAATGATATAATGTATTTCTATTGAGAATTTACTTGTTGCTCACTTGTTTAGTTGCATTTATAAACGTGAATGAATTGGATTTTTGCATATTTAAATTTTGTACTGATTGCTGACATCATATCCTGTGCCATATGTTTTTAGACTGGATTTATTGTGAGATGTGTTGAGGCTAAGTAAGGACAACTAGTCCGAAACGCATCCTCCTAGCATGGCATGACGGAGTTTTTAATATTTCTTCAATAAAGGACTTTTATTTTAAATTACTGGAACCGTGCTGGATTGACTTTTTTTAATTGAATTCTGGATGCCAAGGGAGCGGGCTGACTCCAAATGGATCCCTGCATGGTGAGATGATGATCTCCTAAAACAGTGAGGTGAGCTGGACACACCCTTGTATATAGTCCTGGATGGAGTATGCTGAGCCTTTTAGTTCTGCAGCTGCTGTCTGTTTGTATGGAGGAGAGCAGAGAGCAGCTGCAGAAATACAAGGCTCACCATGCTCCATTCACTAGTGTATGCAGGAGAGCAGACAGCAGCTGCAGAAATATAAGGGTCAGCATACTCCATCCAGAACTGTATGCAGGAGTTTTTTGCCCGCCAAAAAAATGACGTGGACTTCGCCATATTTTTGTATGCTAGCCTGGTACAGCAGGCGGGTGCGGCTGCCCCCAACCCCCAGCTGCCTATTTGTACCCGGCTGGGAACTAAAAAATAGGGAAGCCCTTTTTTTTCATTATTTCATGAATTTCATGAAATATTTAAAAAAAAATCGACATGGGCTTCTGTTATGATCTGGAACCATGGAAGATCATCATAAATCATTGGCAAAAAGATGACGAGCATTGGCAACTAATCTGGTCGCCATCCCCTTACTAACCATCAACACTAGAAGTAGCTGAGGGGTGAACTAACATCCTATGCACCGCGAACCCAGCTGGAGAACTAGCTATCCTAAAGGAAGGAAAGATGAATAACTCTCTGCCTCAGAAAATAGACTGGCAAGGTATAGCAAGCCCCCCACATTAAAAAACTGCGGTGATATAGGAAAACACAATACACAAATAGATGATAGGATTAGCAAAGGTGAGGCCCCACTGACTTAATTCGACAGGATAGTAAAGGGAGTGATGGCGGCTAGAGAAAAACCCTACAAAAATCCAGAAACCTGATAGCACAAAAAGCCCTCAGATCGCTAGATCTGAACTCCATCCTATACCAGGTGCTCTTGTCATACCAATGTAAAGAAAGCAGGAATCATTACAAATTCAAGAAGCAACAAACACGTGGACATATAGGAGCAATACTCCAAACATAGCTGCAGGGAGCTTCCCAGCTAAGCAACTGAGAGGGAAGATTTCTGCATGCAAATAAACTGACAATAACCACAGTAAATGACAAACCCAGAAAAGAGCAAAAAGAACAAAACAACATAAGAAAGAACCATGGTCTGGAGCAAGATGAGAAGGCTGGTAAACTGAAGTACAAATGACAAGCTGCTCAGACTGCTAGAAGACCAAGGTTTAAATAGGCAGAGAGTTAGCAATGGAAACGCCCATTGCTCCAGCACACGTGGTCTCTGTCCAAACCATTCCTGGCCACAAGAGGGAGCCCCAGAGCAGCAAAAGCATAGCTGACATTCACAACAGGCTTCGCCCCCTTTTTGTGTCCAGCCAGGTACAACTAGGCAGCTGGGGATTGGAATCCGCAGCACAGGTTGGCCCAAGCTTTCTGGGCCCCTCTGCTGCGAATTGTCGTTCGCAGCCGCCCCAGAAATTAGCACTTTCATAGAAGCGCCATCATCTGCCGCTGTATCCAACTCTTCCAGCAACCCTGAAGCCGGGTGGCTTGCTGGGTAATAATGGGTTAATACTAGCTTTGTTTTACTAGCTAGTATTAAGCCAGAGATTCTTAATGTCAGGCAAGTTTGACCCAGTCATTAAGAATCTCCAATAAAGGGTTAAAAAAAAGACACCACACAGAGAAAAAATACTTTAATAGAAATAAATACACAGACACACTTAGAGACTCCATGTTTATTACTCCCTCTCATCCCTCCACGATCCTGGTCTTGTTTTATTTCTCCTTCAACCCATGCAGCTCTGCTACATCAGACAGCACGGCATGGGAGGAAGACGCTGCTGCTCCCTGTGCCTAATTACTCAGTGAGAGTGAGCAGAGGCTGCGGGCTGTAAGCAGGGACGTCACCGCAGCCACCGTTGCTAAAGTAATCTGACAGGCGGTTACTATAGCAACGGTGCTCCGATCACGTGATTTTCGGTGCCGCAATTCACCGGCTGTGGCAGCTAGTCCTTGCATGTGGGCTGACTCTGTAAAGAGCGCCCACATGCAGGAACGGGGAAGCCGACCATGTGCCAGAGCATCTCGCCGGTACACGGAGATGCACAAACGAGCACCGCGTACCGGAGAGATGCACTGACAGGACCTAGTATGACATCTAGCCATGTGACCAGTCTGTAGCCAATGAGATAATAGACACGTGACTGGTAACATGCTAGTTTGATGTCACGGAATGTCCCATCATCAGTGCTGGTTACCGGGAGGACACAGCGATTATCGGAAGATAAAGCGGCGGGAGACAGAGTGCAGGACGCGTCGCGGGAACCTGTAAGTGTAATGGCAATGTTTATTAACTGTATGTGTACATGTATAATGTGTTTTTATGTGTTTGTGTTTGCCTGCCATTGTTTTCAATGTGGTTCGAAGGGGTTCGTTGAACGTTCGAAGAACGTTCGACGAACGGAGCCTTCGTTCAACGAACCGAACTGAACTCGAACTCTAGGGGGGTGGCTTATCTCTAATCCTTAGGCAGATGTTGAAGGCTTCTATATGAGCATTAGACATGATGATGGTTTTGAGGCCTCTAGATTTTTATGGGAATGAGTAAACTGGATGCATACCTGTGCTATCTTCTATTAATGCTTTTGCGATTTAGCCTAACACATAATATTTTACATTCAAAGATAGATTATTTTTACAAAAACAAGGTACCGTCTTTAGGGCGTTTTGTGCGCCTTCTTTTGCTAACCTATTCCTGGATCTATGGAGAGGGGCATATTTTACGACAGCGCACAGATTGCCTCCCAAATATTAGGTTGGTACAGTTATATTGATGACCTTTTTAAATGGGTCTATGCAATGCTGGAGCAGAAGTGAAAGCCTGTTTGAGAGACAAGAAGGAGTCTGCAGCCTCCGAGGTCCATTTTTTTGGATTCTCCCCTTTGCAGGTGAGAGACGAGATGGGACATACTAGAGGCGAGAAGTGTGGGATGAATTGTCTGTAATAATTGGTGAATACAAGGAACCGCTGGATAGCCTTCAACCCATCTGGATGGGGCCACTGCAGTATAGCTGACACTTTGTCCGGGTCCATCTTCACATCGGTATGGAGACTATGTAGTCTAGGAAGGACAATGAGGTCTGCTCAAACAGACACTTCTTGAGCTTAGCATAGAGGGGATTCTCCCTCATCCTCTGAAGAACCAGACGAAAATTCTTCTGGTGGGTAGGCAGATTTGGAGAAAAGATGAGGATGTCGTCTAGTTATACAACCACGCAGATATAGAGGAGATCATTGAATACGTTGTTCACAAATTCTTGGAAGACCGCAGAAGCGTTACTAAGCCCAAAAGCATCAATCTATGTTCATAGTGTCCATCACGAGTGTTGAACGCCATCTTCAATTCGTCACCACACCGAATCCGGACCAGATTGTATAATCCCCGGAGACCCAACTAAGAGTTGATCTTGAAGCCATGAAGATGGTCAAACAGTTCAGGAATAAGAGGAAGCGGGTACCTATTCTTTACTGTAAATCTTATTCAGCCCCTGGTGGTCAATATAAGGCAGAAACCCATCCTTTGTCTTGACAAAGAAGAAGCCCACACCTGCGGGAGAAGAGGACTTCTGAATGATGCCTCGGGCCAGGTTTTCCTTTACATAGTCAGAAATGGCTTGGGTATCTGCTTGAGATGTAGGTAGATATGTCCCTGAGGGGGGTTGACCCGGGAAGAAGGTCAATAGGGCAATCACAGGGCCTATGAGGCGGCAATGTCTTAGCCTCCTTTTTATCAAAGATGTTGGCATAAGCCCAGTAGGTGGATGGCAGGCCCGGGAGATTAGCCAGCGTGGCAGGTGGACGAGAGGGACGTACTGGCATCCCACAATTGTCATGACCGTGCACTCCCTATTTAAGTATATCTCCTGAGTCCCAGTCCAATACCGGCTTGTGGGACTGAGGCCATGGTAAGCCAAGCAGCAGAGCATGAGTCATCCCTGGAAGCCCATGAAATGCGATTTCCTCAGAGTGCAATGACCCTACTTGCATTTCAAGGACCTCAGTGACTAAACAGATGGGCTTGGACAAAGGTTTCCCAGAAATGGAGGAGATAGGGATGGGACTGGCAAGGCACCGGACTGGAATCTGATGTCGATCCACCACGGACTGCTGAATGAAGTTCCTGATGGAGCCAGAGTCTAGGAAGACACGCTCCAGGAATTAAGTGGACCCGCAGGACAAGGACACTGGGATGTGGAGCAAGGAAGAGGACTTGACTTGACTTAGGGTGGCCTCTCCCACGGACCCTAGGCTTGGTAGTTTCCTGGACACTCCTGGATTAAGTGCTTAGAATTTCCACAGTAGAAGCACTCTCCTGCCGTTTGCCAAGTCTCCGGACAGTCTGGGCTCTGCGATGTGGTCCACCTCCATGGGCTCATGTGGGATAGTAGTTCTGGTGAAATGAGGCAACATAGGCCGCTGGAAGGTGGGTGCCAGATACAAAGTTATTCTCTCTCGGGTGACTTCTCTGGCACACTCCTAGAAGCACAAGTCAATATCAGGTCTTCCAAGAAGGAAGGTACATCTCGACCGGCCAGTTCACCCTTGATCCTGCCGGAAAATCCCTCCTAGAAGGCGGCTACCAACACCTCATTATTCCATCCAAGTTCGGAGGACAGGGTACGGAACTTTATGGTATACTGTCCCACTGTGAGATTCCCCTAGTGGACCTTCATGAGCAACGAGGTGGCAAAGGCGAGATGTCCCGGCTCGTTAAATACTTTGCCAAAGGTAACTAGGAAGGTGTACAGGTGTTGGATAATCGGGCCGGTCTTCTCCCAGAGGGGATTCATCCATGTCAGGGCCTATGCGGTCAGATGCAACATGACAAATGCCACTTTGGTGCAGTCAGTCACCAGTTCGTAGTGCAAGGAGCACTGGTTCAAAAGTCCTGTGCATAATCTTGGGTCTCCTCCATACATTGGGGGTGATGCCATGCAAGATCTAGAGAGGCAAGTCGATATGGATATGGATACAGGATATGGAGTAGCTGATGGAGCTGGGTGCTGCAGGATGTACAGACCGGAGTCTATGGATACCATGTATTCAGATATGCATGTTTGTGCATTATGCTGATGGGAGAGTTGTATCTCGACAAGATGAAGAGAGTCAGAAGATCCGGAAGCCTTAATGGATGCTAGACAGGATTCTACTGATTTCATGTGTGCCACTAGTTTCGTCCGGGTATCCCATTGACGGGTAAGCTCTTGCTGCATTTCTGCTAGGCAGGTAGGCTTAGTCCCGGCGGAGTTCATGGCCTGAGCAAACTATCACAGTAGCCGAGAGGCGGCAAAAATATGGGGGAAGACCCAATGGACAGTGCACCGGACTCCCCTAAAGGAGTGAACCCCTTTAAAGGGGATGTGTGGCACTCCAACAGAAGGCCTAAATGCACGGCAGCCAGGGACCTGAGGAGCTTGTCTCTTACGGACGGTATTAGACTTTTAAAGTCCCCTGGAGGTGTGCTTGGTTGTGGCAGCATGGTGATGGTCACTTAGACTTGGTGGCACGAATGGTAATGGCTTTGATGAGGCAGCATGGAGGTAGTGACTCTGATGTGGCAGCATGGAGGTAGTAGCACGAGACAGAGGTTAGACACAGGAGGCTAGTACTAGAACTAGACACAGTAATGTACAGGGACCTGAGAACTAGCAACGCACAACAGGCAACGTTGCTCAGGTGCCTCCTGTAAGGGGTGGCAGTATTAAATATCTTAGGGTAACAGGTGACATAGGATTAGCTTCCAGGTAATGGAACGCCTGGCCATTAAGAAAAGGAGCGTGGCCAGATCCCGGGACAGGAGAGGAGAAAGTGGGATCACCGGGCACGTGAGAAGGAGGGCCCCCCGCCAGAGCCTGGAAGTGGGGACGCATGGGGATACCACGCTGGTACTGGGCAGGTGAGAGGGAAGGGACCCTCGCCGGGACTTGGGATCAAGGACGCGTGGGAATACCACACTGGGACCGAGATCGGGTGCTACATAAATCCATTAGTTTAAGTAAACAATATCTCACACACAGATAAGAGAGGCAACATTGATTTTTGTTTTTTAAGCCCTACATCATGCTGTCCTCAGCTTACATAGCAAAAACTTGCAGATAGATTTCCTTTAAAATAGGCTATAAAGAGGTCAAAAACACCACCCAAAGGGATATTTTAGCATCCACTGAAAAGAAAAGAAAGAACAAGATAACCCTAAATAATGTTTTATCTAAACCTTTAATCACCAGTGGGAGACGATAAAAAATAATCTTAAAAAAATATTGACCAATTCTCAAGACTAACCTTTAATACTCTCTAAGACAGTCTCTGATTCCCCAATGATGACAGCTATGAGGACTAGAAATCTCAGTGATTTTTTTTTTTAGTCAGAAGCCACTATTTGGCTAAACCTCAGACACTATTTAAAGCGGTAAAACGGAAATGGGGATATTACCATGCGGTGACAGCCTAGCTTGTAAAAACTTGCTACCAACTACTTTTAAATCAGCTGATAGCTCTAGAGTTCAAATTTACTGACTAATATAATTATGCAAAATGTTAGGGAAAAGTATAAGTAATCTCATTGGTTGTCATAAAGTCAACTGAATGATAGTGATGCAGGACAATAACTGTCCTTTTTATATTTACCATCTTTCCTTTTCTAGTTCATCCCACATACATTTGCACTTACATGTGTACCCTTGATTAAGATGGCACTCCTTGTGCGGATGCGTAATAGAACTGTAATCATCAGAGGATATCTGAAGATGTCCGATGGTGACCCGAGCAGGTCATTGACGTCACCTCCCTCTGACCCGCCACGTCCCTGTGACTTCCGGAAGTAATGCAATTTCCGGTGGCAGCGTTGGCATGCTTGTGCTGCTTCATGCAGCCACTTAGCCACCACCTGAAGTGGTAATATATATATAAATCCAAAATACACACAGTGAGTCAGGGCTGGTGGTCTGAAAGTAAAAGCAGGGAGCAATGGGTATGTAGCCATTTCTTCCACATCCTACCATATTGAATGGGTTGTGTTGCCAAATTTTATCTATTTCTTTATCTATTTCATTTTTATGTATATATATATATATATATATATATAGCTATACCTAATGCTATTTATAATTTGCCGCTGGTAATCCTGTGGACTGTTGCTTCATACCATACTTGTGCTTATTTATATGACTACTTCCCCTCTATAATAGGGCTGCGCGAACCCAAAAGTTTACCTGTACGTCCCGATTCCTGTTCACATTTGTCATCTGAATAAAGCTTGTTGAAAGGATGCAGAGCATTCAAACAGAAAGATTTCCTGGTGTGGACACTTCCGGCCCCATCACAGTCATGCAAGTATTGGCATGGCTGTGATTGGCCCGCACATTACTGTAAAAAAAAAAAAACAAAAAAAAAAAAAAAAACTGACGTGGGCTCCCACACTATTTTTGATAAACAGTGTGGGTAAAGCAGTAACTACAGGCTGAAATCCCCAGCGGTCTGCTTTACGATGACTGGATATCAAAAATAGAGGGGATCCCACACTGGTTTTGGAATTATTTAAATAAATAATTTTAAAAACCCAGCGTGCTCTGTGCCCCATTTTTGTTAACCAGGTAAGGTAAAGCTGACAGCTGGGGGTTGGTATTATCAGGGTGCGAAAGGCCATGGTTATTGGTCCCTCCCAGCCTAAAAATACTAGCCTGCAGCCACTCAAGAAGTGGTGCATCCGTTAGATGTACCAATTCTGGTGCTTCACCTGGCTCACCCTGATTGCCGTAGTGGACACATTGGCTGAAGCAGGGGTACCAGGCTGTGAGAAGCGCTGACATCAGTGAGTTCACCAGAGGTCACAGCTGGGCTCCCACAGCACCAATTGTGACCACCAGTGAATCCACTGCAGGATTACTGAACTGCTTGATTGTGGGACACTGCACCATTGCAGTTTAGAAATCTGGCAGTCAAGTTACTAGAATTCACACTCGGGGCCTCCCGCTGCCCTCAGTGAACTCTCTTGAACCCGATGCCAGATTGCAGAGGTGAGTTCAGCTGAGTTCACTCTGGGCAGCGGGGAGCTTGAGTGTGAACTCCAGTAACATAACTGCCGGATTGTCGGTCTGTCGAATTGCAGTACATAGCAGCACAGCAGTCTGGCAGTCAGGTCACTTATAATTGCTGCAATTATATTGTATATACTGTAGGGAGCTGTGAGCATATAGTATATATATATATATATATATATAAAAAGTCATGGGACATTATCTTGTACATAAGGGAGCAGTGATCTTGTGGAGGGGCCATTGTACTGCATAAATGGGCTGAAGGGTCATGCTACTGTATATAGGCAGTAGAGATGAGCCACCCCCCTAGTGTTAGAGTTCGGTTCGGTTCGTCAAACACCTTCAAACCCCATTGAAAACAATGGCAGGCAAACACAAACACATACAAACACCTAGAAAACCCCTTCAAAGGTGTCCAAAAGGTGACAAACAACTCAGAAGACACCACAAACACATGGCAAAAGTGACAAGTACGTATACTCATGCTGAAAGAAAAGAGCTAGACGAGTAAAAGGAGGAGAAGACACAGATATAGACATGTCATACCCTTCTAAAATCATGAAAAACACAGCAGTAGGACTCCAAGAGTCTCAATTTTTTCAAAAAATTGGGCCACAGACATCACTTAAGTGGCATTAATTGTCACACAGTTGCAAACTTAACATGTTGATTTGCATGAAGCACAATCAAAAATACACAAGCCTTTACTCTTCCCAGGATGACACAGAGGTAGAAAACGCCTTGCGGATCCATGACTTTTTCATCTTGGTGAATGTTAGTCTGTCCACATTGTCACTGGACAGACACGTGCGCAGCACACACCCAGCAGCACTAAAGACACGTTCCGAGAGAACGCTGGCTGCTGGAGACGACAAGATCTCCAAGGCGTAAGTGGCGAGCTCAGCCCATTTTTCCAGATTGGAAGCCCAAAATGAGCAAGGCTCCAGTTGCACAGTCATGGCATCGATATTCACTTGGAGATACTCCTGTGAGATTCACTCTGTGCACCACTGGTGTTTAGTGGAAAAGCCAATCTCATATTGTTTAACAGCTTCTGCTGATAGTCCTGCATACGTGCGTCCCTTTCTACAGCAGGAATTATTTTGCCAAATTTTGACTGAACCTGACGAAATTTTGAGTGAACCGACAGGCCTAAAGACTTCTGGAGTGATGCAAGTCATTCAGTTGCAGTGTGTGAAAAGCGGAAGTGAGCACATAGTGACCGTGCCCTCTGCAGAAGCCCATGTAGGCCGGGATAGTGGGTTAAAAATTGCTGGACAACAAGGTTCAACACATGAGTTATACAAGGCACGTGTTACGGGGGGCTGTCTGATAACCTAAAGGAGTATCAGACAGTCAGGGTCCACCGTGCAAAGACTCTGCTGCAGACTATGGCAGAGTGCAATACCTCTGTTAACTCACAGAAGGATATAATAAGTAAGTAAAGCAATTCCTCCCTTACTTGGAGGGTGTGTGGAATGATCTCTGTTAATAATCACAGAGACAAAGGCAATGTGTGCGAAATGGCACCTACCTAGGTCCGCTCTTCTAGTGGTGCAAAAGAGACGAACAGCAGCGTAAGCCGCACAAAGCTCCTACCTGCGTTCGCTCCACTAGTGTGCGAGGACACGAACCACTAGATATGGCACCTGCCTAGGTCCGCTCTTCTAGTGGTGCAAAAGAGACGAACAGCAGCGTAAGCCGCACAAAGCTCCTACCTCTGTTCGCTCCCCTAGTGTGCGAGGATACGAACAACTGCCAGACGCAGTATAAGGAACGTTACCCTAGCGGCAACGTCCACCTACGAGTCGAACCACAAGGCCCAGCCAGACCATGTGCCTCAGGCACCTGCCTATGTCCGCTCCCCTAAGAGGTAAGGATACGGACAGCAGCCGAAGCTGTAAGGTATAAGAACGCTACCCTGCCGGTAGCGCTCACCTAGCATAGACAGAGGAATGCCTAGAGGAACGCGCACAGAGCGTCTACTCTTATGCATGAACCAAGAGGACTGAGCGCCATGCGGCGTGTGTCAGGGTCTTATATAGACTCTGTGCCTCATCCAAGATGGAGGACACCAGAGCCAATCCGCTGCCAGAACGACAGGAGTGACGTCATGCTGGCCTATCACCGAGTAAGGCATCTCAAGCACATGACCAGCGACCAATCGGCATAGAAGGTGTCAGAGACATGTGACCTCGTGTCAGCGATGATGTCACCCGCACATGTGCAATGGCTCCAAGATAGGACTTAGTCTCCGGCGCTCGCACATGTGCAGTAGCAAGAAATCTGGACTTAGTCTCCAGCGCTCGCACATGTGCAGTAGTAAGAAATCTGGACTTAGTCTCCAGTGCTCGCAGCAACCGTAACAGTACCTCCCCCTCAAGGGCCCCCCTCCCGGCGACGCAGGTAATCGGCAACTAAGTCGGGAGCATGGACAGCCTCCTCAGGCTCCCAAGAGCGATGTTCCGGGCCGTAACCCTCCCAATCTATCAAGAAGAACCTGCGCCCTCTAACCATCTTAGAACCAACTATGGCTCGTATCTCATAGCTAGAGCGAGAGGAATCAGAGGCAGGAGAGTGCACTTCACGAGCGTGAGGTAAAATAGCCGGCTTTAGCAGTGAGACATGGAATTTGTCATGAATCTTAAGATGGACGGGTAACTTCAATTGGTAGACTACAGGATTTACCTGTCGAAGAACCTCATAAGGACCCAGGAAGCAAGGAGCAAATTTGACAGAGCTCACTCTAAGTCTCACGTGTTTTGCAGAGAGCCACACAAAGTCCCCTGGAGAAAAGACAGGAGCCGGGCGACGAAACCGATCGGACACCGTCTTCATACGGTCCTTAGCTGCTTGGATCGACTCTTGAGTCCGATCCCAAACCTCTCTGGCATTAGTTGCCCAGTCGGCCACAAGAGGAGGAGGTGCAGCAGCGGGAAACGGTACCGGTACCCTAGGGTGTTGCCCATTATTGAGTACGAACGGTGTCTGCCCAGTGGCCTCAGCCAGCGAATTGTTAAGGGCAAATTCTGCCCAGGGTAGGAGGGAGGACCAGTTATCGTGGTTCTCAGCAACAAAGTGTCGAAGGTATATAATCATAGATTGATTGGTACGCTCAACCAAACCATTGGTCTCCGGATGGTATGCCGAAGAGAGATTCAACTCAATTTGCAGAAGGCTACAAAGATCTCGCCAGAAACGGGAAGTAAATTGCGGGCCTCTATCACAAATGATACGATCTGGCATCCCGTGAAGCCTAAGACATGCTTGAGGAATAGTTTGGCTAGTACCCTGGAAGATGGGATTCTCGATAACGGTACGAGATGAACCATCCGGGAGAAATGGTCCGTAATGACCCACACAAATCTATGTCCCTGTGAACATGGAAGATCACCCACAAAGTCCATGCCTACCACCTCCCATGGTCTATCTGGCACTGGTAAAGGATGCAAGAGTCCAGCCGGTCTCTGCCGTAATGGACGGTTGCGAGCACACGAGTAGCAGGAACCGACATATCTCTTGACGTGGCTGGCTAAGTGTGGCCACCAATACCACCTCTCCAGTAACTCTCGTGTCCGCCTAATACCAAAATGCCCACCCACCTTTGAGGTGTGGGCCCATGACAGTATATCATTCTGTCGATCAGGCGGAACAAAGGTCTTGCCCGGTGGGATTTGGTCTAACGTCACAGGGGAGAGCGTATGAAAAACCCTGGAGGGAAGGATAAGACGAGGTTCGTCAATCTCCTCCTGGGTAGAAAGCATAGAGCGAGACAGGGCGTCTGCCTTGTTATTCTTACTCCCAGACAGATAGTTGATGGAGAAGTGAAAGCGGGAGAAAAACAAGGACCAGCGGGCTTGGCGAGGATTCAGACGCTGAGCGGTTTGTAAGTACGTCAGATTCTTATGGTCTGTATAGACCTGGAAAGGATGTTTCGCTCCTTCCAGCAAGTGACGCCACTCCTCCAAGGCTAATCTCAAGGCGAGCAGTTCCCTATCCCCAATGGTATAGTTTCTCTCTGCTGGTGAAAAGGTTTTCGCAAAGAAGAAACACGGCCTTTTTCTACCTGCACCGTTCTTTTGATACAAGACCGCACCAGCACCCACTGAAGAGGCATCAACCTCTAAGAGGAAGGGCTTACTCTCATCGGGTCTTTGAAGAACGGGAGCAGTTGAAAAGTGTCTTTTTACTGCCTCAAAAGCCTGAGATGTCTCAGTAGACCAGGCTTTGGGATTAGCACCTTTCTTAGTCAAGGCCACCAAAGGGGCCACCAAAGTAGAAAAATGGGGTATGAACTGCCTGTAATAATTTATGAATCCTAAGAAGCGTTGCACCGCCTTCAAGGAATGAGGTTCGGACCATTGCAGGACAGCAGAGAGCTTCGCAGGATCCAAAGCCAGGCCCTCTTGTGAGATAATGTAACCCAAAAAAGGCAATGAGGACTGCTCGAATACACATTTCTCGAGTTTAGCAAACAATGAGTGCTCCCTTAAACGGGAAAGGACACGAACGACATCCTGACGATGAGTCTCCAGATCAGGAGAAAAAATCAGGATGTCGTCCAGATACACCACTACTGAGGATAACAGTAAATCCCTGAACACATCGTTTACGAAGTCCTGAAATACTGCGGGTGCATTACATAACCCAAAAGGCATGACGAGGTATTCATAGTGACCGTCTCGGGTGTTAAAAGCGGTCTTCCATTCGTCACCCTTTCGAATTCGTACCAAGTTATACGCACCCCGCAGATCCAACTTTGTAAAAACTTGAGCTCCTCTCAATCTGTCAAAGAGCTCCGAAATTAAAGGTAATGGGTATTTGTTCTTTATTGTGATTGCGTTGAGACCCCTGTAATCTATGCAGGGACGCAAATCACCCTCTTTCTTCCGAACAAAGAAAAACCCAGCTCCCGCGGGAGAGACAGACTTACGAATGAACCCCTTCTCTAAACTCTCTCTTATATAGGTCGACATGGCCTCCGACTCAGGTATCGACAGGGGGTAAACCCTGCCTTTAGGTGGAACCAAACCTGGGATAAGGTCTATGGCACAGTCATACGGCCTATGGGGTGGAAGAACCTCAGCACCCTGTTTGGAGAACACGTCAGCGAAATCCAGATAGGGTGTAGGTATGGGAGAGAGATCAGTTGATGCAACCGCAATGACCTTAGGTGGTAAGGGAAGACATCGGGACTGACATTTCGAACCCCAACTAATAATGCTGTCAGACTCCCAGTCAATGTGAGGAGCATGAGTCCGAAGCCATGGGAGACCCAGAAGGATGTCGTCTATACCCTCAGGCAAAACAAGAAAAGAAATCTCCTCTATGTGACCCTGAGACAGGGAAAGGCGCAAGGGAACTGTCCTCAATGTAATGGAGTCAGACAACATAGTTCCATTAACAACACGGACAGGAATAGGCGCCTCTAACATGATAGAGGGAATATTGTGTCCCTTTAGAAATCCTGAGGACACAAAAGTCCCGTCAGCTCCGGAATCCACAAAAGCCATAATAGGCCATGTATTCTCAGATAACGAGAGCTGACCTGGGATACAACACTTAGAGGGTGCAGAAGACGTCTCTAGTAACCCCCCTCTAATGGTTACTAGGCCAGGGAGTTTCCCTGACGACTAGGACACTTGTTGGCATAGTGCCCAGCCTGACGACATACGTAACATATAGGAGGACCAGACTTGCGTAGTCTGGAAGACGTATGACCTAACTCCATAGGAGTGGGAGATGTTTCAGATGCTGAGGAAGATGGTAGTGGACCCTCAACAACTGGAATAGCCCAATGCTTAGGGCGTGAGGAAGAGACCTCGAGTCTACGTTCCTTATGGCGTACATCGATCCTCGTTGCTACTGTGATCAAGTCCTCCAGAGAAGCAGGGACCTCACGAGTAGCAAGAGCATCCTTGACATAGCCTGCCAACCCTCTCCAGAAGATAGGAATCAACACCTTCTCTGGCCAATCTAGTTCTGCCACCAGAGTTCTAAAAGCAATGGCATAAGAACTAGTGGATAACGAACCCTGAGATAGATCTAACAGTCTCAGGGCCGCATCATGGGTAACCTGCGGACCCATGAATACCGCCTTAAGAGCATCAAGAAAGTCTTGATGTCTCAGAGTAACCACATCAGAGCGCTCCCATAGGGGAGTCGCCCATTCTAAGGCTTTGTCCTGAAGTAAGGAGATGATAAAGCCTACTCTGGACCTCTCCGTAGAGAAGCGAGAAGAGTTGACCTCTAGGTGTATCTGACACTGACTAATGAAACCACGACATGATCTGGCATCGCCAGAATATCTGTTTGGCAGAGCAAGTCGAGGATCATGTGCAGATGTCACCATGGTCTGAGGTTTATCCTCTATACTCTTGAGCCGTGACTCAAGTACTTGTATGTAACGGTGTAACTGCTGATATTCTGCCATAACTGCCAGACCCTTGGCTCAGTCCTAATGTTACGGGGGGCTGTCTGATAATAACCTAAAGGAGTATCAGACAGTCAGGGTCCACCGTGCAAAGACTCTGCTGCAGACTATGGCAGAGTGCAATACCTCTGTTAACTCACAGAAGGATATAATAAGTAAGTAAAGCAATTCCCCCCTTACTTGGAGGGTGTGTGGAATGATCTCTGTTAATAATCACAGAGACAAAGGCAATGTGTGCGAAATGGCACCTACCTAGGTCCGCTCTTCTAGTGGTGCAAAAGAGACGAACAGCAGCGTAAGCCGCACAAAGCTCCTACCTGCGTTCGCTCCACTAGTGTGCGAGGACACGAACCACTAGATATGGCACCTGCCTAGGTCCGCTCTTCTGGTGGTGCAAAAGAGACAAACAGCAGCGTAAGCCGCACAAAGCTCCTACCTCTGTTCGCTCCCCTAGTGTGCGAGGAGACGAACAACTGCCAGACGCAGTATAAGGAACGTTACCCTAGCGGCAACGTCCACCTACGAGTCGAACCACAAGGCCCAGCCAGACCATGTGCCTCAGGCACCTGCCTATATCCGCTCCCCTAAGAGGTAAGGATACGGACAGCAGCCGAAGCTGTAAGGTATAAGAACGCTACCCTGCCGGTAGCGCTCACCTAGCATAGACAGAGGAATGCCTAGAGGAACGCGCACAGAGCGTCTACTCTTATGCATGAACCAAGAGGACAGAGCGCCATGCGGCGTGTGTCAGGGTCTTATATAGACTCTGTGCCTCATCCAAGATGGAGGACACCAGAGCCAATCCGCTGCCAGAACGACAGGAGTGACGTCATGCTGGCCTATCACCGAGCAAGGCATCACAAGCACATGACCAGCGACCAATCGGCATAGAAGGTGTCAGAGACATGTGACCTCGTGTCAGCGATGATGTCACCCGCACATGTGCAATGGCTCCAAGATAGGACTTAGTCTCCGGCGCTCGCACATGTGCAGTAGCAAGAAATCTGGACTTAGTCTCCAGCGCTCGCACATGTGCAGTAGCAAGAAATCTGGACTTAGTCTCCAGCGCTCGCACATGTGCAGTAGTAAGAAATCTGGACTTAGTCTCCAGTGCTCGCAGCAACCGTAACAGCACGTGTGTCCCATTGCCCAGGTGAAGGGCCGCACCCTGGTTTCCAGCATTGTTGCACACGGCCTTCCCTGGCTGCAGGTTGAGTGGAGACAACCATTGCTGAAACTCGGTCTCCAGAGCTGACCACAACTCCTCAGCTGTGTGACTCCCATTTCCCAGACATTTCAATGTAAAGACAGCCTGATGCCGTTGAGCTCTGCTGCCAGCATAGTAAGGAGGTGTGCGGGATTCCTTGTGCGCAGTTACAAAGCGGGTAGCCTGACCAGACAGGCTTTGGGCGGAGGTGGAGGACCCAGACGAGGTGAAAGAGGCAGAAGCAGTTGAGTATCTTCTACATACAGAGGATTGATGCACAACTCGTGGGGACGACAAGACTTGTACAGTAGACCCTTCTCCATCTCTCACCATAGTTACCCAGTGCCCAGTCAGTGACATGTAACACCCCTGTCCATGCTTACTGGTCCAAGTATCTGTGCTGAAATGCACCTTGTCACAGACAGAGTTTCTAAAGGAAGCGGTGATGTTGTGTGAAACATGCTGGTGTAGCGCAGGCACACCTTTCTTGGAGAAGTAGTGGCGACTGGGCATTTGGTACTGGGGCACTGCGAAGGATATAAGGTCTCAAAAATCCTGTGTGTCCACCAGTTGGAAAGGCAGTATTCCTGTAGCCAACAGCTTGCAGATGCTGAAAGTGAACCTCTTAGCTTTGTCATTGCTAGGAGGAAATGGTCTTTTACTTGTCCACATTTGTGGGACCGAAGGCTGGCTGCTGTGCTGAAGCAGCGTTCAGTAGGGTGTCCCTGGCAAACTGCTGGTCTGTGAGGAAGGTGCAGGCAGAGATATAATGTTGCCTTCATCCAAAGTTGGTGCTCTCGATGTCTGAGAGAGCTCAACACCAGCAGCTGTTTCCACTTCCAAAACAACTGATTACCTGCCAATCACACTGCCAGTTGCGGGTAAAAAGGTGGAAGGTCTGCGTCCAAAAGCATGTGTGACTGCTGTCCCCACAGTCACAGAGGATGAAGAGCACACAAATGCACTTGAAGGGGCAGACGGTGATTGGCCCGCTCCGCTAGGCCGCATTGTAGCACAGTGAGCTTCCCAATGCGAGTTATGCTTCATATCCATGTGACGGTTCATGGACAAAGTACTCAAACTAGTGAGTTTTTGGCCTCTACTTAGAGATTAACGACAAATCTTACAGATGACATGAGTTGGGAGATCTTTTGCGATGTCAAAAAAGGACCAGGCTAGGCAAGACTTAGAGCTCATGTGAATTACAGAGCCACCCCGACTTCTGCTCAGAGGCAGAGTTGTGGCTGAGTATGCAGTTATTGATGTGCTTCCAGTACTCTGTCTCTGTCCAGGAAGGCGCAACCTAACCTCGTCGTCAGTAGCATCCTCCTCCACCTCCTCTGCTGACCTCATCGACTGCCTGACTGTGGGTTGACAGTAAGGGGGATCTACAACCTCATCATCACCCTGTGTGTTTGCACTCCCCTCGTCCTCAGTAGAGATGAGCCACCCCCCTAGTGTTCGAGTTCGGTTCGTCGAACGGCAGGTGTGTTCGTCGAATGTTCGACGAACGTTCGACGAACACCTTCGAATCCCATTGAAAACAATGGCAGGCAAACACAAAAACATACAAACACATTATACATACACATACAGTTAATAATAAACATTGCCATTATACTTACAGGTCCCGCGACGCATCCTGCACTCTGTCTCTCGCTGTGTCTCCTTCCGATCATCGCTCTGCGCTCCTGGTAACCATCACTGATGATAGGACTTTCCGTGATGTTATAGCATATGACCAGTCACATGTGTATTATCTCATTGGCTACAGACTGGTCACATGGCTATGACATCATGATAGGTCCTGTCAGTGCATGTCGCCAGTAAGCGGTGCTCGCCCGAGCATCTCAGTACTCAGTATACTCGGCGAGTACCGGCGAGATACTCAGGCACATGCTTGGCTCCCCGTTCCTGCATATCGGAGCTCTTTATAGAGTCAGCCCACATGCAGGGACTGGATGCCACAGCTGGTGAATCACCGTTGCTATAGTAACCTGCCTGTCAGGTTACTATTGCAACGGTGGCAGCGGTGACGTCAATGCTTACCAACCCGCAGCCTCTGCTCACTTGAGTGATTAGACTGCATGGGGAGCAGCGTTCTTCCTCCCATGCAGTGTTGTCTGATGTAGCAGAGCTGCATGGGTTTAAGGAGAAAGAAGACAGAAGACCAGGATCGTGGAGGGGTGAGAGAGGGAGTAATAAACATTGATTCTCTAAGTATGTCTGTGTATTTATTTCTATTAAAGTATTTTTTCTCCGTGTTGTGTCTTTTTTTTAACTCCTTATTGGAGATTCTTAATGGCCGGGTCAAACTTGCCTGACATTAAGAATCTCTGGCATAATACCAGGTAGTAAAATAAAGCAAGTATTAACCCCATTATTAACCAGTGAGCCACCCGGCATCAGGGCCGCCAGATGATGGTGCTTCTATAAAAGCTCCATTTTCTGGGGCGGCTGCGGACTGCAATTCGCAGCGGAGGGGCCCAGAAAGCTTGGGCTAACCTGTGCTGAGGATTCCAATCGCCAGCTGCCAAGTTGTACCTGGCTGGACACAAAACTGCCCATGTCGTTTTTTTATTTAATTATTTCATGAAATTCATGAAATAATTAAAAAAAGGGCTTCCCTATATTTTTAGTTTCCAGCCGGGTACAACTAGGCAGCTGGGGGTTGGGGGCAGCCATACGTGCCTGCTGTAACTGGCTAGCATACAAAAATATGGCGAAGCCCATGTCATTTTTTTTTTTTTTTACTTTTTTGGCAAAAAACTTAAAAAAAATAAATAAATAAAAATGCTTCTCTGGATTTTCCATTGCCAGTGAATGTAACACCAAGCTGCTTGGATTACCCTTCCAAGGTGTACGTATGGAGCCCACGTATTCCAAGGTGTACGTATGGAGCCCACGTATTTTTTTTTTAATTATTTAAATAACTAAAAAAATGGGCTTCCCTGTGTTTTGATTGCCTGACATCACAGTACTGTAAAAATAAATCATTAAAAAAAATAACGCAGTGCTCCATGGTATTTTTGATTCTCAGCGCAGATAAAGCAGACAGCTACGGGTTGCCACCCCCATCTGCCTAGCGTTACCTTTGCTGGAAATCAAAATACAGGGAAGCACATTAATTTTATTTATTTAAAAAAGTAGTTAAAAAAAAATGCGTGGGCTCCTGCCATATTTTGATCTCCAGTCAGGTAAAGCCAGGCAGCTGGGGGCTGGGATTCTCGGCAACCCACAGCCACCCCTGGAAATGGTGCATTGTTTCTTAGCGCCATTTCCAGGCACTTTATCCGGCTCATCCAGCGGTCGTGATGGCGGTGGCTCGCTGGGTAATAAAGGTGTTAATACCAGCTTTGTATTCTCAGATGGTACTAAGCCCAAAATTCATGGTGTCACGCCAAAATAGACATGGCCATCATGAATTTCTAGTAAAGATAAAAAAAACACAACACACAGAAAAATATTTTTATTAGAAATTAAACACAACACAGTTAGTGACTCCATCTTTATTGAAATAAAGAAACCCCCCTCTCCGCAGTAATCCTGGGTCAAGGGTCCCGCGCCGTCCAATCCAGATCCAATATCATCTGATCGGTTTGCTGGAAGGCAAAGCGATCAGATGATGTGTCAGGTTCAAAGATGTGAATCACATCACACATCAGCTGATTGTATAAAAGCTGTTTATAAAATCAGCTGATGCATCAGTGCAAAAAAAAAACTACTAATTTTGTGCAGACTCCCATCTGATCTCTGCAGGAGCCAGCGGTAATCAGCTGATGAAGTCTCCTGACGGCATCAGCTGATAGTTTAGCTGGCTGGGCGGTAAAAAGCCGGCCTTACCGCTGGACTTATTGTTACGTCATCACCGGAGTCCGCTCCAGTGACTTCTGCTCCGATCGCCAGGCGACGACTAGAGTTGAGCGCGGTTCTAGGTTCGTGGTTCTCCAGTTCGCGGCTCGAGTGATTTTGGGGCCTGTTCTAGATCGAACTAGAACTCGAGCTTTTTTGCAAAAGCTTGATAGTTCTAGATACGTTCGAGAACGGTTCTAGCAGCAAAAAAACAGCTAATTCCTAGCTGGCTTTCCGCTGTAATAGTGTAAGTTCTGCCACAAAAAGGCAGCATTTTGAACAACATAGTGTGAACAAGAAACCCAAATTCCCATAGACTTTGCTTGAATAGAAGAACACATCCATTTTGGCATTAAACAGCGCAGAAGAAAAAGCAGCAAAAAAGCAGGTAAAAAGCAGGTAATAGCAACGTGCGCACATACCCTAATAGTGTAAGTCACTCTGTGACTCACACTATTATGAAATTTCAGTGTATAGTGTGCGGGAACAGCGCCTTCAGATCACTGCTGTATGGATAATGGCGATCGCCATTTTTTTTTTTTTCCTTGTCTTCCTTCCCTAAGCGCGCGCGTGTAGTGGGGAGGGCCAGCATGTCAGCCAATCCTAGACACAAACAGCTAAGTGGACTTTTAGCCAGAGAAGCAACGGCATGTGTGATAGGATGTCCATGTCACATGTCCCTGCATTATAAAACCGGACATTTTCCTCCAGCACGCCATTATCTGCCTTCTGCGTTCTTGGTGTCAAACATCACTGGCGCAGCTCCGTCCTGAGTCCTATCGCCGATACTGCTGTATGCGCTCCATACACAGCGCTGGACAGCTTAGGGAGAGCACTTTCTATCAGTCCTTTTAAGGGCTCATACCGGCAGGGTCAGAGCCATAGGTGACAGGTCCTGAAAACAGAGACAGCGTCTGTGTAGCTAAGGTCAGGGATTTCCTCGCTGCATTTCCCCATTAGGAGGGAATAGAAAGGCAGGCTTCCATTCCTCTACCCAGAGTCCCACAACCCTGGCACTGTACCCTCCTGTCCTCTGCACACTCCAACTCATTATAACTAAAGGTCCAGTCACACTAAGCAACTTACCAGCGATCCCAACAACGATAGGGATCGCTGGTAAGTTGCTAGGAGGTTGCTGGTGAGATGTCACACTGCGACGCTCCAGCGATCCCACCAGCAACCTGACCTGGCAGGGATCGCTGGAGCGTCGCTACACAAGTTGCTGGTGAGCTCACCAGCAACCAGTGACAAGCCCCCAGCGCCGCGTGGAAGATGCTGCGCTTGGTAACTAAGGTAAATATCGGGTAACCAACCCGATATTTACCTTGGTTACCACCGCACGGAGCTACACGTGCAGAGAGCAGGGAGCAGCGCACACTGAGCGCTGGCTCCCTGCTCTCCTAGTTACAGCACACATCGGGTTAATTACCTGATGTGTGCTGCAGCTAAATGTGCACAGAGCAGGGAGCAGCGCACAATGCTTAGCGCTGGCTCCTTGCTCTCCTAGTTACAGCACACATCGGGTTAATTAACCCGATGTGTGCTGCAGCTACATGTGCACAGAGCAGGGAGCAGCGCACAATGCTTAGCGCTGGCTCCTTGCTCTCCTAGTTACAGCACACATCGGGTTAATTAACCCGATGTGTGCTGCAGCTACATGTGCACAGAGCAGGGAGCAGCGCACAATGCTTAGCGCTGGCTCCTTGCTCTCCTAGTTACAGCACACATCGGGTTAATTAACCCGATGTGTGCTGCAGCTACATGTGCACAGAGCAGGGAGCACCGCACAATGCTTAGCGCTGGCTCCTTGCTCTCCTAGTTACAGCACACATCGGGTTAATTAACCCGATGTGTGCTGCAGCTACATGTGCACAGAGCAGGAGCCGGCACTGACAGTGAGAGCAGCGGAGGCTGGTATCAAAGGTAAATATCGGGTAACCAAGGACAGGGCTTCTTGGTTACCCGATGTTTACATTGGTTACCAGCCTCCGCAGAAGCCGGCTCCTGCTGCCTGCACATTTAGTTGTTGCTGTCTCGCTGTCACACACAGCGATCTGTGCTTCACAGCGGGAGAGCAACAACTAAAAAATGGCCCAGGACATTCAGCAACAACCAACGACCTCACAGCAGGGGCCAGGTTGTTGCTGGATGTCACACACAGCAACATCGCTAGCAACGTCACAAAAGTTGTTCGTTAGCAGCGATGTTGCTAGCGATGTTGCTTAGTGTGACGGGGCCTTAAGCCATTATACTAGCAAACACTGAGTGTACCTAGTGTCATCCTAAACGTGGCTATTGGACTTCTGTATAGTCCCAGTAGTGCACAGATATTTGCAGCACCTCTGCCTGCATTGCACACTCAAACTGATAGTTACTAAGCCATTATACTAGCAAACACTCAGTGAACCTAGTGGCATCCTAAACGTGGCTATTGGACTTCTGTATAGTCCCACTAGTGCAAAGATATTTGCAGCACGTCTGCCTGCATTGCACACTCAAACTCATTATAACTAAGCCATTATACTAGCAAACACTGAGTGAACTTAGTGTCATCCTAAACGTGGCTGTTGGACTTCTGTATAGTCCCAGTAGTGCACAGATATTTTCAGCACCTCTGCCTGCATTGCACACTCAAACTCATTGTTACTAAGCCATTATACTAGCAAACACTCAGTGAACCTAGTGGCATCCTAAACGTGGCTATTGGACTTCTGTATAGTCCCAGTAGTGCACAGATATTTTCAGCACGTCTGCCTGCATTGCACACTCAAACTCATTGTTACTAAGCCATTATACTAGCAAACACTGAGTGAATTTAGTGTCATCCTAAACGTGGCTATTGGACTTCTGTATAGTCCCACTAGTGCAAAGATATTTGCAGCACGTCTGCCTGCATTGCACACTCAAACTCATTGTTACTAAGCCATTATACTAGCAAATACTCAGTGAACCTAGTGGCATCCTAAACGTGGCTGTTGGATTTCTGTATAGTCCCAGTAGTGCACAGATATTTGCAGCACGTCTGCCTGCATTGCACACTCAAACTCATTGTTACTAAGCCATTATACTAAGAAACACTCAGTGAACCTAGTGGCATCCTAAACGTGGCTATTGGACTTCTGTATAGTCCCAGTAGTGCACAGATATTTGCAGCACGTCTGCCTGCATTGCACACTCAAACTCATTGTTACTAAGCCATTATACTAGCAAACACTCAGTGAACCTAGTGGCATCCTAAACGTGGCTATTGGATTTCTGTATAGTCCCACTAGTGCAAAGATATTTGCAGCACGTCTGCCTGCATTGCACACTCAAACTCATTGTTACTAAGCCATTATACTAGCAAACACTGAGTGAACTTAGTGGCATCCTAAACGTGGCTGTTGGACTTCTGTATTGTCCCACTAGTGCAAAGATATTTGGAGCACGTCTGCCTGCATTGCACACTCAAACTCATTGTTACTACGCCATTATACTAGCAAATACTCAGTGAACCTAGTGGCATCCTAAACGTGGCTGTTGGACTTCTGTATAGTCCCAGTAGTGCACAGATATTTGCAGCACGTCTGCCTGCATTGCACACTCAAACTCATTATAACTAAGCCATTATACTAGCAAACACTGAGTGTACCTAGTGGCATCCTAAACGTGGCTATTGGACTTCTGTATAGTCCCAGTAGTGCACAGATATTTGCAGCACGTCTGCCTGCATTGCACACTGAAACTCATTGTTACTAAGCCATTATACTAGCAAACACTGAGTGAACTTAGTGGCATCCTAAACGTGGCTGTTGGACTTCCATTAGTGTCCCACTAGTGCCAAGCTATTTCTAGCACCTGTGCAGGACACCCTCCTGCTCTGTTTTTAATAAGCTATAATGATAGCAAAAAATGCTGCCATTTAGTGGCATACAAGAACTGGCTGTTGTATTTCATTATTGTCCCACTGGTGCCAAGCTATTTCTAGCACCTCTGCATGACACCCTCCTGCTCTGTTTTTAATAAGCTATAATGATAGCAAAAAATGCTGTCATTTAGTGGCATACAAAAAGTGGCTGTTGGACTTCTGTATTGTCCCACTAGTGCAAAGATATTAGCAGCACGTCTGCCTGCATTGCACACTCAAACTCATTTTTACTAATACATTATAATACCAAAAATTGAGTAAACTTAGTGGCATACAAGAAGTGGCTGTTGTACTCCATTAGTGCCCCACTGGTGCAAATCTATGTGCAGCACCTCTGCATGACACCCTCCTGCTCTGTTTTTAATAAGCTATAATAATAGCAAAAAAATGCTGCCATTTAGTGGCATACAAGAACTGGCTGTTGTATTTCATTATTGTCCCACTGGTGCCAAGCTATTTCTAGCACCTCTGCATGACACCCTCCTGCTCTGTTTTTAATAAGCTATAATGATAGCAAAAAATACTGCCATTTAGTGGCATCATAGAACTGGCTGTTGTATTCCATTAGTGCCCCACTGGTGCCAAGCTATTTCTATCACCTGTGCAGGACACCCTCCTGCTCTGTTTTTAATAAGCTATAATGATAGCAAAAAATACTGCAACTTAGTGGCATACAAAAATTGGCTGTTGGACTCCTTTATTGTGCCACTTGTGCCAAACAATCTCAAGCACCTCTGCATTCTACCCTCATGCACATTTTGCTATGCTAATTTTATAGCAAACTCAGGGAATTCCTTGCTGCATTTGATCATTAGGAGGGATAGAAAGTGAGGCTTCTTTTACTGTCCTGGTACCCACAGAACACGGCCACTGTACCCATCTGTCCACTTTTGCCACGCCATTTAATTTGCCCAAAGAGCTGACTCTTTTTCTGCCATCCTAAAATTGTCTGGAATACTAAGTTAGTGTTCCTTTGCTGCCAAGCAAGGTACAACACATGTGCATTCTACACTCCTTTCCATTTCTGGAATGCAATTATTAACTGCAGGTAGTCCAGCCAATCTGTGACGAAGGTGCAGGCGTGGATATAATGTAGCCTGCATCCAATGGTGGTTCTCTCGATGTCTGACAGCTCAACAATACCTTCTGTTTCCACTTCCAAAACAAGTGATGACCTGCCAATCACACTCCCTGTTGCGGGTAAAGGAGTGGAAGTTCAGTGTGAAAAACCATGTGTGACTGCTGTCCCCACAGTCACAGAGGATGAAGAGCACGCAGATGCACTTGATGGGGCAGGCGGTGGTTGCACAGGCACGCTAGGCCGCATTGTAGTACAGTGAAATTCACATTGCGACTTATGCTTCATTTTAAGTCGTGTACAGGGTGGGCTTCCCAGTATGCAGCAAAACCAGGCAACAGGAAAAGGACTCTAGGCAGTTGGGTTGATAAATGATTGTTTAACTTTACCAAAACAAACAATAAGAACCATGCATACAATTTAAATAATTGAACAATCTATTCTGTTGCCTACTACCTGCTAATCCCTCTGTGTAGCAGTAATTGTGTGTTTGTGCGTGTGTGTGTGTGTGTGTGTGTGTGTGCGAACACGACTTACCAGTGGCGCATCACAAGAGCTTCCAAGTTATCTACCTAAACATAGACAAAACACATTACCCCACCTGAATACCCTTGTTCGCTGAAGCCTCACAGATAATGCAGATGATAACAGTGTGAATGCAAACCACACAGCTCTGCAACACAGTCATGGAAATCTTGAAAAGCAACAGTCAATGCAAACATGTGTTGCTGTCCCTCTATGATTTAAACTGTACTTGACAATTTGACAGTGCAGAGGCAGCAAGTCTTATTGTCTATATAGTCGGCCTACCCAGAACAGATATGTGTTTTGCTAATAAAACAAAGTGTTGCGTGCCCGCATTATTGTCTAAGAACAGCCTACCCTACCCGGGTACTGTGATGTCCAGTTGCCAGAAATACAGACTTTACGCTCCTCTCACGGTAAACAGTATAGACAGCACCGTAAGAATGTTGGTCTGTGGCACAGGATGCTGCTCACTGACGTTACAGTGCTCATCATCAAAGTACAACACAACTCCCCTCACAATTGAACGAACTGTTTCCGCGGTGGCTCCTTGCTGTAACACACACCTTTAGCTTTTCCTTCTGTTCATAGACAGCATCTCCAAGTCCACACCCGAAGAGCAATTTTATATTGTTATAGTGACCAAAGGCAGATCCAAAAAAACAGCAGCCCCTTGTGTGTAGTCTGCAACAATGCATGCAATGAACGGCAAATAAGCATATTGCGTTGACAGTTTCTAAAGCTGAGCAATACACCTTCACGCTGTCAATTCATATCCATGTGATACTTCATGGAGGAAATACTCAAAAGTGTGAGTTTTTGCCTTCTACTTACAGATTGTTGACAAATCTTACAGATTCCATGACTTGGGTGATCCTTTGCGATGTCCAAAAATTCACAGGCTAGGCAAGGCTTACAGCCCATGCGACCTGCATAGCCAACACGACTTCTGCTCAGAGGCAAAGTTGTGGCCCATGATTCAGTTGTTGACGTGCTTCCAGTACTTTGTCTCTGGCCAGGAAGACGCAACGTAACCTCGTCGTCAGTAGCATCCTCCTCCACCTCCTCTGCTGACCTCATCGACTGGCTGACTTTGGTTTGACAGTAAGTGTGGTCTCCAACCTCATCAATCACCCTGTATGTTTTCATTCCCCTCGTCCTGAGTCCTCTGAGACAACCTCTTCCTGCCCTGACCGAATAGTAAAGTTGTCGTTTTAATCAGGTATCTGTGCTCCTCATCATGTTCCCCATTGTCTCCACCAGGAGGATTTACTTTGTGGAAATGTTGGTGTAGATTAGGCTCAGCATCTTCTTCATCGGGGCCTGGATCCCACTCATAAAGCTTCTGGTTATCTGCGCAGATCATTTACCCTGTCTCATGGAACTCGCTATCTCAACACGTCAGATTATCTGCTACACCCGCAAGCTTCAAACTGAATCTGAAAACTCATCTGTTCAGAAATGACTATAACCTTCAATGACACCACCACCATACGTACCTGACGCTCAACCTACACCACTCCTACTGTCTCCTCCCAAAAATCCTTTAGAATGTAATCCAGCAAGGGCAGGTCCCTCTTCCCTCTGTACCAGTCTGTCTATAGTTACTTGTATATTTATTCTGTATGTAACCCCCTTCTCATGTACAGCACCATGGAATCAATGGTGCTCTATAAATCAATAATAATAAAAATAATAATAACTTCCTTGTCTTTACTCACTGCAGCTTTGGAGCAGACCTCTGATTCCCAGGCTATAGTGTGACTGAACAGCTATGCAGACTCAACCATCTCTGTTACCCCATACTCAGCAGGGCTGGTGGAAACTTGAGAGCTGTTAGGAAGCAAGTGCGATTGGGTTGACACCACAGAGGAATGGAGTATTTGGGATCTTGAACTTGAGGTGGAGAGGCCACTTTATGGAGCACTTGAGATCCATTGAAGCAGCTGCTGTTTTGGCCTCATCTACATTTGTTAGCGATGGTCGTGTCCATGAAAAAGGGATCATATCAGATTATCCATGGGAAGAAGTACACCTGTTCTTTTGGATGGTATTTGTTGTTACAAAACGGTGACGCCTTAAATGCAAGCAGCCTGCTGCGGTTTCAGTTGCGCCCAGGCATCAGCTGCCATTTAGGCATGTGCCTCGGGTTGTCCAGCTGGCTGCTTTCTCCTCCACGTCTAAGTGTGGAGAGGCAGCTAGTGAGCATGCGTGTGCCGATTTACCCCAGCCGCAGCCTAACTCCAGTGTTTCGCCTAGTGAGTATGCTCAGCCTGACTGTGCCATTCCTGAGGCTAAGTCTTCATTTCGGGCTACAGCGCATGCTCCCACACTTAGTGCGAAAAGCCTCTTTGCACAGGTACTTGCACTCTGTGCCGGGTCTTAGTCCTGTGTTGTGCCTAGACACCATGCTAAAGCTGATAGTCTTTTTTCAGAGACTGTATTTCATGCAACTGACCATGGTCAGGCACTTACTGCATCAGAAACTAGGTCCGGTAATGAACTCTTTGGCCCTGCCCGTGATGTGGGGGGCCCATTTAGACCACAGGGCATCAGGTGTCCTGACGATGTGGCCAGGTTACTCCCAAATGGCTTGCAGAGGCCCGCCCCTATGACTTGTCACCTCATTATTGATGGTCAGACGATGACTGGTGAGGTGTTTGGGTCATGACAGCCATGAGGTCATCATTGAAGTTGCGGTTCCAAATAGGACGCTAGTTATGCCACTCATGACGTATCACTCTGCTTTTGTCTCCAGGAGGTGCATTGTGGTCCACCCTGGTTTGGGGCGGACCCAGGTTATAAAAGGGGCTGGAGACAACAAGGAGGTGCGCAGTCTTCTATTATGCTCCGAAAGAGCACACCTCCTTGTGTTGAACCCATTGCGGCTTTAGGCCAGAGGTAGGCAGGGATAGGGCGTCGATGCAGGCCGCCACCACAGTTGGTAACGCAGAACGGTTAAGACCAGCTCCTGTCCTACAAGTCCTGCTTGTGCAGCCCAGTGGCATTAGCAGGTCTGCTGCTGCTGATGCACCTGCTGTCCACAGGTGTGGCCCCAATGCACACGGTCAGCGTACTGAATGGCCCCTGTGATGTTAACAGGGAGTTCCTGGGCTGGGTGGGCGTGTGGACCCTGTGACGCTAACAGGGCTCCCAGTCTCAAGATCCGAGTGGCGTCTAACTTGGTTCAGGCTACTATTAGTTTCATAGCCACACAGCTCTGTATCCTCCACCTAACCTTCCAGTTGCCAACCTCTCCTTTTCCATCTGGGAGCACGGTGGACACTGACTGCTGATGGGGATATATACCTTTCTCTTTCTTTTCTTATTAATTTTCGTTATATAGCGGTAACATAGTATATACCACCTTATCCAAATCTGCCAGTCCCACCGTAACAGATGGTGTTTCTTCATCAAATGTTACTTTTGCTTAACCACCAAACCCACGGACAAAAACTTTTTTCCCCTTTCCAACACACCTGTTCCCCTTTCCACCAGCATCTGTCCTTTTTCAACTCATTTTGTATATGACCAAAAGTGCAACTCTGCAGGGACACCGTACTCAATGCCATCTCAGCACAGCAGCCAGCCCTCGGTCCCTCAGATGTGGACAAGTAAAAGACCATTTCCTCCTATCCATGACAAAGCCTTGAGATTCACTCTGTGCAGCACTGGTGTTTAGTGGAAAAGCAGATCTAAGATTGCGTACCACCTTCTGCAGATACTCCTGTATACGTGCGTCCCTTTCTATGGCAGGCATTATTTCGCCAAATTTTGTCTTGTACCGGGGATCTAACAGTGTGGCAACCCAGTAGTTAGCATTACTTCGAATTTGTACAATCCGAGGGTCATGTTGTAGGTAGTGCAGCAAGAAGACGCTCATGTGTCTTGTGCATCCAGGAGGACCAAGTCCTTGGTGTGTTGGTGGCAGAGAGGTGAGAATCGTGCCTCCTTCCTCTGCCCTCTCCCCCCAACCTCGCACAACCGAAATGTGAGCAAGCTCTCACTCATCTGCTGAGTCTTCCATGCCCATCGCAAGTTCGTCCTCCATTTCTTCATGGCTCCTGCACCTTCCTCAACAATTTTTGCTGATACTATGCGCCCTTGTTAATCCTTATCCCCCACCATAACTGCTGCCTAGGTGCCGCTTACCGTATGGACCTTGTAGATCTTATTATCCCTTCTGCATATGACTCCTCCTGTACTTCCTCACCTTCCTCTTGGACCAATACCTGACTCCGAATAATGCTTACAGTGTGCTCCATCATGTAGATGACCAGAATTGTCACGCTGAGAATGGCATTGCCAGTGCTAAACATCTTCGTCGACATTTGTAAACTGTGTAGAAGGGTGCATAGGTCCTTGATCTGACACCACTCCAGCAGCGTGATCTGCACCACCTCTGGATCAAGTTAGCCCAGGGTATACGTCATACCGTATTTCAGCAGGGCTCTGCGGTGCTGCCACACACGCTGCAACATGTGCAGATTCCAATTCCTGCGTGTCGGAACATCGCATTTCCAGCGTTTAACCGCCAGACCCTAAGACTTCCGGAGCGATGAAAGTTGTTGAGCTGCTGGGTGCGAAGGATGAAGGATGAAAGTGAGCACATAGCAGCGTGCCCGCACAAGGCCATGTAGGCCGGGATGGTATTTTAAAAATTGCTGGAGAATCAGATTCAACACGTGAGCCATACAAGGCCCGTGTGTCACATTGCCCTGACGAAGGGCCGCAGACAGGTTTGCATCATTGCCGCACATGGCTGTTAAGTCACCAACGTAGTCCACTCAATCAATTTGTACTCTGGTCCCAATGGGAAGACACCACACCCTTTTTTAGGCCCCTCCTGTCTGCAGACCACTGCCAGACAAAGCTATGAACCTCTTGTTACTGTTACCCCCAGTTCAGTTTTATGAGTTTGTGTGCTTGTTACCTGACTACGTTTCCTGCTTGCTGTTTATGTACCTCGTTGGCCGATCCGCATTTCACCTCTGCTTGTTTTCTGATTAAGTCCTGGCCATCCCATTCTGTTCCTCTTCCTCAATTAATGTTTTTGACCCTGCATGACTACTATTCTCTGGAACTGCAGCCTTCCACAGGTATTGATCAACTTGGGCCCTGTGTAATTCCAAATCACTGTATATGGGTTAAAGGGTTTTAGGGTTCTGGGTGTCCAGCTTGGTGAGTGGCTTGCCTCTAGCCTATCCTTTACAGCCCATCTGAGTGTGTCGATCCAGGCAGGCGTTACACCGTGCCCTCTGCAGAAGGCCATGTAGGCCGGGATAGTGTTTTAAAAATTGCTGGACAACCAGGTTCAACACGTGAGCCATACAAGGCACGTGTGTCACATTGCCCTGAAGAAGGGTCGCAGACTGGTTTGCATCATTGTCGCACCCGACCTTCCCTGACTGCTGGTTGAGTGGAGACAACCATTGATGAAACTCGGTCTCACTCTCCAAAGCTAACCGTCCACATTTCCTCAGCGGTGTCTCACATTTCCCCTACATTTCAAAGTAAACATTTGACCGCCTGATGGCCTTGAGCTGTGCTGCCAGCATAGTAAGGAGGTGTGTGGGATTCCTTGGGCGCAGTTACAAGGAAGGGTGGCCTGACCACACAGGGTTTGGGCCGAGGTGGAGGACCCACACGAGGTTGAGGAGGCAGAAGCAGTGGAGGAACTTGTACATACAGAGGAAGGATTGACACACAAGTCGTTGGGACGGCAAGACTTGTACAGCAAACCCTTCTCCATCTCTCACCATAGTTACCCAGTGCCCAGTCAGCAACATGTAACTCCCCTGTCCATGCTTACTGGTCCAAGTATCTGTGTTGAAATGCACCCTGTCACACACAGAGTTTCTCAAGGAATCGGTGAGGTTGTGTGCGACCTACTGTGGTAGCGCGGGCACGCCTTTCTTGGAGAAGGAGTGACGACTGGCCATCGGCTCTTGGGGCACTGCAATGGGCATAAGGTCTCGAAAATCCTCGGTCTCAAAAGGGTGTAAAGGCAGCCTTTCTGTTGCCAACAAGTTGCAGATGATGAAACTCAACCTCTTAGGCATGTCATGCCCTTCGAAAATCATGTAAAACACAGCGAGGGGACTCCAACCACAGTCTCCCTCGTTGCCACTAATTGGGCCACACACACCCCACTTGACTGGCATCAGTTGACCCAATTTTCAAGATGAAAAAGATGCTTTGCATGAAGCACTCTAAAAAATACGCGTGCCTTTCCCGTCCCCTGGCTGACCCAGGGGAAGAAAAGTCCTCTGAGAGCCATGACTTGTTCATCTTGGTTCTTTTAGAAACACAGCGAGGGGACTCCAACCACAGTCTCCCTCGTTGCCACTAATTGGGCCACACACACCCCACTTGACTGGCATCACTTGATCCCCCTTTTCAAAATGAAACAGATGCTTTGCATGAAGCACTCTCAAAAATACGCGTGCCTTTCCCGTCCCCTGGCTGACCCAGGGGAAGAAAAGTCCTCTGAGAGCTATGACTTGTTCATCTTGGTTCTTTTACAAACACAGCGAGGGGACTCCAACCACAGTCTCCCTCGTTGCCACTAATTGGGCCACACACACCCCACTTGACTGGCATCACTTGATCCCCCTTTTCAAAATGAAACAGATGCTTTGCATGAAGCACTCTCAAAAATACGCGTGCCTTTCCCGTCCTCTGGCTGACCCAGGGTAAGAAAAGTCCTCTGAGAGCCATGACTTGTTCATCTTGGTTCTTTTAGAAACACAGCGAGGGGACTCCAACCACAGTCTCCCTCGTTGCCACTAATTGGGCCACACACACCCCACTTGACTGGCATCACCTGATCCCCCTTTCCAAATGAAACAGATGCTTTGCATGAAGCACTCTCAAAAATACGCGTGCCTTTCGCCTCCCCTGGCTGACCCAGGGGAAGAAAAGTCCTCTGAGAGCCATGTCCACATTGTCAGTGGACAGACGCGTGTGCTTATCTGCCAGCAGACCCCCAGCAGCACTGAAGACAGGTTCCGAGAGAACGCTGGCTGCAGGACACGACAAGATCCCCAAGGCGTACGTGTCGAGCTCAGGCAATTTACGCAGATTGGAAGCCTAAAATGAGCAGGGCTCAAGTTGCACAGTAATGGCATCGATGTTTCCTTGCATATACTCATATATCTGTGTGTCCTCCTCTTTTTCCTTGTCCAGCTGTTTTGTTTTCGCATGAGTATATGTCCTTGTCACTTTCCCATGTGTTTGTGTTGTGTTGTGAGTTGTTTATCACCTTTTGGACACCTTTGAGGGTGTTTTCTAGGTGTTTTTATGTGTTTGTGATTGCCTGCCATTGTTTCCTATGTAGTTCGAGTTCGGTTCGTCGAACGTTCGACGAACTGAACTCGAACGGGAGCTCCGTTCGGCGAACCGACCTCGAGCCGAACCGCAACCGGTTCGCTCATCTCTAGCGATGACGTGTTCCTACCGTGGATGGTGCTGGTGATGGGAAACGAGTCGATGACAGCGGCACAGGTGGGCGCAGACTCCGATCTTCCACTGGGCTGGGTTATCTTGGGATCTGCAGTACCACTGGCTGACTTTGGGTGGCGTGTGTCTTCCAGCTGAAGTTGCCAGCGTTCAGCTACAGCCAAAGGGAATACACCACACCCTTCTTAGTTCCCCTCCTGTCTGCTGACCTCTGCCGTAGATAGTTCTGATTTCCTGGCTTTTGGTCCGTCCTATTCTGTTTTGTGATGCCTGTGTGCTGACTTCTGTGTATTTTCTGACTACCCTTCTGCCTGCTGTTTTTGTTCCTTGCTGCCCGATCCGGATTTGACCTCTGCTACGTTTTCTGTTTACATCCTTGCCTGCCGATTCTGTCCCTGTTCTGCTATTCCTGGTTTGACCCTGCCTGACGACTACCAGTTAAAGCAAGGATTTAAAATTTAACTTTTAATATCAATAATCTAAAAACATGATATAACAAAGTGCAGTGCAGTGCATGAATAAATAATTAGATAGATCTCACCCAGTTCTTCTCCTGAGGAGATCAGATACCAGCGGAAAAATCCAAGGCAGAAGCAGGCCAAACTGGACTTAATAGGGGGGAGGGACCAGTATCCAAGTTCCCTACCCTTGTCGTGCCCCTGCAAAAATTGCTTCTGCCCTTACAAGGGCAGCACCCAAGTCAGGAATGCTAACCCTGATGACAAACACACCCTCCCAACTTTCTCTCTGTATAATAAGAGAGTTCATCAGGGGAGAGAATCTTCAAGTACAGCCTGCAATGGCAGGACAGTACTTCACAATGCACGTTGGTGGTACAAATGTGTATACACACAATGCACGTTGGTGGTACAAGTGTGTATGCTAGTGGCCAGCGGGGTGTGCCAGTGCCTGACGACTACTATCATCGGACTGCAGCCTTCCACAGGTAGTGATCTCCAGGGCCCTGTGTAATTCCAAATCCCTGTATAGGGGTAAAAGGGTTTCAGGGTTCTGGGGATCCTGATTTGTGAGTGGCTTCCCTCTAGTCTGTCCATTACATCCCACCTGAGTCTGTTAATCCAGGCAGGCGTTACACTTATTGTCAGCTGATTCCATCAGGTGACTGCATCAGCTAATCATCGCCAGGTCCTGCAGCCATCGGACATGTCTAGGGACTCTGCAGACAGCCGGAGCAGGGGTTGCGGTACCGAGAAGAGGAGCTGGGAGCGGATATGTCGGGAGTCTGCAGACAGGTGATCATGACATGTTTTTTTTCTACTGTTCACTTTTGATTTCGCAGCTGCTTCCACCTCCTGCCTCGACATGGCTCCGGATGGGAGGTGGAAGCAGCGGTTGCGGTACCGGGAGGATCCACTCTTCTGTGTTTACCAACACAAGGAATCCTCTTCCTGTACACGTGAATGTAATACCCACCCCTTGCGTTTATAGCTGTGTTTATAGTCATAGAAATGCTTAGGGTCCCGTCACACATAACGATGCACCAACAATCCGACCAGCGATCCGACCAGGCAGGGATCGTTGGTGCGTCGCTACATGGTCGCTGGTGAAATGTCAATCAGGCAGATCACCATAGCGACCAGCCACCAGCGACCCGTGTAACGACATTGTTCTTGGTAACCAGGGTACACATCGGGTTACTAAGCAAAGCGCTTTGCTTGGATACCCGATATGTACCCTGGTTACCAGCATACGCCACTCTCAGGCTGCCAGCGCTGGCTCCCTGCACACGTAGCCAGGGTACACATCGGGTTACTAAGCAGAGCACTTTGCTTGGATACCCGATATATACCCTGGTTACCAGCTTACCCAGGCTGCCAGCGCTGGCTCCCTGCACACATAGCTGTAAAAAGTTACGCTTTTGGTGATCGAACCGTTATCGAACGGTAACTCGAACGGTCGAACGTTAAGCAAATCATTCGAGTTCGTCGAACGACTCAAACATCACCAAAAACAACTCGAATTGAAATTGGCGAACGGTTTGATTCGAACAACGCTCATCTCTAGTCCACAGAGCTAACGTCTTCCTGCCCTGACCAAATACTTAAGTTGTCATTCCAATCAGGTATCTGAGTCTCATCGGCATCAGCATGTTCCTCATTGTCTCTACCAAGAGGAGTTACAGTTTGGGAATGAGGGTCTAAATTATGCTCAGAACCTTCTTCATCTGGGCCTGAATCTGACTCACAAAGCTTCTGGGCATCAGTGCAGATCATTTCCTTGTCTAGACTCACTGCAGCTTTGGAGCAGACCTCTGAATCCCAGGGTATAATGTGACTGAACAGCTCTGCAGACTCAACCATCTTTGTTAACCCATACCCAGCAGGGCAGGTGGAGACCTGAGAGCTGGTAGGAAGCAAGTGCAATTGGGGTGACACCTCAGAGGACTGGAGTATTTGGGATGTTGAAGTTTAGGTGGAGGAGAGGCCACTTGATGGAGCATTTGAGATCCATTCAAGCACCTGCTATTTTTGTGCCTCATCTACATTTTTAGCAATGGTCGTGTCCGTAAGAAAGGGATCATATCAGATTGTCCACGGAAAGAAGTAGACATCTTATTTTGGCTGGAAGATGATCTTTCTTCAGCAGACGTTACTGTTGCTTTACCACCTACCCCACGGACACAAACTTTTTTTCCCTTTCCAACACACCTATTCCCCTTTCCATCAGCATCTGGCCTTTTGCCACTCATTTTGTTTGTGAACAAGTTGGACACTGTTTGTTACAGTTAAAATTTGGCTAGTAGAAATGGAGAGGGGGTGTAGCTTTCTTGACAGCAGAGGTACATCACTGACTATCACAGACACTGATACTATGCCCCAAAGAATTGCCTGCACTTTTTCAGTTACAATTTAGCTAGTAGAAATGGAGAGGTGGTGTAACGTTCTTGACAGCAGAGGTATGTTACTGACTATCGCAGACACTGATACTATGCCCCAAAGAATTGCCTGGACAACCTGCAATTACAATTTGACTAGTGGAAATGGAGAGGTGGTGTAGCTTCCTTGACAGCAGAGGTACGTCACTGACTATCACAGACAATGATACTATGCCCCAAAGAATTGCCTGAGCTGATTTAGACAGACACTGTGAAAAACCCTTGCACAGCGCTGGCAGAGACCTGCCTAGCAAAATTGGCTATGAACTGCTTTAATCTAGCCTTGAAAAGGGCTGAAATTACAAGTAGTCCCTAATCCCTAAACCGATATCTCGATTGCACTGTATAAGTGTATAGCGCCCACAGCAGCAGCAGCAGCGGGAGCGGTGACTGACACACGCCCGCAGCACTGAGATAATGGCGGTGATGGGGAAAATCGCCGGGTCTTATAGGGCAAGGACATGTGACATGCAAAGCCAATGAAAAATGCCCTTCTTGTTTGGCAAAAATCCACTTTGCTGTGTGTGTCTGTGATTGGCTGACAGCCTGCCCCCCCCACTGGACGCGCGGTTAGGGAAAAAAAATGGTGATCGCCATTCTTTCAGCACTCAGCAGCACTGATATAAAACCCCGTCCTCCCCGCACACTATACGGTGAATATTGATAATATAATTATTAACAGTGACTGACAGTATTACAGCTAGTAAGTAGCTACGCTTTTGGTAATTGAACTGTTATCGAATGGCAACTTGAATGGTCAAACGTTAAGCAAATCGTTAAAGTTCGTTGAACGACTCGAACATCGCCCAAAACAACTCGAATTTGAAATTGGCGAAGGGTTTGATTTGAACATCCCTCATCTCTAATAGGCAGTTGTGGAGGCCATTGTTCTGTTTGTTGTGTCTCTCAAAAATCACACTTTGTGGCTCTTTATTACAAGTGGTGGTGTCAGCCATTATAGATGTCTGCTGCCTGTGCACTCTGTCTGCAGTACCAGCGAGTTGCCTCTTCTCTGTGGTGCACATACAAGTAGTGAGACCCCTAGAGGCCTTTAGAGGCTATAAAGCATATAACATATTGCTATATCCTTTCTCTTTACTGGAGAAACAATTAAACATAATAAACACAATGGTTAACCTGACCAAGTAAGTGATAATTACAATAAATACAGTTAGATATAATCCTTAAGGTGTGCAGGCTTGCTGATCATTGTGACAGCCAAGTAACAGAAGAAGAGTCACTGTCCACCTCTGGTAGTTCTTCTGATTTTGGTAATATGTAGTGATGATCGAATACCCTATTATTCGCTTCGACGGATATCCGACGAATACCTCGCCGCTATTAGAGTATTCGCGAATATTCAACCCTCAATGTAAGTCTATGGGAAACCAGAATAATTTTACGTCAGACCTGTCGGTGACCTGTGGTGACTGAGGAAAAGGCTGAAATGGATGGGAAAAGGCTGAAACAGTATGGGCACAGCCTAAAGAAGAAGGCGCCTGACTGCATTTCTGGTGTCTTTAAATAACATGGTCAAAGCAGCACACGACGTTTACGTAGTCGCCAGAGCAGCTCTCAAACCAAAGTTAAAGAGGGGAAATTGCTAAGAAACAGTTTCTAGTGCCTAATCACTGTAATAAAACGTCAAATCAAGCCCCGATTTCCAAAAAAAGCCACTTTAGCAGTTGTTCACACGTTTCATTTTTTACATTTTTCTTTCTTTTTCGATTAAAAAGGACTGTAACATACATTATATTGGTGTCTGTCTCACCTTTTTTGGGACATATTTGACAGCACTTTAAAAGGTCAGCTACAATGTGCCCATTGGGATGTTGACCTTGATTTTCTCCTCCTCCACCAGCACCACCGGCTCCAGTGGCCCTCTACTCAAATGTAGGAAGGGCCACTGGCTGTCCTCAAATCTCAGACTTCTTAGGGCTCTCAGGTGGGCCATATAACATACATTGGGGAGGGATGGCAGTCATTAGTGTGAGAGCTGGAATATGTACTCCATAACACTTTACAGTGCTATTGGCATTGTGGCCATTTCGGTGTTTGCCTTGCCCTCCTCCTCCTCCACCAACACCACCGACTCCAGTGGCCCTCTATTCAAATTTTATTCAAATGATTCAGAAATGTATGTTTTATGGACAAACGAACGCCATGCTGGGACATCGAAGCTAATGTCGTTGATGATGATTGCATCTGATCAAAAGCAGGTTGGCAGCAGGAGGTATCATCGCCTGCTTCCTAGACCGCAGTTTGTGAAGCATGCAGCACTGTGGAAGTGGCAGTTGTTTCACTCTGGAACTCAGGCTTTATTCCACTAGCTAACACCGAGGATTTAAAAAAATTCAGTTTTCCCAGGGGGGAATGGTTCCAATAACATGTAGCACAGCAGCAGAAGGTACTCCCAACAGCTCCCAACAGCTTTTTTTTAAAAAAAAATTGGTAGGATAAGCAACAGGGCATAACATGCCAAGGAGTTTAATAGATTCAGTTCCCCTAGGGTGTAGTGATTCAGACACCATGTAGCAAAGCATCACAAGGTGCTCCCAACAGCTCCAAACAGCTTGTTTTAAAAAAAAAAAAGGTAGGATTTTCAACAGGGCATAACATGCCAAGGAGTTTAATACATTGTTTCCCCAGGGGATAATGGTTCAGACACCATGGAACACTGACAGTAGGTACTCCCAAGCCATGTGTAACACACTGTGGAGCACAGCATTAATAAAGAACACAAAAAGAGACAGCCTGACCAATTGTTCTAGACAGTGTAGCCTCGACAGTGCTTGTGCCAGTGCATAATGTACAAAGGCTTGAAAAATATTGCCCTGGGTGATTGAGCCAAACAATTACATCACAGCAGCATAACAAGATACATTAGTCATGCGGCCTCATTAGATGATAGAAGATAAAATAGTCTTGAATGAGAAACAATGGAACTTATTTGAACTTAAGAAATCCAAATTTTAGGGCTACACTTATTATTGGGTATTATTATAAGGCAGCCTGAGATACTCTGGGGCAATCCATCTATGGTTCATTTTGATCATTGTCAAACTGTCTGCACTTTCCGTGGATAGTCGTGTGGATAGTTCTCCCTGGAGCATGCCTGTAGCGGATCTGTATCTGAGGGTTTTGTGGTAGCTAAGCTCTTAATAGCTCCCCCTCTGTGATCCCACTATCACCAGGATAAAGAAATACGGGTGAGATCAATCCTTATTACTTGCCTTACTGCTGAAGGTTTAATTTTTAGCCCTTGCAATTAATTATTGTTCGATATGCTTCAGTGACATTCTGGTTTAGGCTCATTTATCACTGCTGATTAATACAGCTCTCCTTTACCGGATTTTCACTATTATGTGTTTGTTGTCCGTGTTCACCCCCTGATTTTAATAGGATTATTAAAAGTTATATTTTATCTTACCCTGCTAATCACTAATTAATTAATTTGGGTATCTGCTCCCGCTATCATTCAAATCCCCAAATACCCCTCCAGGTCCGACGTAATCCACAGAGGTCCCACGACGCTATCAGCTCTGCTACATGAATCTGACCGGAGCGCCGTAGAACACGAGTGTTCTGTGTCAGCTCCACCCAGCAAATGAAGTGAGCCGTGCTGTCAGCGGGCACATCACTGAGGTAATGCCTGCGTGTGCGGTGATGATTTGGGCGATAGTGCCGGTGTTTGTGCGGTGATGATGCGTGCAGTAGTGCTTACGTGTGTGCGATGATGAGTGCGGTAGTGCCTGCGTGTGTGCGGTGATGAGTGCGGTAGTGCCGGTGTTTGCCCTCCCATCCATTCATCCATCCCTCTCTCCATCCATTCATCCCTCCCTCCAGCCCTCCTTCCATCTCTCCATCCATTCATCCCTCCCTTCATCCCTCTCTCCATCCCTCCATCGATTCCTCTATCACTCCAACCATCCCTCTATCCATCCATCCCTCCATCCCTCCATCCCTCCATCCCTTCATCCCTCCATCCATCCCTCCATCCCTCCCTCCATCCCTCCCTATATCCCTCCCTCCATCCCTCCCTATATCCCTCCCTCCATCCCTCTATCGATCCATCCATCCCTCCCTCCATCCCTCCATCCCTCCAACCCTCTATCCATCCATCCATCCCTCTATATATCCCTCAATCCATTCATCTATCCCATCCCTCCATCCATTTATCCATCCCTCCATCTCTCCCTCCATCCATTCATCCCTCCCTCCAACCCACCGTCCATCTCTCCATCCATTCATCCCTCCCTTCATCCCTCCCTCCATCCCTCCCTCTACCCCTCCATCCATCTCTCTATCCATCCATCCCTCCATCCATCCCTCCATCCGTCCCTCCATCCATTCTTCACTCCCTCCATCCATCCCTCCCTCCATCTATCCATCCATTCATCCCTCCCTTCATCCCTCCCTCCATCCCTCCATCCCTCCCTCCATCCATCCATTCATTCATGATGATTTGGGCGATAGTGCCGGTGTTTGTGCGGTGATGATGCGTGCAGTAGTGCTTGCGTGTATGTGATGATGAGTGCGGTAGTGCCTGCGTGTGTGCGGTGATGAGTGCGGTAGTGCCGGTGTTTGCCCTCCCATCCATTCATCCATCCCTCTCTCCATCTATTCATCCCTCCCTCCAGCCCTCCTTCCATCCCTCCCTCCATCTCTCCATCCATTCACCCCTCCCTTCATCCCTCTCTCCATCCCTCCATCAATTCCTCTATCACTCCATCCATCCCTCTATCCATCCATCCATCCCTCCATCCATCCCTCCATCCCTTCATCCCTCCATCCCTCCCTATATCCCTCCCTCCATCCCTCTATCGATCCATCCATCCCTCCATCCCTCCCTTCATCCATTCATCCCTCCCTCCATCCCTCCCTCCATCTCTACAACCCTCTATCCATCCATCCATCCATCCCTCTATCTATCCCTCAATCCATTCATCTATCCCATCCCTCCATCCATTCATCCATCCCTCCATCCATTCATCCCTCCCTCCAACCCACCGTCCATCTCTCCATCCATTCATCCCTCCCTTCATCCTTCCCTTCATCCCTCCCTCCCTCTATCCCTCCATCCATCTCTCTATCCATCCATCCCTCCATCCGTCCATCCATCCATCCCTCCATCCATTCTTCACTCCCCCCATCCATCCCTCCCCCCATTTATCCATCCATTCATCCCTCCCTTCATCCCTCCCTCCATCCCTTCATCCATCCATCCATCCATCCATCCCTCCATCCATCCATCCCTCCATCCATCCATTCATCCTCCCTTCATCCCACCCTCCATCCATCCATCCCTCCATCCCTCCATCCCTCTTTCCATCCATTCATCCCTTCCTCTATCTCTCCATCCATTCGACCCTCGCTTCATCCCTCCCTCTATCCCTCCATCCATCCCTCTATCCATCCATTCATCCCTCCATCCATCCATCCATCCATCCCTCCATCCATCCTTGCAGCTGAACAATCTGCTTCTGGTTTCTCTACTGCAATACAGAGGTCAAGATTACTAAATCTTCCTATGCTTTTCATTACAGACAGTGGCTCAATGGGTATAGCGACTGCCTAAGGAGAATTAGTTCACAAGTTCAAGTCCCGGCAAAGAATTGAATTTATTTATAATTTTAAATTATAATTATTTATTTATAATTATAATTTAATTTAATTATGCACTGATGAGAGAAGCCGGACATAAGCTGTGAGCCACAGGACACACCTCTAAAATCAGAGCAGTTCACGGAATGAGGCTGCATTGCTCTCCCCTCTCTCTCTTCTCTCTCTCTCCTATCTCTGTTCTCTCTCTTTTCTCTCTCCTCTCTTCCCTCTCTCCTCTCTCTCTTTTTTTTATCTCTCTCTTCCTCTCCTCTCTCTCTTCTCTCTCTCCTCTCTCTCCTCTCTCTTCTCTCTCTCTCCTCTCTTCTCTCTTTTCTCTCACGAAATTATCAGCTGCTGCTGTCGGACAGAAGTCTGCACAGAAATGTGTATTTTTTGTTTTTTTTATTATTGCACTGATGCATCAGCTGATTTTATAAAAGCCGTTTATACAATAAGCTGCTGTGTCATGTGAATCAGGCCCTTGAACCTGACACGTCATCTGATCGCTTTGCCTTCCAGCAAACCGATCAGATGATATTGGATCCGGATTGGACGGCGCGGGACCCTTTACCCAGGATTACTGCGAAGGGGGTTCTTTATTTCAATAAATATGGAGTCATTAATAGTGTTGTGTTTTATTTCTAATAAAATTATTTTTCTGTGCGTTGTGTTTTTTTTTTATCTGTACTAGAAAATCATGGTGGCAATGTCTAATGTTGGCGTGACAACATGAATTTCGGGCTTAGGGCCAGTTGATAATATACAGCTATCCCTAACCCCATTATTACCCAGCGAGCCACTCATCACCAGGGCAGCTGGAAGAGCTGGATATAATGTCAGAAGATGGCGCTTCTATAAAAGCGCCATTTTCTGGAGCGGCTGCGGACTGCAATTCGCAGCAGGGGTGCCCAAAAAGCTTGGGCACCCTGCGCTGCGGATATCAATCCCCAGCTGCCTAGTTGTACCTGGCTGGAGACAAAAATTGGGCGAAGCCCACGTCATTTTTTTTTTAATTATTTCATGAAATTCATGAAATAATTTAAAAAAAGGGCTTCCCTATATTTTTGGTTCCCAGCCGGGTACAAATAGGCAGCTGGGGGATGGGCGCAGCCCGTAGCTGCCTGCTGTACCTGGCTTACATACAAAAATATAGAGAAGCTCATGTAATTTTTTTGGGGGGCAAAAAACTCCTGCATACAGTCCTGGATGGAGTATGCTGAGCCTTGTAGTTCTGCAGCTGCGGTCTGCTGTTTGTCTGTATGCAGGAGAGCAGACAGAACCTGCAGAACTACAAGGCTCAGCATGCTGCATCCAGGACTGTATGCTGGAGGGAGAGACAGGGGGAGCAGAACTACAAGGCTTTGCGTGCTCCATTCACTAGGGTATGCAGGAGAGCAGACAGCAGCTGCAGAACTACAAGGCTCCGCATACTCCATCCAGGACTGTATGCAGGATTTTTTGCCCACCAAAAAAATGACGTGGGCTTCGCCATATTTTTGTATGCTAGCCAAGAACAGCAGGCAGGTATGGCTGCCCCCAACCCCCAGCTGCCTATTTGTACCCGGCTGGGAACAAAAAATATAGGGAAGCCCTTTTTTTAATTATTTCATGATTTTCATGAAATAATTAAAAAAAACAAAAACGACATGGGCTTCGCACCATTTTTGTGTCCAGCCAGGTACAACTAGGCAGCTGAAAATTGGAATCCGCAGCACAGGTTGGCCCGAGATTTCTGGGCCCCTCTGCTGCGAATTGCAGTCTGCAGCCGCCCCAGAAAATGGCGCTTTCATAGAAGCGCCATCATCTGGCACTGTTTCCAACTCTTCCAGCTGCCCTGGTGACGGGTGGCTCGCTGGGTAATAATGGGTTAATACTAGCTTTGTTTCACTAGCTAGTATTAAGCCAGAGATTCTTAATGTCAGGCAAGTTTGACCCGGCCATTAAGAATCTCCAATAAAGGGTTAAAAAAAGACACCACACAGATAAAAAATACTTTAATAGAAATAAATACACAGAAACACTTAGAGATTCCATGTTTAATACTCCCTCTCACCCCTCCATGATCCTGGTCTTCTGTCTTCTTTCTCCTTCAACCCATGCAGCTCTGCTACATCAGACAGCACTGCATGGGACGAAGACGCTGCTGCTCCCATGCAGTCTAATCACTCAGTGAGTGAGCAGAGGCTGCAGGTTGTAAGCGGTGACGTCACCGCTGCCACAGTTGAAATAGTAATCTGACAGGCGGGTTACTATAGCAACGGTGATCTCTGATCACGTGATTCCCAGTGCCGCTATTCACCGGCTGTGGCATCCAGTACTTGCATGTGGGTTGACTCTGTAAAGAGCGCCGACATGCAGGGACGGGGAGTCAACCATGTGCCAGAGCATCTCGCCGGTACACGGAGATGCTCAAACAAGCACCGCATACCGGAGAGATGCACTGACAGGACCTAGGATGATGTCTAGCCATGTGACCAGTCTGTATCCAATGAGGTAATAGACACGTGACTGGTCACATGCTATGACGACGTCACGGAAGGTCCTATCCTCAGTGTTGGTTACCGGAGGGCGCAGCGATAATCGGAAGGAAAAGCGGTGAGAGACAGAGTGCAGAACGCGTAGCGGGGACCTGTAAGTATAATGGCAATGTTTATTAACTGAATGTGTACATTTAAAATTGTGTTTTTATTTGTTTGTGTTTCCCTGCCATAGTTTTCAAAGGGGTTCGAAGGGGTTCGTCGAACGTTCATTGAACTGACCCGCCGTTCGACGAACCGAACCGAATTGAACTCGAACACTAGGGGGGTGGCTCAACACCAGTCACTACCACCTCGTCCACGGCCCTTACCCCCTCTTTTTCCCATTTTTTTTGTTTGATTATTTGAAGGTGAATACTGTAATGTGACCTTTTCTACAGGCAGTGGAACAACACTTATGCTGGGTTGTTAAACTTGTGTTAATAGTTTTGCACGATAGCTGTTTTTGTAAGTCTAAAAACCAAAAGGTACCTTAACTGGACAAACTACCACTTGGAGGAGTCGACAAAGATGTTGTGAATGTCTTTCAGCCCCAAAAGAAAACAGGGTTTGACAACACTTTTATTTTAGTATTGGTTTTTGGGACTCAGACTGTGTTTTAGTAAGAGCATGCCACTATGTAGGTTCTGTAAGATATAAAGCCCCCAAAATTACATTAGGTTGTTGATAGGAAGGTACTGGCCTTGAGGCAAAAGTAGTGCCACTGACACCAAGTATTCATAGTTTTTAGTATCATAGTTTTTAAGGTTGAAGGGAGACTCTAAGTCCATCTAGTTCAACCCGTAGCCTAACATGTTGATCCAGAGGAAGGCAAAAAAAACCCCCAATGTGGCAAACAAGTTCCAATGGGGAAAAAATTTCCTTCCTGACTCCACATCCGGCAATCAGACTAGTTCCCTGGATCAATACCCTGTCATAAAATCTAATATACATAACTGGTAATATTAAATTTTTCAAGAAAGGCATCCAGGCTCTGCTTAAATGTTAGTAGTGAATCACTCATTACAACATCATGCGGCAGAGAGTTCCATAGTCTCACTGCTCGTACAGTAAAGAATCCTCATCTGTGATTATGATTAAACCTTCTTTCCTCAAGACGTAGCGGATGCCCCCGTGTTCCAGTCGCAGGCCTAGGTGTAAAAAGATCTTTGGAAAGGTCTCTGTACTGTCCCCTCATATATTTATACATTGTGATTAGATTAGAAGTATTAATAAAAATTGGGTAACATTGAGACTGTGTTTTAATAACAGAAAGCCACTATGTAGGTTCTGTAAGATATGAAGCCCCCAAAATTACACTAGGTGGCTGATAGGAAGGTACTGGCCTTGAGGCAGAAGTAGTGCCACTGACACCAAGTATTAATAAAAATTGGGTAACACTGAGAATATGTGTTAGTTGCAGCAAGCCACTTTCTAAGTTCTGTAACATATGAAGCCCCCAAAAATATGCTAAGTTGCTGATAGGAAGGTACTGGCCTTGCGGCAGAAGTAGTGCCACTGACACCAAGTATTAATAAAAATTGGGTAACATTGAGACTCTGTTTTAATAACAGCAAGCCACTATGTAGGTTCTGTAAGATATGAAGCCCCCAAAATTACACTAGATTGCTCATAGGAAGGTACTGGTCTTGAGACAGAAGTAGTGCCACTGACACCAAGTATTATTAAAAATTGGGTAACACTGAGACTGTGTTTTAATAAGAGCAAGCCACTATGTAGGTTCTGTAAGATATAAAGCCCCCAAAATTACACTAGGTGGCTGATAGGAAGGTACTGGACTTGAGGCAGAAGTAATGCCACTGACACCAAGTATTAATAAATATTGGGTAACACTGAGACTGTGTGTTAGTTGCAGCAAGCCACTATCTAAGTTGTGTAGGATATGAAGCACCCAAAAGTATGCTAGGTTGCTGATAGGAAGGTACTGGCCTTAAGTAAAGATGAGTGAACCGGTCGCAGTTCGGCTTGAGCTTGGTTCGTCGAACGGAGGTCGTGTTCGAGTTCGGTTCGGCAAATCGGTTCAACGAACCACTCGAACCCCATAGGAAACAATGGGGGGCAATCACAAACACATAAAACACACCTAGAAAACACCCTCAAAGGTGTCCTAAAGGTGACAAACAACTCACAACACAACACAAACACATGGGAAAGTGACAAGAATAAATTCTCATGCGAAAACAAAACAGAGTTACGAGGAAAAAGAGGACGAGACACGGATATAGGCATGGCATGCCCTTCTAAAATCATGTAAAACACCGCAAGGTGACTCCAAGCGAAGTCTCCCTTTTTTCCAAAAATTGGGCAACACAGACACCCCTTCAGTGGCAGCACTTTTGCCCCAGTTCTACACTTCACAGGTAGATTTTCATCAAGCACATTCAAAAATACGCCAGCCTTAACCGTCCCCAGGATGACACCGGGGTACGTAGCAAAGTCTTTGCTGATCCCAGATCTGTTCATCTTGGATCATTTTTAGAAACACAGCAAGCAAGGGTTACTCCAAGTGGAGTCTCCCTTTTTTCCAAAAATTGGGCCACACAGACACCCCTTCAGTGGCAGCACTTGTGCCCCAGTTGTAAACTTGACAGGTACATTAGCATCAAGCACATTCCAAATCCACAAGCCTTTATTCTTCACAGGATGACACAGGGGTAGTAAAGTACTTGTGGATCCATGACTTGTTCATCTTGATGAACATTAGTCTGTCCACATTGTCACTGGACAGACGCGTGCGCTTATCAGCACACACCCAGCAGCACTGAAGACACGTTCTGAGACAACGCTGGCAGCTGGACACAACAAGATCTCTAAGGCGTAAGTCGAGAGCTCAGGCCATTTTTCAAAATTTGAAGCCCAAAATGAGCAAGGCTCCATTTGCAAAGTCATGGCATCGATGTTCATTTGGAGATACTCCTGTATCATCCTCTCCAGCCATTGACTATGTGTCAGACTTCTTGTCTCTGGTGGCCTTGCAAAGGAAGGTCTAAAAAAAATTATTAAACGATTCAATAAAATTGCTGTTACCAGCACCAGATACGGTGCTGCTCGTACAGTTAGACTGTTGATGACGAGACCGTCCCATGTTTGTCAAGTTACAACTGGGAGATTCACTCCGTGCACCACAGTGGTTTGGTGGAAAAGCCGAGTTAAGATCGAGTAACAGCTTCTGCTGATTCTCCTGCATACGTGCATCCCTTTCTATGGCTGGAATTATGTCACAAAATTTGGACTCTAATAGTGTGGCAAGCCAGTAGTCATCATCACTTCTAATTTTGACAATACGACTGTCATGTTGTAGGTAGTGCAGCAAGAAGGCGCTCATGTGTCTTGCGCAGCCATGCGGACCAAGTCCGCGCTGTGTTTGTGGTTTGAGGTGCTAACCGTTCTTTCTTTCTCTGACGTCTCCCCCCAACCTCTTTCAACTGAAATTTGACCAAAGTCTCCCTCAGCCGCTGAGTTTTCCATGTCAATGGACAGTTCGTCCTCCATTTCTTCATGTTCTCCTGAACCTTCTTCAACATTTTGCCTGCTACCATGCGCCCTTGTTGATCCCTGTCCCCCATGGTCCCATGCCTGCTGCCTTGGTGATGATGAACATCTGAACCTTGTAGATGTTGGTATCCCTTGCGCATATGAATCCTCCTGTACTTCCTCCCCTTTCCTGATGTCCCACCCCTGACTCTGAATAGTGTTTAGCGTGTGCTCCAGCATTTAAATGACTGGAATTGTCATGCTGATAATGGCATTGTCAGCGCTAAACATATTCATTGCCATGTCGAAACTGTGCAGAAGGGTGCATAGGTTCTTGATCTGAGACCACTCCATGAGGGTGATCTGCCCCACCTCTGCATCTCATTGGCCCAGGCTATACGTCATGACATATTAAACCACTGCTCGGCGGTGCTGCCTCAGTCGCTGTAACATGTGGAGAGTCGAATTCCAGTGTGTCGGCACATCGCATTTCAGGTGATGAACCGGCAGGCCGAAAGACTTCTGGAGCGATACAACTCGGTCAGCTGCGGCGGTTCAACGGCAGAAGTGAGCAGACAGTTTTCGTGCCCTGTGCAAAAGGTCATCTAGGCCGGGATAGTGTGTTAAAAATTGCTGGACAACAAGGTTCAACACGTGAGCCATAAAAGGCACGTGTGTCACCTTGCCCAGGCAAAGGGCCACACCCAGGTTTGCAGCATTGTCGCACACGGCCTTACCTGGCTGCAGGTTGAGTGGAGACAACCATTTACCAAACTCAGTCTCCAGAGCTGCCCACAACTCAGCCGCTGTGTGACTCCTATTTCCAAGACATGTCAAGATAAAGACCGCCTGATGCCGTTGCGCTCTGCTGCCAGCATAGTAATGAAGTGTGCGGGATTCTTTGTGCGCAGTTACAACGCTGGTGCCCTGACCAAGCAGGCTTGGGGCAGAGGTGGAGGACCCAGACGAGGTTGAGGAGGCAGAAGCAGTGGAGGAACTTGGACAGACAGAGGATTGACGCACAAGTCATGGGGACGGCAAGACTTGTGCAGCAGACCCTTCACCATCTATCACCATAGTTACCCAGTGCCCAGTCAGCGACATGTAACGTCCCTGTCCATGCTTACTGGTCCAAGTATTGGTGGTTAAATGCACCTGTTCACACAAAGAGTTTCTCAAGGAAGCGGTGATGTTGTGTGCGACATGCTGGTATAGCGCAGGCACACCTTTCTTAGAAAAGTAGTGGCGACTGGGCATCTGGTACTGGGGCACAGCGATGGACATAAGGTCTCTAAAATCCTGTGTGTCCAACAGGCGGAAAGGCAGCATTTCGGTAGCGATGAGCTTACAGAGGGATAAAGTCAACCTCTTAGCTTTGTCATGGGTTGGAGGAAATGACCTTTTATTTGTCCACATCTGAGGGACAGAGATCTGGCTGCTGTGTGTAGACGGTGATGAGTAGTGTGTCCCTGGAAAAATGCAGGTTTGTGAGGAAAGTGCAGGCGTAGACATGATGTTGCCTTCATCCAACGTTGATGCTATCGATGTCTGAGAGAGCTGTACACTCGCACTTGTTTCCCCTTCCAAACCAACTGATGACCTACCAAGCAAACTGCCTGTTGCGGTTACACTGGAGGAAGTTGTGCATGGAAAACCAGGTGTGACAGCTGTCCCCACAGTCCTAGAAGATGAAGAGTATGCGGATGCACTGGAAAGGGCAGGCGATGGATGGTCCGCTCCGCTAGGCTGCATTGCAGCACGGTGAGCTTCCCACTGGGACATATAATATTTATTCATGTGACGATTCATGGATGAAGTTGTCAAACTGCTGAGGTTTTTTCCTCTACTTACAGATTCCCGACAAATTTTACAGATCACATGATTTGGGCGATCCTTTGCAAGGTCAAAAAATAAACCAGGCTAGGCAAGGCTTAGAGAACATGCGACCTGCTGAGCCACCCCGACTAGTGCTCAGAGGCAAAATGGTGGCTGAGGATGCAGTTGTAGACGTGCTACCAGTACTCCTCCTGTGTCCAGGAGGGCGCAAGGTAACTTTGTCGCCAGTTGCATCCTCCTCCAACGCCTCTGTTGACCTCCTCAAGTGCCTGACTGTGGGTTCACAGTAGGTGGGATCTAGAACATCCTCATCAAGCGTTGTGTTTGCACTCCCCTCACCCTCAGACCTAGCCTCTTCCTGCCCTGACCGAATATTTAAGTTGTCATCACAATCTGGTATCTGTGTCTCATCGTCATCAGTATGTTCCTCATTGTCTCTACCAACAGGTGTTACAGTTTGTAAATAAGGGTCAACATTATGCTCAGAAACTTGGTCATCACGGCCTGAATCTGAGTCACAAAGGTTCTGGGCATCACTGCAGACCATTTCCTGGTCTGTACTCACTGTTGGGAGCATACCTCTGATTCCCAGGCTATAGTGTGACTGAACAGCTTGGCAGACTCAGCCATCTCTGTTCCACCATACTGTACAGGGCGGATGGAGACTTGAGAGCTGGGAAAAAGCAAGTGTGATTGGGATGACAACTCAGAAAACTGTTTTTTTTTTGGATGTGGTAGTTGAGGTGGATGAGAGGGCACTTGTTGGAGCACTTGAGATCCATTCAAGCATGTGCTTTTTTTGTGCATCATCTACCTTTATTACAGTTGTTTTGTTCCATAAAAAAGGGAGCACATCAGATTATCCACAGAAAGTAGTAGACATCTTACTTTTGCTGGAAGATGGCCTATCTTTAGCAGATGTTAATTTAGCTTTGCCACCTTCCCCACGGACAAAAACTTTTTTCCTTTTCCAACATGCCTGTTCCCATTTCCACCAGCATCTGTCATTTTGCCACTCATTTTGATAGCGACAAGATTGTCCACTTAAAATGTGGTAGTAAAAATTGAGAGGTGGTGTAGATTACAGAGGTGGTCTAGCTTTATTGACAGCTAAAGAAACAACACTGACTATCCCTGACAATGCAACTATGGCCATTAAACTGGCAGCAAAGTTTGCTTTTATAATAGCTTAGTAAAAATGAGCAGGAGGGTGGAATGCAGAGGTGCTGGAAATTGCTTGGCACCAGTGGGACACTAATGGAGTACAACAGCCACTTTTTGGATGCCACTAAGTTTCAGCAGTGTTTGCTTTTATAATAGCTTAGTAAAAATGAGCAGGAGGGTGGGATACAAAGGTGCTGGAAATTGCTTGGCACCAGTGGGACACTAATGGAGTACAACAGCCACTTTTTGGATGCCACTAAGTTTCAGCAGTGTTTGCTATTATAATAGCTTAGTAAAAATGTGCAGGAGGGTAGAATGCTGAGGTGCTGAAAATTGCTTGGCACAAGTGTCACAATAATGGAGTACACCAGCCACTCTTTGGATGGCACTAACTGGCAGCACTCTTTTCAATTAAAATGGCTTTGCAAAAATGTGCAGGAGGGTACAGTGGCCGGGTTGTGGGTCAGTGTAGAGGAAAGGAAGCCTCACTTTCTATCTTTTTCAATGGTGAAATGCAGCAAGGAATTCCCTGACCTTAGGTACACAGACGCTGTTATCTGAAGCTGTATACAGCCTTTCCACTGACCTGACTGTCACCTATGGCTTTGAGCCTGAGGAAATGAGCCCTGAAAAGGGCTGAAATAAACTTCTGTCCCTAATCTGTAGAGCGCTGTGTGTATAGCGTACACAGCAGAATCGGCGACAGGAGCTGCGTGAGCGGTGACTGTCACCCAGAAGCAGAAGGCAGATAATGGCGTCCTGAGGGAAAATGGCCGTATTTATAATGCAATAATGCAAGGACATGTAACATTCACAGCCTATGACACATGCCCTTGCTTGTCTGGCAAAAAGTCCACTTAGCCGTGTGTGTGTCTGGGATTGGCTGACATGCTGGCCCGCCCCACTACACGCCGCGCACTTAGAAAAGAAAAAAAATGGCGATTGGTATTTTCTGAGCACCACAGATCTAAACCCCGCCCCCCAGCACACTATACTCTGAAATTAGATAATAGTGTGAATCACAGAATGACTCACACTATTACAGTGAAAAGCCAGCTAGTAATTAGCTAGGTTTTTTGCTGATAGAATCGTTCTCGAACGTAACTCGAGCTGCCGAACTATTAGCAAAGAGCTCGAGTTCTAGTTCTATCTAGAACACCCCCCGAAATCACTCGAACCTCGAACTAGCGAACCTCAAACCACGAACCACGCTTAACTCTAGCCTTGAGGCACAAGTAGTGCCACTGACACCAATATTAATATAAATTTCGTAACAATAAGGGGTACTTTGCACACTACAACATCGCAGGTGCGATGTCGGTGGGGTCAAATCGAAAGTGACGCACATCCGGCGTCGTTGTCGATATCAGAGTGTGTAAATAGTTTTTTTTAAAGCGTCAAAATCGTATCATCGGTGTAGTGTCGGTCATTTCCCTAATTACGGAAGGACCGATGTTACGATGTTGTTCCTCGTGCTGTACTGCACGTTGCAGGAAGCCACTATCTAAGTTTTGTAAGATATGAAGCCCCCAAAATTACACTAGGTGGCTGATAGGAAGTTATTGGCCTTGAGGCAGAAGTAGTGCCACTGATACCAAGTATTAATAAAAATTGGATAACACTGAGACTGTGTTTTAATAAGAGCAAGTCACTATGTAGGTTCTGTCAAATATGAAGCCTCCAAAATTAGGCTAGTTTGGTGCTATGAAGGTATTTTGCTTCAGGCACAAGTTGTGCTACTGACACCTAGTATTAATAAAAATTGTGTAATGCAACTGTGCTGGTATGAATTGAGATGGTGGCTGACAGGCACTCCACTTCACCTGAACCCATTGTTTTTACGATTTTGGGGCCTTTTTTTTGCAAGTTGTAATACTTATTGCTAGTATAACATACACAAGGGATGTAGGAGTGCTGAGATTGTTGATTATTAGTAGTAGATGTCAGGACAGCTTTAAATCTCTCCCTGCCTGTGAATAAGCTGTCCCTATATCACACACTTCAGTAACAGACCGTATGCACCCCTAGTAAGAGAATTATTTTTTTTGCATTTTTAAAACAGGAATGGCTGTCACCAGAGTAAGCAATGCAGTAACACTGTCCCTATACCTGTTTCTATGATTTACACAGCCGTTAGCAGCTAATGCTAAATATCTTAAGCCCTTACAAGGACTATTTTGGATTTTACAGCAGGAACACTATCTCATAGAACACACTGCACTGTCCCTATACCTGTTTCTATGATTTACACAGTCGATAGCAGCTAATGCTAAATATCTTCAGTCCTTAGAAGGACTAGTATTAGTTGGCTGGAAAAATGCTGTACTGCACAAAGTACAGTCTAGCTACACCAGCAGCTCAGGAATGAATGCGTGCACACAAAATGGCGGCAGTCTTATATAGCCCCTATGACGCTGTGCGGCCAAGCCAATCACAGTAACACCACAACAAAGATGGCTGCGGCGTTACTGTGAGGGCAAGCAACATCATATGTGTTCATGGCCTGGAAAAAGGTGCCAGGAAGTCCATAAATGAAAATGAAAGTATCGAAGCGAATACCATATTAGCCATCGGATAGCAAATACCTCGAATACCCCATTATCCGTCGGATACCGAATAGTGGCAAATACATTCGCTCATCTCTAGTAATATGCCTTCTGATATTGCCGGTCTTTGGCTAGCATCCTCACCCTGATGGTCAGGAGTCACTGTTGGTACTTGGCTTGTACTTGCTGCCTCATTGTCTTCTGAAATCTCCAATTTCTCCTTAGGTTTCTTCCTTCCTCTGTTGCAATTTAGTAGGACTGAGGTCCTAGTTTTTGGAAAAACTTTGCCTTTTGCCAGTGTTTGTCCTATTTGCTGCTTGGTTGCAGCCATATGTTGTCATTCCTCTGGGGATCAGGCAGATCTTTTGCAGATTTATTTTAATAGAAATGTGACGCTCCAGGGCTGTGGGGTACTAGCATATAGAGGGTCTGCAAATTGGCTACTGTTTGACAATTTGCTATATAATCTGCAGTTGTAGGACCTTTACTTGTGTATAATTCTTGTATCTCAGTGCAATCTGTATTCTGATACCAACAATTGTATATTTGATTATTAACTAAACAGATTATCTGTATAGGTGCACCTCACAAACGGTTGGTTCTCTATGGACTTAACTGTTGATATGCCTGTACTCCCTATGCACTGATCTGTATTTAACTCATGAGGGATTGTGATTATATCTGTGGATGCATTTATGTGACCTCTAGGCTCTGACCCTTCAGACACACCTCCCTGTTATTATTTCGGTTTTATATATGCACATCTGCACCTTGTGTTTCCCTTTTGTGTCCCTTTAATATTTTGTATGGAATAAAAACTTTTTCTAACTAATATACAGACTGACATTGCATTTGATTATATATTAATGGAGGTCTTTTGTAGGATTTTGCGTTTAGGTTGGTGACTCTTCATATACATTTTTGAAGCATGGGTTATTCATGTTTTTCTGTTTTAGATACCGCTCCATGCACCGGAGCTACCTGATCTCCTGGTGCTCACTGCTTGTGTTCTCCGGGCTGTGTGTTCTCTATAGCATCGGTCAGTGGCTGGGGATAGTGCAGAACTCTGTCTCCTATGTCCTCACATCACAGCGCCACAACCGAAAGTCCCCCAATGCCTTTTTATATAAACACTGCGTGATTGCGGGGAGCCCTGGTTGTGCAGTACGGAGGTGGGGGATTCTCTCTGCATTGTTAGAATGCGGGTCACATTAAGAGAGAGATTGAGGGCACAAGTGGAAGCACCATAGGAGGTGGAGAAGAAAGGAGCAGTGGAGGGACATAAAGAATTGAGGGTGTCTTTTGTCTATATTTCTTTAATAATTTTATCTTTTTCAGATTCTTCAGGAATCTACATATTCCAGCCAGTAAGCGAGGGTTACTGAGCTTGTGGGGGTAAAGTGAAGTCCGGTGTTGCAGGTAAGTCCATAGTTTAAGCATAATATCATAGTTGTGATAACTGTGTAATTGTTTAATCTCCTTAGGGAATTGTGTGTCTGTTTGTCTGTAATACTGTGAAGAAAAAAAAAGTGTGTCTTGTGATTTAATTGTTAGTAGTAGCCACACCTGTTTCTAGATTCTTTCAGAACTACATATCTCAGCCAGTAAGCGAGGGTTACTGAGCTTGCAAAGGTGCAGTGAAGTCCAGGGTTGCAGGTAAGTCCATAGTTTAAGCACAATATCGTAGTTTGGATACGAGCATAGTTTGAAGTTATCCTTACAAGTTTCCCATTGTTTTTTCTTTGTTTTTCTACTTTTATCTGTACTGTTTGTCCCCATTTAATAGGTTTTCCAAGGACAATGCTACCAAGTCTGTATCTTATGAAATGTATGCATGCCTTGAAGAGCCATTCGAGGGTGAATATGTCTGCACTCGATGCTAACATGTTACATATTTGGAAGCCCACGTAACTGATCTAAATATGCAGCTTGCAACACTCAAGGACATTTCAAACCTGGAGACGAGTTTAGAGCTCTGGCTGGGCCCAGTGCTATGGAGGAGGGTGGAGGTGGGGAAGGTCAGGACCCAGAGGTAGGTAGCTGGGTAACAGTTAGAAGAAGAGGTAGGGGGAAGAGTATCAGGGAGCCTAGTCCTGATCTGGCAAAACCTAGTAAATATGCCTGTTGGCTGATATTAAGAATGCAGGTGTTACGGAAGGGCCGATTGAATATAAAAATAATATGAAATCAATCGTTGCCCCACGTCCGCCGGGCAGGTGTTAAAGCCACTAAGGACAGAAGGTCGAATTACAGCAACACAGGAGACCCCAACGGAAATGAAGGAGATGTTGTAAAGGCACACTCCTATGTGTAGCGTGTCCCTGTTAACCTCACAGGTGCAGAAGAAATGGTCACGTGTGTAGGAACACGTCAAAACCAACGAAAACGCAAAAGAGAATGGTCACGTGTGTAGGAACACGTCAATAACCGAAAGGTAACGCAGTTAGAGTCACTGGGAAACTTGGAACGTAAACACTGCAGACTAAAGTGGCGCTGGAACCCACTCACTCTGACAGCCGGGAATGCAGGCTTTGCTGTCAGCATGCATAATGACGCTTGCGCCCCGATAGGCGGAGCTACAGACCTTTTATAGTACCACCCTGGCCCAGACCACTTGGCATGTGGTAATGGCGTCAGCTGCAGCCATACAGGGGCTGCCACGTCATTGCTGAAGTCCTGATGACCAATCAGCGGCTGCCACTTCATCGCTCATGTCACTGATGACCACTCAGTGGCCGTCTTGTCATCAATGACATCACGCACATGCTCAGTGTGGCTGCATGAGCACTTAGGCTCAGGATGGTACAAAACTCTAGCCACCTGATACTTCAAGCGACGGCCAGGTGGCGCTGCAGAGTTAACCAACCCCAATGTGGGAGTCAATGACGGGACTAGACCGCTTCGAGGCACAACAGAACCCGGAACCGTAACAGCAGCCCCAGGACTAGGATCACTACAGCAGGACTTTGCTCCTAGCAACCAGGAAAATGACTGCTGTAGGAAGGAGGGAAATTTGAGTGCAGCAAAGGCCAGACAGATGTTGGTGGTAGGGAATTCTATCATTAGGCGGACAGACAGGGTCATCTGTCGCCGAGACCATGAATGCCGAACAGTGCGTTGTCTGCCGGGTGCTCAGGTTTGGCATATTGCGGATCGGATAGACAGATTGCTGGGTGGGGCTGGGGGAAACCCAGCGGTCATGGTGCACATTGGTGCTAATGACAAAGTTAAAAATGATTACAGGGAACTAGGAGAAAAGCTGAAGTCCAGGACCTCCAAGGTGGTGTTTTCAGAAATACTAACGGTGCCACGAGCGTCACTAAAAAAACAGCGGGAGCTTAGGGAGATAAATACGTGGCTTAGAAATTGGTACAGGAAGAAAGGGTTTGGGTTCATGGAGAACTGACCTGACTTCTCAGTTTGCTACAGGCTCTATGGTAGGGACGGGCTGCACCTCAATGGAGAGGGTGTAGCTGTCCTGAGGGAGAAAATGGTCAGATGGATGGAGGAGCTTTTAAACTAGGATCTGGGGGAGGGAGGGCAGTGGAGAAAATAGAGACAGTGAAACTGTAGGGGTCAATGAAGGATTAGGGGGGCTTGGACATGCAAGGAAAGTAGGGAGGCTAGGAGTAAGGAATGCGCTAATAGTATTAAATGTCTACTGGCAAATGCAAGAAGTCTTGAAAACAAAATGAATGAATTAAAGATTCTTATGTCAACCATGGATTATGAGATGGTGGGCATTACGGAAACCTAGCTGGATGAGAGCCATGAGTGACAAACGTAGAGGATTATACTACATTCAGGAAGGACAAGAAAGACAAACAAGGTAGAGGGGTGTGTATATTTATCCAATCTAACCTAAGACCTGTGTTCAATGTTGACATTGGGGGAACCGCAACAATGTAGAGTAAGTATGGGTAAATGTACATGGGGAGGGAATATTTAAAAAATTGTAATTGGAGTTTGCTATAAGCCTCCGAATACCTGAAGAGGTAGAGGGTGAAATGCTGCAAAAAATTGAAAAAGCAGCTAATAATAATATTCGAGTCCTTATTATGGGGGATTTCAACTATCCAGACATTCAGTGGGACATAGAATCTTCTGGTTGTGCTAAAAGCTGTAAGTTCTTATCTACAATTCAAGACAATTTCCTCTCTCAGATGGTAGATGAACTGACGAGGGGAGGTAATTTGCTAGATCTGGTCCTGTCAAATAGACCAGATACAATTTCAGATGTACAGGTCCAGGAGCATTTGGGCACCAACGATCATAATAAGCGTCAAAGTAATATTCAATAGAACATTTGAGGAGAAATGTTAAAACCTGGAATTTTAGGAAAGTTGATTTCAACAAATTAAGAGAAAAGCTTAATTGTGTAGATTGGGACAATGTCATGGTAACTGGGGATACCAAACATAAATAGGGTAAGTTTAAGGATAAAACTTAAAACCTCTGGTAATAAAATGTCCAGGAATAAAAAGAAGCCAGTATGGATAAATAAGACTGTACAAAGTACAATAAAACAAAAACAAAAGGTGTTTAAAATCTTGAAGGCTGAGAATACAGAAATAGCATGTCAGAAGTATAAAGATATCAATAGGAAATGTAAAAAATAAATCAATCAAGCAAAATTAGCTACTGAAACAAAATTTGCCAAGGGCATTAAAATAAATTCAAAAATCTTTCGTAAATACATTAATGCCAAAAGTAAAACAAAGGATAGAATTGGCCCCTTAAAATATAATAACAAGTTATTATAGAGGACAAACAAAATACTGAGATATTACACAGGCACTTTTCAACCGTGTTCACCAAGGAACTGATTGTTCCAGGGATCATTCAACAAGTCAAAAATCAAAGTTCACCACTCGACATAATTAGTTTAACACAAGAAGAAGTACGCCTGCATCTGAGTAAATTAAACATTGACAAACCCCCTGGCCAGATGGAATTCATCCACGAATATTCAGGGAATTGAGCTCAGTAATTGACAGACCGCTGTATCTCATCTTCTTACACTCGCTTGTAACAGGGTTGGTGCCTCAGGATTGGAAGATTGCTGATGTGGTACCAATATTTAAGAAAGGTAAGAGGGTAGATCCAGGTAACTACCGTCCAGTAAGTCTTACATCAATAGTGTGCAAAGTTTTTGAGGGCATTTTAAGGGATGATGCAAAAATATATTGCAGAAAATAATATAATAACTGACAGACAGCATAGATTCATGAAAGAAAAGTCGTGTCTAACCAACATGCTGGGGTTCCATGAAGAGGAAAGTGCAAACCTGGATATTGGTAATGCAGCTGATGTGATTTATTTGAACTTTGCAAAGGCATTTGATACTGTACCACATAACAGCCTTATACTGAAGCTCCAGAAGCAAGAACTAGGATTAACTATATGCAATTGGGTAAGGAATTGGCTAAAAGATAGGAAACAAAAAGTAGTCATAAATGGTACATTCCCTAAATGGGCTATAGTCAGCAGTGGGTACCGCAGGCATCTGTGCTAGGACCGATTATTTTTTAATCTGTTTATTAATGACCTTATGGATGGGATTGATAGTAAAGTGTCAGTCTTTTAGATTTTAGGGTGTATAAAAAGAGAGATTAGATCCCGTAATTCCAAAGTATTGTTACGGGGGATGAGCGAATATATATTCGCCAGTATTCGGTATCCGGCGGAAAATGTGCAATTCGAGATATTCGATATCCAACGGCTAATATGGTATTCGCTCCGGTACTTTCATTTTTATTTCTGAACATCATGGCGCCTTTTTCCAGCCAATGAACACATCTGACATTGCTTGCCCTCACAGTAACGCTGCAGCCATCTTTGTTGTGGTGTTAATGTGATTGGCTTGGCCGCACAGCGTCATTGGGGCTATATAAGGCTGCCGCTATTTTGTGCAAGCATTTATTCCTGAGCTGCCGGTGTAGCTAGACTCTACTGTGTGCCAATACTAGTCCTTCTAAGGGCTGAAGATATTTAGCATTAGCTGCTAGCGACTGTGCAAATCATAGAAATAGGTATAGGGACAGTGCAGTGGGTTCTATGAGATAGTCCTGCTGTAAAATCCAAAATAATACTTGTAAGGGCTGAAGACACTGTTCACTCTGTGCTAGCAGCTGTATAAATCATAGAACAAGGTATAGGGACAGTGTTACTGCATTGCTTAGCTAGGTGAAAGCCGCTCCTGGTTTAAACCTGCAAAAAAAATAAAAAAAATCCTCTTATTAGTGGTGCATACGGTCTGTTACTGCAGTGTGTGATATAGGGAGAGCTTATTCACAGGCAGGGAGAGATTTAAAGCTGTCCTGACATCTGCTACTAATAATCAACAATCTCAGCACTGCTACATCCCTTGAGTCTGTTATACTAGCAATAGGTATTACAACTTGCAAAAAAGGTCCCAAAATTGTAAAAAGAATGGGTTCAGGTGTAATGTAGTGCCTGTCAACCACCATCTCAATTCACAATCTGAGTGTTACCCAATTTTTATGAATACTAGGTGTCAGTGGCACAACTTGTGGCAGAAGCAAAATACCTTCATAGCACCAAACTAGCCTAATATTGGGGGCTTCATATCTTACACAAATTAGATAGTGCCTTGCTCTTATTAAAATACAGTCTCAGTGTTACCCAATTTTTATTAATATTTGGTGTCAGTGGCACTACTTGTGCCTCAAGGCCAGTACCTTCCTATCAGCAACCTAGTGTAATTTTGGAGGCTTCCTATTTGACAGAACCTACATAGTGGCTTGCTATTAATAAAACACAGTCTCAGTGTTACCCAATTTTTATTAATACTTGGTGTCAGTGGCACTACTTCTGCCTCAAGGCGAGTACCTTCCTATTATCAACCTAGCGTAATTTTGGGGGCTTCAAATCTTACAGAACTTAGATAGTGGCCTGCTGCAACTAACACACAGTCTCAGTGTTACTCAATTTTTATTAATACTTGGTGTCAGTGGCACTACTTGTGCCTCAAGGCCAGTACCTTCCTATCAGCAACCTAGTGTAATTTTGGAGGCTTCCTATTTGACAGAACCTACATAGTGGCTTGCTATTAATAAAACACAGTCTCAGTGTTACCCAATTTTTATTAATACTTGGTGTCAGTGGCACTACTTCTGCCTCAAGGCGAGTACCTTCCTATTATCAACCTAGCGTAATTTTGGGGGCTTCATATCTTACAGAACTTAGATAGTGGCCTGCTGCAACTAACACACAGTCTCAGTGTTACTCAATTTTTATTAATACTTGGTGTCAGTGGCACTACTTGTGCCTCAAGGCCAGTACCTTCCTATCAGCAACCTAGTGTAATTTTGGGGGCTTCCTATCTTACAGAACCTACATAGTGGCTTGATCTTATTAAAACACAGTCTCAGTGTTACCCAATTTTTATTAATACTTCTGCCTCAAGGCCAGTACCTTCCTATCAGCAACCTAGTGTAATTTTGGGGGCTTTCTATCTTACAGAACCTACATAGTGGCTTGCTCTTATTAAAACACAGTCTCAGTGTTACCCAGTTTTTATTAATAACTAGCTGTACTACCCGGCTTCGCCTGGGTTAATAACTGTTGTTAACAAAATAGAATGTATTAACAAAAATTTATTCTGCACACAAAAACCACAAAACAAATAGATAGAAATGTAATTATTAAAAGGCAAAAACTAAGCTAATAGAAGCATTTCATAACACAGATTTAACAAAATTGGCCAAGTAATGTGCTCCGTCTGTCGCTTTCCCCATCTGTCTCTTTCCCCGTCTGCCTGTCTCTGTCTGTCTCTTTCTTTGTCTGTCTCCATCTCTCTGTTTCTTTCCCCATCTGTCTCTTTCTAGGTCTGTCTCTTTCCCCATCTGTCTCCCAGTCTCTTTGTCTGTGTCTTTTCCTGTCTGTCTCTTTCACTGTCTGCCTGTCTCTGTCTGTCTCTTTCCTTGTCTGTCTCTATTTCTCTGTCTCTTTCCCCATCTATCTTTGTCTGTCTCTGTGGCTGTCTCCTCCTTCCCTGTCTGCCTGTCTCTGTCCCTATCTGCGTCTCTGACTGTCTCTGTCACTTTCTCCATCTGTCTCAATCTCTTTCCCTGTCTGTCTACCTATCTCTTTCCCTGTCTATCTATCTCTGTCACTTTCCCTGTCTGTCTCTTCCCGTGCCTGTCTCTTTCCCTCTCTTTCCCTGTCTGTCTCTTTCTTTCTCTTTCCCTGTCTGTCTCTTTCCTTCAGTCTCTTTCCCTGTGTCTGTCTGTGTCTGTCTCTTTGTCTGTGTCTGTCTCTTTGTAGAAAAATGAAATATTCAGCTCACCCATATAAAGTCCTCCAGTCTGCGGTGGATGCACGTAGTCCCTCGGACAGGCAGGTCCATGTTCCAGGATGGGTAGCAACGAAAAATGAGTGGAACTCAGCACCAATGTGAATAAATAAAAATCTTCATGCTTTATTTGAATAAATTTAAAAATAGAAAAAGGTCACAGATCATCCAAAACCGCCATGCGGCTTGCCCTGCAGCCGCAGGGCAAGCCGCATGGCGGTTTTGGATGATCTGTGACCTTTTTCTATTTTTAAATTTATTCAAATAAAGCATGAAGATTTTTATTTATTCACATTGGTGCTGAGTTCCACTCATTTTTCGTTGCTACCCATTCTGTCTCTTTGTGTCGGTCTCTTACCCTGTCTATGTCTGTTTCTTACCCTGTGTGTGTCTGCCTCTTTCCCTGTCTGTGTCTGTCTCTTTCCCTGGCTGCATTGTGACACGCAAACATTCCATTTAAGGGCGTGGCTGCGCATTCTTCTGTAGTTCTGGCTGCACTGTGGCTCTCAGGTCCATTCGCTTTAATGGAAGCAGGTTTTTTGGTGAATAACTAAAGCGCAGGGTTAAAATTTCCCCTCAAAACATAGCCTATGACGCTCTCGGGGTCCAGAAGTGTGAGTGTGCAAAATTTTGTGGCTGTAGCTGCGATGGTGCAGATGCCAATCCCGGACATACATACATACATACACACATACATACACACATTCAGCTTTATATATTAGATTGGTGTCAGTGGCACAACTTGTGCCTCAAAGCCAGTACCTTCCTATCAGCAACCTAGCGTAATTTTGGGGGTTTCATATCTTACAGAACCTACATAGTGGTTTGCTCATATTAAAACACAGTCTCAGTGTTACCCAATTTTTACTAATACTTGGTGTCAGTGGCACTACTTCTGCCTCAAGGCCAGTACCTTCCTATCAGCAACTACGCCTCAGCGTTATCTTTGTCGACTCCTCCAAGTGGTTTGTTGGTACCTTTTGGTTTTTAGACTTAGAGAAACAGCTATCCTAAGAAACTATTAACACAAGTTTAACAACAAGCTTCTATGAGAGCGCCATTTTCTGGGGCGGCTTCGGACTGCAATTTGCAGCAGAGGGGCCCAGAAACCTCGGGCTAACCTGAGCTGTGGATTCCAATCCCCAGCTGCCTAGTTGTACCCGGCTGGACACAAAAATGGGGCGAAGCCTACATCATTTTTTTTTTAATTATTTCATAAAATTCATGAATTAATTAAAAAAAGGGCTTCCCTATATTTTTAGTTCCCAGCCGGGTACAAATAGGCAGCTGGGGGTTGGGGGCAGCCCGTACCTGCCTGCTGTACCTGGCTAGCATACAAAAACATGGCGAAGCGCGCGTCATTTTTTTTGAGTTTTTTGGCAAAAAAAATAAAAAATGCTTCCCTGGATTTTCCATTGCCAGTGAAGGTAACACCAAGCAGTGGGGGTTAGCAGCCAGTAGCTGCTTGGATTACCCTTAGCTAGCAATACAAAAAATGCAGCGGGAGCCCATATATATTTTTTTAATTATTTATTTAAATAACTAAAAACAAAAAGGGCTTCCCTGTATTTTGATTGCCAGTGCTGTAAAAATAAATCTTTAAAAAAATGACGTAGCGCTCCGCGGTATTTTTGATTCTCAGTGCAGATAAAGCAGACAGCTACGGGTTGCCACCCCCATCTGCCTGGCGTTACCTTGGCTGGCAATCAAAATACAGGGAAGCCCATTAATTTTTTCTATTTAAAAAATAGTTAAAAAAAAAATGATGTTGGGTCCCCCCATTTTTGACAGCCGGCTAGGGTAAAGCAGACGGCTGTAGCCTGAAAACCACAGCTGGCAGCTTTACCGTGGTTGGGGATCCAATGTGGAGGTCACCACAGGCTTTTTTTTATAATTATTTTATAAATAATAATAATTACAAAAAAAAAGTAGGGTCCCTCCCAAATTGGATCACCAGCCAAGGTAAAGCAGACAGCTGTGGTCTGGTATTCTCAGGGTGGGAAGGTCCATAGTTATTGGGCCTTCACAGCCTAAAAATAGCAGGCCGCAGGCACCCCAGAAGTGGCGCATGCACTAGATGCGCCACTCCTGGTGCTTCACCCCAGCTCATCCCGTGCCCTGGTGCAGTGGCAAACGGGGTAATAAATGGGGTTGATACTAGTTGTAAAGTGACCTGACATCAAGCCCAGCAGTTTGTGATGTCATGGTGTCTATCAGATACCCGACATCATAAACTGTCAGTACTAACAAAAAAAAATCGACAAAAAAAATGTATTTGAAAGAAAACTCCCCAAAACATTCCCTCTTTCACAAATTTATTGTAAGGAAAAAACAGGAACGTATCCCCCATTTTCTAGGAGTGCAGACCCTCCATGTGAGAAGTGTGGGTGCAATGAATCTGCACCCACTCTCCCCGGGTCCACAGCAGCAGAGTCCATGTCGTAACGGTTGCTACCAAAGCTGCAATGCCCTGCTCATGAGGTAAGGGCATGCCTAATCAGGAGAACTATTCTACATTTCCAAATATTGGTATTTGCTGATATTATTGCTATTCCACCTACTATATATTGGGGATAGGATCTTGGAGATGGAATACCCATTTAAGGTCAGTTATCCAGCTGAATGAATACTAAACAACAGAGCTCGCTATTTAGATGTGTTTTCTTGTGGCGTATAACGGACTTTCATGTTTGGTAGTCATTCAGCAGGGCAACTATAAAATCAAATGACTCCATTTGGAAATGTAGTATATAGCTCTCCTGATCAACTATGTTCCTTACCTCATGAGCAGGGCATTGCAGTAATAATAATAATTTATTCATTTATTTAGTGCTATTAATTCCATAGCGCTTTGCATACATTGCGAACACTGTCCCCATTGGGGCTCACAATCTAAATTCCCTATCTGTATGTCTTTGGAGTGTGGGAGGAAACCGGAGTACCTGGAGGAAACCCACGCAAACATGGGGAGAACATACAAACTCCTTGCAGATGGTGTCCTTGGTGGGAATTGAACCCAGGACTTCAGCGCTGCAAGACTGCAGTGCTAACCACTGAGCCACCGTGCCGCCCATTTAGCTTACAGATGCATAACCACCACTCACTGTGTCTGAACACAGGAACTTGCGCTGACAGCCGCTCTGTGCATGCGGCCGCGTCTATTGTGAAGGAGAGGGCCGCGGGGGATCAACGCTGCACAGGTACCGTGGGACACCGGGGAACACCGGTGGGGTTATAGGGGGTGACCTGGCAGGGCCTGGGGAGGAGTTTTCTGTCGCATGTGTCATGGCACATGCGACAGAAGTCAGAGGAGTAGGGTGAATGCGGCCGGCGCGCTGCTGTGCGCGCGGCCATCTTGGATTTCTGGGAGGGCATCAGGGGGGTGACACCGGGGGACCGGAGGGAACAGGGTAGGAGATTTATCATGTTTGTTCATGCCAGATGGGAGATAAATAATTTTTTACCGACACTGTCATTTACTGTAACGTGATCATCGGTGTACGGTGTATACCTGTGATCACATGAGCGGGGACCGGAAAAACCGTCCTGAATCAGGATCTCCAGGGTCTCAGCTACGCCTGAAACCCCGGAGATTTTCTGACGCTGGGGGGCGCTATTCACTTATTTCTGCCTGCTGTTTATAAACGGCAGATCAGAATAAGGCTACATTAACACGACCGATCCATTTTTGCAGTCTGCAAAAAACAGTCCATTTTTTTTCACGGGTGCATCCGTGTGGCATCCGTTTCCGTTCCGTAGACGGTCCGTATGTCATCTGTTTGTCATCCGTGTGCCTTCCGTTTTTTTTGCGTTCTGCAAAAAAACTGAAGGAGGGAAAATACATAAATTTACCCAGGATCCATAGCTTCAACCTACATGAGACAGTCACATGTTCACTCCAGTGCCATTTTCTACTGCTTTTCAGAGCGTAGAGCGCTCTGGTTATTTTCCTGTGCTTGTACACTTCATATCAGTCTTTTCTGTCATTATAATGGCAGAAAGACACATAATGTCCCACTCTCCTGCATTTTGTAATTTTGCACCCTTTGGTGCCTTTCATGTGGCACTAAGGGGTGCTTAGCTTTGTATTTAGCCAAAAAATGAAAAGAAAAAAAATGACGTAGGGTTCCCCCTATTTTTGTAGCCAGCTAGGGTAAAGCAGACGGCTGCAGCCTGCAGACCACAGCTGGCAGCTTCACCTTGGCTGGTAATCCAACACTGAGGCACCCCACGCTGTTATTTTAAATTAAATAAATAATTAAAAAAAAAAAACACGTAGGGGTCCCCCCAAAATTGGATCACCAGCCAAGGTAAAGCAGACAGCTGGGGTCTGATATTCTCAGACTAGGGAGGTCCATGGTTATTGGACTCTCCCCAGCCTAAAAATAGCAGGCCGCAGCCACCCCAGAAGTGGCGCATCCATTAGATGCGCCAATCCTGGTGCTTCGCCCAAGCTCATCCCGTGCCCTGGTGCGGTGGCAAACGGGGTAATATATGGGGTTAATACCAGATGTGTAATGTCACCCTAGCATCAAGCCCTGGGGTTGGTGAGGTCAGGCGTCTATCAGATACCCGACATCACCAACCCAGTCAGTAATAAAAAAAAATAGACGACAAACACATTTTTATTTGAAAAAACACTCCCCAATACATTCCCTCTTTAACCAATTTATTAGAAAGAAAAACAAATCCAGGTCTGGTGTAATCCAAGTGGTTACCATGACGATCCACACTGTCCCAGTCAATGAAGAGCAGGATGTTCCCCATTGGCTGGGAGAGCAGTGCAGTGACGTGAGCTAACATCAATGGGTCAGCCCAGGTCACTGCAGGGGATGACAAGTGCTGCTGTCAGCGAGGTACATTCCCTGCGCTGATCTCCTGCACTGCTGACAGCACCTGTCACTGAGTTCAATGACCTTCACAGCCAAGTATCGCGAGAGGCCCGTGACGTCACCGCTAGTCAGTTTCGGGTCGGAAGCGAGAGAAGGTGATGTGACAAGCGGCGGCCATGGAGGACAGTGACAGCGCTGAGGTCGGGACTTCATCACCGCAGGTAAGCCGAGTGGGACCATGTGTGCAGAGTGCCAGGTGGGCAGAGCCTAGTGTGGTAATGTGTGCAGAGTGACAGGTGGGCGGAGCCTAGCGGGGCAATGTGTGCAGAGTGCCAGGTGGGCAGAGCCTAGCGGGACCATGTGTGCAGAGTAACAGGTGGGCGGAGCCTAGCGGGGTAATGTGTGCAGAGTGCCAGGTGGGCAGAGCCTAGCGGGGTAATGTATGCAGAGTGTCAGGTGGGTGGAGCCTAGCGGGACAATGTGTGCAGAGTGCCAGGTGGGCGGAGCCTAGCAGCGCTATGTGTGCAGAGTGCCAGGTGGGCGGAGCCTAGCGGGACCATGTGTGCAGAGTGCCAGGTGGGCGGAGCCATGTGTGCTGGCAGCGGAGTGCAAAGTGGGTGGAGCCTAGCGGGGTCATGTGGCGCTGAGGACGTCAGTGTCGTGGACTGCATGGCTGGAGACAGGTGAGTGTGAGTGTGTGTGTGTGTATGTATGTGTACATGCCGCGTGCAGGAGGAGGCGGCACGAGCTGAGCGGGGAAGTATGGGTTTCCTGCACATGTAACTAGGATAAATATCGGGTTACTAACCAAAGCGCTTTGGTTGGATACCCGATGTTTATCTTGGTTACCAGCTTCTGGCAGGCTGCCAGCAATGGCTCCTGCACACTGTAGCTGTAAAAAGCCCTGCTTTTTGCTGCTAGAACCGTTCTCGAACGTAACTAGAACTATCGAACTTTAGCAAAAATCTCGAGTTCTAGTTCGATCTAGAAGACCCCCCAAAATCACTCGAACCGCGAAATGGAGAACCGCGAACCGCGCTCAACTCTAGCCATAATCCTCCAACACTTCCAACTGATTTTCCAGCATGTCACGGCCAACAACATGGCTTTCTTCTGGCCTTGGGTGTTATGATCTGGAACCATGAAGATCACAATGTATCATTGGCAAAAAGGTGACAAGAGCATTGGCAACTAATCTGGCCGCCATCCCCTTACTAACCATCAACACTAGAAGTAGCCGAGGGGTGAACTAACATCCTATGCACCGCGAACCCAGCCAGAGAACTAGGTATCTAGGTATAAAGGAAGGAAAGATGAATAACTCTCTGCCTCAGAAATAGAAATAGACCGCAAAGGTAAAGCAAGTTTCCCACATTCAAAGACTGCGGTGATATAGGAAAACACAATACACAGATAGATGATAGGATTAGCAAAGGTGAGGCCCCACTGACTAAATAGGACAAGATAGGAAAGGGGCTGATGGTGGCCAGAGAAAAACCCTACAAAAATCCAAATACCTGATAGTACAAAAAGCCCTTAGATCGCTAGATCTGAACTCCGTCCTTTACCAGGCGCTCTTGTCTTACCAGTGAACAGAAAGCAGGAACCATTACAAATTCAAGAAGCAACAAACACATGGACTTATAGGAGCAATACTCCAAACATAGCTGCAGGGAGCTTCCCAGCTAAGTAACTGAGAGGGAAGATTCCTGCATGCAAATAAACTGACAATAACCACAGTAAATGACAAACTCAGATAAGAGCAAAAAGAACAAAACAACATAAGAAAGAACCAAGCACTTATCTGGGGAAGATGTGGTCTGGAGCAGGATGAGAAGGCTGGTAAACAAAGAACAAATGACATCCCACTCAGACTGCTAGCAGACCAAGGTTTAAATAGGCAGAGCGTTAGCAATGGAAACGCCCATTGCTCCAGCACACCTGGTCTCTGTCCAAACCATTCCTGGCCACAAGAGGGAGCTTCACAGCAGCAAAAGCATAACTGACATTCACAACAGTATAGTGTGCGGGGGGAGACGGGGTTTAGATCAGTGCTGGTGAGTGCTGAAAGAATGGCGAGTGCCATTTTTATTTTCCTAACCACGCGTCCAGTGGGGCGGGCCAGGCTATCAGCCAATCACAGACACACACACAGCAAAGTGAATTTCTGCCAGACAAGCAAGGGCATGTTTTATTGGCTATGCATGTCACATGTCCTTGCTCTATAAGACCCGGCCATTTTCCCCATCGCCGCCATTATCTGCTGTGGGTGTGTGTCATTCACCGCTCCCGCTGCTGCTGCTGTGGGCACTATACACTTATACAGAGCAATCTACACATTGGTTAGGGATTAGGGACTAGTAATTTCAGCCTTTTTCAGGGCTAGATTAGAGCAGTTCATAGCCATTTTTGCGAGGCAGGTCTGTGCCAGCGCTGTGCAAGGGTTTTTCACAGCGTCTGTCTAAATCAGCTCAGGCAATTCCTTGGGGCATAGTATCAGCGTGTGTGATAGTCAGTGATGTACCACTGCTTTTCACAAACATAGCCCAGTTCTCCATTTCTGCTAGACAATTTTTAACTGCAAAAAGTGCAGGAAATTCCTTAGGGCATAGTATCAGCATGTGTGATAGTCAGTGACGTACCACTGCTTTCCACAAACATAGCCCATTTCTCCATTTCTGCTAGACAATTTTTAACTGGAGCTAGTCCAGGCAATCCCTTGGGCATAGTATCAGTGTGTGATAGTCAGTGGCGTGGCACTGCTGTCAAGAAAGCTACCCCACCTCTCCATCTGTAGTAGCCAATTTGTAACTGCAGCTAGTCCAGGCAATCCCTTGGGCATAGTATCAGTGTGTGATAGTCAGTGGCGTAGCACTGCTGTCAAGAAAGCTACACCACCTCTCCATCTGTAGTAGCCAATTTTTAACTGCAACAAACAGTTGCCAATCTGTTCACATACAAAATGAGTGGCAAAAGGCCAGATGCTGGTGGAAAGGGGAACAGGCGTGTTGGAAAGGGAAAAAAAGTTTGTGTCAGTGGGGTAGGTGGTAAAGCAACAGTAACATCTGCTGAAGAAAGACCATCTTTCTGTCTCAAAAAGATGTCTACTTCTTTCCGTGGACAATCTGACATGATCCCTTTCTTACGGACATGACCATCGTTACCAAATGTAGATGAGGCACCAAAAGAGCAGGTGCTTGAATGGATCTCAAGTGCTCCATCAAGTGGCCTCTTCTCTACTTCAACTTGATCAAAATCCCAAATACTCCAGTGCTCTGAGGTGTCACCCCAATCGCACTTGCTTCCTACCAGCTCTCAAGTCTCCACCCGCCCGCTGGGTATGCAGTAACAGAGATGGTGGAGTCTGCAGAGCTGTTCAGTCACACTATAGCCTGGGAATCAGAGGTCTTCTCCAAAGCTGCAGTGAGTCCAGACAAAGAAATGATCTGCACTGATGCCCAGAAGCTTTGTGAGTCGGATCCAGGCCCAGATGAAGAAGGTTCTAAGCATAATGTAAGCCCTCATTACCAAACTGTAACTCCTCTTGGTGAAGACGAGGAGGAACATGCTGATGACGATGAGACTCAGATACCTGATTGGAATGACAACTTGACTATTCGGTCAGGGGAGGAAGAGGTTGGCTCTGAGGACGAGGGGAGTGAGAACACAGAGAGTGATGATGAGGTTGGAGATCCCACTTAATGTCAACCCATAGTCAGCCAGTCAATGAGGTCAGCAGAGGAGGTGGAGGAGGATGCTACTGACGACGAGGTTAGGTTGCGCCTTCCTGGACAGAGACAGAGTACTGGAAGCAGCCAGCCCTCGGTCCCTCAGATGTGGACAAGTAAAAGACCATTTCCTCCTAGCCATGACAAAGCTAAGAGGTTGACTTTCAGCATCTGCAAGCCTCGAGACCTTATCATCGCAGTGCCCCAGTACCAGATGCTCAGTCGCCAATACTTCTCCAAGAAAGGTGTGCCTGCGCTACACCAGCATGTCGCACACAACATCACTGCTTCCTTGAGAAACTCTGTTTGTGAATGGGTGCATTTCATCACCGATACTTGGACCAGTAAGCATGGACAGGGACGTTACATGTCGCTGACTGGGCACTAGGTAACTATAGTAAGAAATGGAGAAGGGTCTGCTGTACAAGGCGTGCCACCCCCTCGAGTTGTGCATCAATACTCTGTATGTAGAAGTTCCTCAACTGCTTATGTATCTTACACCTCGTCTGGGTCCTCCACCTCCGCTCAAAGGCTGTCTGGTCAGGCCACCCGCATTGTAACTGCGCACAAGGAATCCCGCACACCTCCTTACTATTCTGGCAGCACAGCTCAACGGCATCAGGAGGTCTTTACGTTGAAATGTCTGGGAAATGTGAGTCACACAGCTGACAAGTTGTGGTCACTCAGCTCTGGAGATCGAGTTTGATCAACGGTTGTCTCCACTCAACCTGCAGCCAGGGAAGACCGTGTGCGACAATGCTAAAAACCTGGGTGCGGCCCTTTGCCGGGGCAATGTGACACACGTGCCTTGTAAGGCTCACGTGTTGAACCTTGTTGTCCAGCCACTATCCCGGCCTACATGGGCTTCTGCAGAATGCACGGTCACGACGTGCTCACTTCCGCTGTTCACACCTCGCAGCTGAACGACTTTCATCGCTCCAGATGTCTTTCGGCCTGCCGATTCATCGGCTGAAATGCGATGTGCCGACACGCTGGAATTCGACTCTCCACATGTTGCAGCGACTGTGGCAGCACCGCCGAGCCCTGGTGCAATACGTTATGACGTATAGCCTTGGCCAACGAGATCCAGAGGTGGGGCAGATCACGCTGCTGGAGTGGTCTCATATCAAGGACCTATGCACCCTTCTGCACAGTTTCGACATGGCGACGAAGATGTTTAGCGCTGACGATGCCATTATCAGCATGACAATTCCAGTCATTTACATGCTGGAGCACACTCTTAACACTATTAGGAGTCAGGTGGTGGGACAAGAGGAAAGAAAGGAAGTAGAGGAGGATTCATATGTGGATGGGATACCAAGATCTACAAGGTCCAGACGGTCAGCAGCACCAAGGCGGCAGGAATGGAACGTTGGGGGAGAGGGATTAACAAAGGCACATGGTAGCAGCCAAACTGTTGAGGAAGGTGCAGGAGCACAGGAAGAAATGGAGGACGAACTGGCAATGGGCATAGAAGACTCAGCAGATGAGGGAGACCTTGCTCACATTTCTGTTGTGCGAGGTTGGGCGGAGTGGGCAGAGGAAGGAAGCATGATTCTCACCTCGCCGCCACCAACACAGTAAGGACTTGGTCCTCCTGGATGCGCAAGACACATGAGTGCCTTCTTGCTGCACTACCTACAACATGACCCTCGGATTGTCAGAATTTGAAGTAATGCTGACTACTCGGTTGCCACACTCTTAGATCCCCGGTACAAGTCAAAATTTGGCGAAATAATTCCTGCCATAGAAAGAGACGCACATATGCAGGAGTATCAGCAGAAGCTGTTACACAACACAATATGAGATTGGCTTTTCCACTAAACACCAGTGGCGCACAGAGGGAATCTCTCAGTTCTAACTTGCCAACCATGGGACTGTCGAGTCATTATCACTCAAACCGTACCAGCAACACCGTATCTGGTGGTAACAGAAATTTTATGGAATCGTTTCATGAATTTTTTAGACCATCCTTAGCAAGGCCACAAGACACAAGAGGTTTGACACATAGTCAACGCCTGGAGAGGATGTTACAGGTGTATTTCTAAGTGAATATCGATGCCATGACTGTGCAACTGGAGCCTTGCTCATTTTGGGCTTCCAATCTGGAAAAATGGCCTGAGCTCGCCACTTACGCCTTGGAGATCTTGTCGTGTCCCGCAGCCAGCGTTCTCTCGGAACATGTATTCAGTGTTGGGTGTGTGCTGACAGATAAGCGCACGCATCTGTCCAGTGACAATATGGACAGACTGACGTTCATCAAGATGAACAAATCATGGATCCGCAAGGACTTTTCTACCCCTGTGTCATCCTGGGGAGAATAAAGGCTTTTATATTTTTGATTGTGCTTCATGCAAATCAACATTTTAAGTTTGCAACTGTGGGACAATTGATAACACTTAAGTGGTATCTGTGGCCAAGTTTTTTGAAAAAATGGAGACTCTTGGAGTCCACTTGCTGTGTTTTACAGGCTTTTAGAAGGGCATGACATGCCTATATCTGTGTCTTCTCCACCTTTGACTCGTCCAGCTCTTTTCTTCCAGCAAGAGTATATGTACTTGTCACTTTTCCATGGGTTTGTGACGTCTTCTGAGTTGTTGGTCACTTTGCGGACACCTTAAAAGGTGTTTTCTATGCGTTTGTATGTGTTTGTGTTTGCCTGCCATTGTTTTCAATGGGGTTCAACGGTGTTCGTCGAACGTTCGATGAACACACCTGCCGTTCGACGAACCGAACCAAACTCGAATACTAGGGGATGGCTCATATCTACTGCACACATTGCACGATTGCTAGCCCTTGAGATGATGCCGTATCGGCTTGTGGGAACAGAGGCTTTCCACGACCTTTTGGCGGTGTTAGAACATCGGTACTTGGTGCCACCACTATTTTTCTCATTGTGCCGTCCCCGCGCTCCACAACCACAATCACGTGTCTGTAAACATCAAATGGGCTCTCACCAAAGACGTAACAGGGAAGGTCCACTTTACCACAGACACGTGGACAAGCGGAGGTGGACAGGGATGCTACATCTCACTGACGGCTTACTGGGTGAACCTGTGTAACGCCTGCCTGGATCCACAGACTCAGACGGGTTGTAATGGACAGGCTAAAGGGAAGCCAGTCACCAAGCAGGACCCCCAGAACCCTGAAACACTTTAACCCCTATTCAGGTATTTGTAATTACACAGGGCCCTGGAGATCACTACCTGTGGAAGGCTGCAGTCTGAAAGAGTAGTCGTCAGGCAGAGACAAACCAGGAATTGCAGAACAGGGACAGAATCGGCAGGCAAGGATGTCATCAGAAAACAAGCAGTGGTCAAATCCGAATCGGGCAGCAAGGTACATAAACAGCAGGCAGGAGAGCTAGTCAGGAAACAAGCAGAGATCAGCACACAGGAATCACTATACAAATAACACAGGAACCAGGAATAGAACTATATATGGCAATGGTCAGATGACAAGAGGGGGAATAAGAAGGGTGTGGTGTCTTCCCATTGGCTGCAGGTGAATGATGGCAACTTCAGCTGGAAGACACAAGTCACCTACAGTCAGCCAGTGGTACTGCAGGTTCCAGGGAAACCCAGCCTAGTGGATGAGTGGAGCCTGCGCTCAGCAGAGCCACGGGCACCGACTCCTCTCCCATCACCAGTACTATCCATGGCGGGAACACGGCGTCACCTGCTGATCCGAGCAGAAGTCGCAGGACCGGACTCTGGTGGGCACATGACAACCTGGTGGCGGCTGGTACAGAGTCTGAGTCGGCAACATCCCATAATGTTCAAACACCCAGAATAGCGGGGCCCACTTTAATCACAGTTTCAGTAGCCTCTAAGACAGCAACAATTCCCTCCTCCTCCTACTCTTCATCTGGCTGCTGTGCATCTTCCTCAACATCCGCCAGTGTCCAACCGTCGAAAATATTCCCCAGCTGGGATCTCTGCAGCACTGCCTCGGCTAAGCAGCAACATGCTCTACTGAAGCTCATCTGTATCGGTGACAAATCGTACATGGCACCTGAGCTTTTGAAAGCCATAACTGAACAGACAGATAAGTGGCTTGAGCCATTGGACCTCCGTCCAGGGATTGTAGTGTGCGATAATGGTCTTAATCTGGTGGCGGCTTTGAAGCTTGGAAAGCTTGTACACATTCCTTGTATTGACCACGTTTTAAATTTAGTAGTTCAGCACTTTCTGAAGAAATACCCTGGGATACCAGACCTACTTACCAATGAACGACGTATTAGCGCACATTTCCGCAAGTCATCTCCCTCTTTTGCTGGCCTGGCAGTGCTGCAGCAGCGCTTACACTTGCTTCTTCACAGACTAATATGTGACCTCCCTACGAGATAGAATTCAACCTATCATATGTTGGCCAAGATCCATGAGGAGAAGAGGGCAGTATCCCAATTCCAGCTGGAACATGCCCATCAGACGCAGCTGCCAGACATAAGTACTGCCGAATGGGTGTGGTATGCAGGCATTTGTCAGGTCTTGGAGAATTTTGATTACTGTACCAAGATTGTGAGCAGTGAGGATGCTGTTATAAGCATTACCATTCCACTGATTTGTTTATTGAAATGCTCTCTGTATGGTCTGACTGGCCAAAGTGTTCATGCACCTGAGTTGTTTGTGGATCCAGACTTCACAATGGTTACTAGTAATCCACACAACCTCGGCCAACAAGCTCGAGCCACCTTTGCTCAGCATCATGAGGATAAGGATTATTAGGATGATTAAGAACAGGAATGCTTTGAAGTTGGTAACCAAGGGATTGACAACTCAAGCTTCAGGGCTGTCCAGCATGGATGGCCTGAGTAGTAGCAGCAGGAGGCAAGAGAGACTGAGGAGGAGAGGCAGTTTAGGGAGAGAGAATATATTCTTAGCAGTGACACACAAAGGTTTCCAGATCAGAGTCTGGGACACATGGCACAGTTGATGTCACACTGCCTTTCTCATGACTGTTGGCTAATCCACATTTTGTCAGACAACAAATACTGGTTATGTACCTTTCTTGACCCCCACTACAAAGAAAAATTCGCTTCGCTACTTGTCAAGGCAAATAAGGATTGTACTACGGAAACATTCAAGAGGGCTGTAGTGGAGCAGTTGATGAAACGATTACCCTCAGATCATGCTGGCGTCAGAGTTAGCATGTCATCTCACGCAACAGGATTACAAGAGAGGGCTACGCATAGTAGGAGCAACACAGGCGGGGGACTAATGTGCCAAAACTGGTCCATTTTCCACAAACCGTCAACTGCGAATCAGATAACGGTTGGGGGAACTATGACAAGGAGGGAACAGTTAAGTAAGATGGTGAGGGACTATGTAGGTGACCGTATCAGTGTGATTTCAGAGTCTACTGTTCCCTTTAACTATTGGGTTTCCAAGCTCAACACTTGGCCAGATCTTGCGTTATACGCTTTTGAAGTGCTAGCTTGCCATACTGTGAGTGTGTTGTCTGAGTGTCTTTTCAGCTCAGCTGGGTCAATAATAACAGATAGTCGCACACGACTATCCACGGAAAGTGTAGACAGTTTGACGATGATCAAAATGAACCATAGATGGATTGCCCTAGAGTATCTAAGGCCGTCTATTAATAATACCCAATAAGTGTAGCCCCAAAATCTGGAATTCTTAAGTTCAAATAAGTTCCATTGTTTCTCATTCAAGACTATTTTGTCTTCTATCATCTAATGACACTGCATGACTAATCTAACTTGTTATGCTGCTGCGATGTAATTGTTTGGCCCAATCACCCAGGGCAATATTTTTCAAGCCTTTGTACATTATGCACTGGCACAAGTACTGTCGAGGCTACACTGTCTGGAACAATTGGTCAGCAGTCTCTATTTGTGTTCTTTATTGATGCTGTGCTACATGGTGTGTTACACATGGCCCCCTGCAAAATCAGAATTTTTTTTCCTCCTTGGCAAGTTATTCCCTATTGCTTATCCTACCAATTTTTTTAAAATAATCTCTTGGGAGTACCTTATGGTGCTTTGCTACATGGTGTCTGAACCATTACACCCTAGGGGAACTGAATTTATTAAACTCCTTGGCATGTTATGCCCTGTTGCTAATTCTACCAATTTTTTTTAAAAAAGCTGTTGGGAGCTGTTGGAATACCTTGTGATGCTGTGCTACATGGTGTCTGAACCATTCCCCCCGGGGAAACTGAATTTTTTTAAATCCTTGGTGTTAGCTAGTGGAAGAAAGCCTGAGTTCCAGAGTAAAACAACTGCCACTTCCACGGTGCTGCATGGTGCTGCATGCTTCACAAACTGCGGTCTAAGAAGCAGGCGATGGCGCCTCCTGCTCCCAACCTGCTTTTGGTCAGATGAAATCATCATCAACGACATCAGCTTCGATGTCCCAGCGTGGCATTCATTTGTCCATAAAACATACATTACTGAATCATTTGAATAGAATTTGAGTACGTATTCCAACTTTCACACTAATGATATAGGGGATGCAGAAATATACAAATGACTGCCATCCCTCCCTAATGTATGTTACAGGGCCCACCTGAGAGTCCTAAGAAGTCTGAGATTTGAGGACAGCCAGTGGCCCTTCCTACATTTGAGTAGAGGGCCACTGGAGCCGGTGGTGTTGGTGGAGGTGGAGGAGGAGGAGGGCAAGGTCAACATCCCAATGGGCACATTGTAGCTGACCTTTTAAAGTGCTGTCAAATATGTCCCAAAAAAGGAGGTGTGAGACAGACACCAATATAATGTATAAGTTACAGCCCTTTCTAATTGAAAAAGAAGGAAAAATGTAAAAAACGAAACGTGTGAACATATGCTAAAGTGTTTTTTGTTTTTTGAGGTCAGGGCTTGATATGACGTTTTTACAGTGATTACGCACTAGGAACGATTTCTTAGCAATTTTCCCTCTTTTACTTTGCTTTGAGAGCTGTTCTAGCGACTACGTAAATGCCGCGTGTGCTCTGACCACGTTATTCAAAGACACAAGAAATGCAGTCAGACACCTTCTACAGGCTGTGCTCATACTGTTTCAGCCTTTTCCCATCCATTTCAGCCTTTTCCTCAGTCACCACAGGTCACCAACAGGTCACCGAGCTGTGGCTCAACCTGTGTAGTGCAAGGCCCATGGCTGACTTCTGTGCAAAGACACTATGGGCACTGCAGGGCCATTAATGCCACTGTCCTGCTCTCTGCCTCTAATTTCTTGAAATGTGGAGACTCCAAGATGGGTCTCAAAGTTGTATTGTGTCTGTAATTGCAGAGTTCTCAAAGCAAGAGGCCTACTCCTTTCACTCATTCAACATTTCTTATGTTAATAGTCTAGGAAATTAATGGCTGTTCCACAACAATGCGATTCCAGTGTAAAAAGGTTTGAGCTGTTTTAGTAGCTTTTGGGCCTTCCTTAAGGTGTCTATACATTTTATTTTGCTTCCCATTGCATTCAGTGGGTTCGGCTAGGTTCGTCGAACCATTTAGAGAACCGTTTAGTAAACACAGGCGAGCTCGGCAAATCCGAACCAAATCGAGCTTTGGCCGTCTCGCTCCTGCATCATCCTCTCCAGTTGCTCACTATGTGACTGGCTTGTACTCTGTACTGCTGGTGCGTGGGATGGTCTAAAAAATATGTTAAACAATTCACAGAAATTGCTTCTGCCACTTAAACTGCTGCTGCTAATGTTTCTGCGATAACAACTTGACGTGTCCGGGGTTGGTAGTCTAGAATAGCAATGCACACTGTGTGCTTCTTTACTCTCTGGGAGAAAACTACTCTTAAGATTGTGTACAAGTTGGTTTCGATACTTCAGCATGTGCACATCTCTTTCTATAGCAGGAAGCATCTGGCAAAATTTACTCCTGAACTGTGAAGCTAACAGAGTGGCAACCGAGTAGTCATCACTATTTCTAATTATAACGGGCCAGTTTTTTTAAAATATTTTGAGTGAATCTCTTTCTGACTGAGCTCTCCGCCCTATAAACCAGGCTGTGTTCATGATCCTTATACCAGGAGTGCTAGCTGCCCAGACATGAAGGTTAGTCCAAATAGTGGCATTTCAAGTTAGATTTGTTAGTCTAGCTGCCCAGACATGGATGTTTTTAACCTAGATAGTGGCATTTTAGTTAGGTACCCGGAATATTGAGATTTACCTTGCCGCTGGTTTCCGGGCTTACATGCATTGGCCAATTCATAAACTAAACTCATTTTTTAATATAGCAGTAATACAGTACCAGAGTTCTCTTATACATTGATGCCGTTTTAGTGTGCAGCTGTTTGTATTTTGTATTTGCCCCATGACCAGACTGTGTTGGCCCAGGCTATGCATCATGACATACTGCACCAGGGTTGCTGCCACAGTTGCTGAATTATGTGCAGTGCGGAATTCCACCATGTCTTAGAAGAAGGAAAAGTACTGTACACAGTGCCCCTCCCTCATGGTGTGTATGTGGTATTGCATTTGTGTATGTGGTATTGCACCTGTTCAGGTCATTGGAGCTGAAAAGCAGTGACACATACACAGCGCCCCTGTCCTTATGGTGTATATGTGGTACTGCACATCAGTCTGTTCAGGTCAGTGGAGCTGAAAGGCAGCAACACATACACAGCGCCCCCTGTCCTTATGGTGTGTACGTGGTACTGCACCTCAGTCTGTTCAGGTCAGTGGAGCTGAGAGGCAGCAACACATACACAGCGCCCCCGTCCTGATAGTGTGTATGTGGTACTGCACCTCAGTCTGTTCAGGTCTGTGGAGCTGAGATGCAGCAACACATATAACCTAAGGGCTCTTTATTATGTAGAAACCAGAGATTTTTTTTCTAATTTCTTACATTCCCCTTTAACATCTGTATTTTGGACTTTTTGGTCCGGAGTACACGCAGCATCGGCCGCCGGCTCCATGGTGCCTTGTCTGGTATCATCTGGTACATTTATCCACAGGATTTGTATAGTAGATGCTGATACCACTAATAGGGCCACAACGTGCGCCGCTCTCAGTCCAGAGACGCAGAACTCCCATCCTAGTGTACAGGAATTTATACCATCTTTCCATAAATAGCGGCAGCGCCTCATTCTCCAGATACATGTCGCCCCATTGGTGAGATCCGCATGTACCATCCATGATGTAATATACGGGATACAGCATAAATGGTTGAAATCAGAAGACTCCTATAAGAACGAGGAGAGACGTGGCGACATAACCTCTTCACGACCCATAATGGATATATCCGTCATGGAGCGTGTGAGGTTAGTCCCCGCCCCATGCCGTCGGCAGGTTGCGGCGATCCGAGTGGAATCGCGTTCCACCCGGAACATTTAACCCCTTACATCTCGCTGCCAAAGTCTGGCAGTGAGATTCATAGTATCATAGTATCATAGTTTTTAAGGTTGAAGGGAGACTCTAAGTCCGTCTAGTTCAACCCGTAGCCTAACATGTTGATCCAGAGGAAGGCAAAAAAACCCCAATGTGGCAAACAAGTTCCAATGGGGAAAAATTTCCTTCCTGACTCCACATCCGGCAATCAGACTAGTTCCCTGGATCAATACCCTGTCATAAAATCTAATATACTTAACTGGTAATATTAAATTTTTCAAGAAAGGCGTCCAGGCTCTGCTTAAATGTTAGTAGTGAATCACTCATTACAACATCATGCGGCAGAGAGTTCCATAGTCTCACTGCTCGTACAGTAAAGAATCCTCGTCTGTGATTATGATTAAACTTTCTTTCCTCAAGACGTAGCAGATGCCCCCGTGTTCCAGTCGCAGGCCTAGGTGTAAAAAGATCTTTGGAAAGGTCTCTGTACTGTCCCCTCATATATTTATACATTGTGATTAGATCCCCCCTAAGCCTTCGTTTTTCCAAACTAAATAACCCCAAGTTTAATAACCTGTCTTGGTATTGCAGCCCACCCATTCCTCTAATAATCTTGGTCGCTTTTCTCTGCACCCTCTCCAGTTCAGCTATGTCCTTCTTATATATCGGTGACCAGAATTGTACACAGTATTCTAAGTGCGGTCGCACTAGTGACTTGTACAGAGGTAGAACTATATTTTTTTCATGAACACTTATACCTCTTTTAATACATGCCATTATTTTATTAGCCCTGGCAGCAGTGGCCTGACACTGTCCACTAAAGTGAAGTTTACCATCCACCCATACACCCAAGTCTTTTTCTGTGTCTGTTTTACCCAGTGTTCTACAATTAAGTACATAATCATAAATGTTATTTCCTCTACCCAAGTGCATGACCTTATATTTATCTACATTGAACTTCAATTGCCACTTCTCAGCTCAATCCTCCAATTTACATAAATCTCCCTGTAATATAAAATTATCCTCCTCTGTATTGATTACCCTGCAGAGTTTAGTATCATCTGCAAATATTGAAATTCTACTCCGCATGCCCCCAACAAGGTCATTTATAAATATGTTGAAAAGAAGCGGGCCCAATACTGACCCCTGTGGTACCCCACTATGAACTGAGACCCAGTCCGAGTACGTACCATTAATAACCACCCTTTGTTTCCTATCACTGAGCCAGTTTTTAACCCAGTTACACATATTTTCCCCTATCCCCATTATTCTCATTTTATGTACCAACCTTTTGTGTGGCACCGTATCAAAAGCTTTTGAAAAGTCCATATACACAACATCCACTGCATTTCCCTGGTCCAAGCTTGAACTTACCTCTTCATAGAAGCTGATCAAATTAGTTTGACAGGATCGATCCCTCATAAACCCATGTTGATACTCTGTCATAAGGTTATTTTTCTTGAGATACTCCAGTATAGCATCTCTCAAGAAACCCTCAAGGATTTTACCAACCGTAGAGGTTAAACTTACTGGCCTATAATTTCCCGGCTCAGTTTTTGTCCCCTTTTTGAATATTGGCACCACATTTGCTATGCGCCAGTCCTGCGGTACCGACCCTGTTATTAAGGAATCTGAGAAGATTAAAAATAATGGTCTATTTATCACAGAACTCAATTCCTGTAGTACTCTGGGGTAGAGATGAGCGAACCGGTCCCGGTTCGGCTCGAGGTCGGTTCGCCGAACGGAGGTCCCGTTCGAGTTCGGCTCGTCGAACGTTCGACGAACCGAACTCGAGCCAATAGGAAACAATGGCAGGCAATCACAAACACAGTAAAACACCTAGAAAACACCCTCAAAGGTGTCCAAAAGGTGACAAACAACTCAAACACATGGGAAAGTGACAAGGACATATACTCATGCGAAAACAAAACAGCTGGACAAGGAAAAAGAGGAGGACACACAGATATAGGCATGGCACGCCATTCTAAAATCATGTAAAACACCGCAAGGTGACTCCAAGCGTAGTCTCCCTTTTTTTCCAAAAATTGGGCCCCACACACACCCACCCATTCAGTGGCAGCAGTTGGGTCCCAGTTGTACAATTCACAGCTAGATTTGCATCAAGCACATTCAAAAATACGCCATTCTTATCCGTCCACAGGATGACACCGGGGTAGGTAGCAAAGTCTTTCCTGATCCCAGCTCTGTTCATCTTGGCTTCTTTTAAAAACACAGCAAGCAAGGGTTACTCCAAGCGGAGCCTCCCTTTTTTCCAAAAATTGGGCCACACAGACACCCACCCCATCAGTGGCAGCACTTGGGCCCTAGTTGCAAACAGGATGTTTTGATTTGCATCAAGCACATTCAAAAATACGCCATTCTTATCCGTCCCCAGGATGACACCGGGGTAGGTAGATAAAGTCTTTGCTGACCCATGACTTGTTCATCTTGGCTTCTTTTAAAAACAATGTAAGCAAGGGTTACTCCAAGCGGAGTCTCCCTTTTTTCCAAAAATTGGGCCCCACACACACCCACCCCTTCAGTGGCAGCAGCTGTGCCCCAGTTGTACACTTCACAGCTACATTTGCATCAAGCACATTCAAAAATACGCCATTCTTATCCGTCCCCAGGATGACACCGGGGTAGGTAGCAAAGTCTTTCCTGATCCCAGCTCTGTTCATCTTGGCTTCTTTTAAAAACACAGCAAGCAAGGGTTACTCCAAGCGGAGCCTCCCTTTTTTCCAAAAATTGGGCCACACAGACACCCACCCCATCAGTGGCAGCACTTGGGCCCTAGTTGCAAACAGGATGTTTTGATTTGCATCAAGCACATTCAAAAATACGCCATTCTTATCCGTCCCCAGGATGACACCGGGGTAGGTAGCAAAGTCTTTCCTGATCCCAGCTCTGTTCATCTTGGCTTCTTTTAAAAACACAGCAAGCAAGGGTTACTCCAAGCGGAGCCTCCCTTTTTTCCAAAAATTGGGCCACACAGACACCCACCCCATCAGTGGCAGCACTTGGGCCCTAGTTGCAAACAGGATGTTTTGATTTGCATCAAGCACATTCAAAAATACGCCATTCTTATCCGTCCCCAGGATGACACCGGGGTAGGTAGCAAAGTCTTTCCTGATCCCAGCTCTGTTCATCTTGGCTTCTTTTAAAAACACAGCAAGCAAGGGTTACTCCAAGCGGAGCCTCCCTTTTTTCCAAAAATTGGGCCACACAGACACCCACCCCATCAGTGGCAGCACTTGGGCCCTAGTTGCAAACAGGATGTTTTGATTTGCATCAAGCACATTCAAAAATACGCCATTCTTATCCGTCCCCAGGATGACACCGGGGTAGGTAGCAAAGTCTTTCCTGATCCCAGCTCTGTTCATCTTGGCTTCTTTTAAAAACACAGCAAGCAAGGGTTACTCCAAGCGGAGCCTCCCTTTTTTCCAAAAATCGGGCCACACAGACACCCACCCCATCAGTGGCAGCACTTGGGCCCTAGTTGCAAACAGGATGTTTTGATTTGCATCAAGCACATTCAAAAATACGCCATTCTTATCCGTCCCCAGGATGACACCGGGGTAGGTAGCAAAGTCTTTCCTGATCCCAGCTCTGTTCATCTTGGCTTCTTTTAAAAACACAGCAAGCAAGGGTTACTCCAAGCGGAGCCTCCCTTTTTTCCAAAAATTGGGCCACACAGACACCCACCCCATCAGTGGCAGCACTTGGGCCCTAGTTGCAAACAGGATGTTTTGATTTGCATCAAGCACATTCAAAAATACGCCATTCTTATCCGTCCCCAGGATGACACCGGGGTAGGTAGCAAAGTCTTTCCTGATCCCAGCTCTGTTCATCTTGGCTTCTTTTAAAAACACAGCAAGCAAGGGTTACTCCAAGCGGAGCCTCCCTTTTTTCCAAAAATTGGGCCACACAGACACCCACCCCATCAGTGGCAGCACTTGGGCCCTAGTTGCAAACAGGATGTTTTGATTTGCATCAAGCACATTCAAAAATACGCCATTCTTATCCGTCCCCAGGATGACACCGGGGTAGGTAGCAAAGTCTTTCCTGATCCCAGCTCTGTTCATCTTGGCTTCTTTTAAAAACACAGCAAGCAAGGGTTACTCCAAGCGGAGCCTCCCTTTTTTCCAAAAATTGGGCCACACAGACACCCACCCCATCAGTGGCAGCACTTGGGCCCTAGTTGCAAACAGGATGTTTTGATTTGCATCAAGCACATTCAAAAATACGCCATTCTTATCCGTCCCCAGGATGACACCGGGGTAGGTAGCAAAGTCTTTCCTGATCCCAGCTCTGTTCATCTTGGCTTCTTTTAAAAACACAGCAAGCAAGGGTTACTCCAAGCGGAGCCTCCCTTTTTTCCAAAAATTGGGCCACACAGACACCCACCCCATCAGTGGCAGCACTTGGGCCCTAGTTGCAAACAGGATGTTTTGATTTGCATCAAGCACATTCAAAAATACGCCATTCTTATCCGTCCCCAGGATGACACCGGGGTAGGTAGCAAAGTCTTTCCTGATCCCAGCTCTGTTCATCTTGGCTTCTTTTAAAAACACAGCAAGCAAGGGTTACTCCAAGCGGAGCCTCCCTTTTTTCCAAAAATTGGGCCACACAGACACCCACCCCATCAGTGGCAGCACTTGGGCCCTAGTTGCAAACAGGATGTTTTGATTTGCATCAAGCACATTCAAAAATACGCCATTCTTATCCGTCCCCAGGATGACACCGGGGTAGGTAGCAAAGTCTTTCCTGATCCCAGCTCTGTTCATCTTGGCTTCTTTTAAAAACACCGCAAGCAAGGGTTACTCCAAGCGGAGCCTCCCTTTTTTCCAAAAATTGGGCCACACAGACACCCACCCCTCAGTGGCAGCACTTGGGCCCTAGTTGCAAACAGGATGTTTTGATTTGCATCAAGCACATTCAAAAATACGCCATTCTTATCCGTCCCCAGGATGACACCGGGGTAGGTAGCAAAGTCTTTCCTGATCCCAGCTCTGTTCATCTTGGCTTCTTTTAAAAACACAGCAAGCAAGGGTTACTCCAAGCGGAGCCTCCCTTTTTTCCAAAAATTGGGCCACACAGACAGGGCCGGCTCCAGGTTTTTGTGGGCCCCGGGCGGAAGAGTCTCACTGGGCCCCATCCACACGCAGACACGCACATACAGACACGCACACACACATACAGGCATACGCACATATACATATTTGAAGACAAACTCACAAAAATACTTATAAACAGACAAATCTATAGTCATACACACTGACATACATAGATACACATCATTGCATACAGACACATACCCGCTTGTCTCCATCCAGCTCCTCCTAGACATGTGGCTGTGCTGCATGATGGTCGTAACAGACATGGCTGTGCACAGAGCACACTGACACTGCTGTATATACATCACAGGAGGGGCAGGGGGTATAGACATTACTGGGGGGCATAGATGTTACTGGAGTAGCAAACAGCTCTGGGGGTATACACATTACTGGGGTGGGTTGCACATACGGCTCTGGGGGGCTGCACACATGGCTATGGGGGGGGCGCACGCACAGCTCTAATCCATACATACACACTCACACAGCTCTGCTACACACACCCCTTGATAGCACTGTTGCACACCTCTGCTGCATATGTACAGACACAAACACACACACAGCTCTGCTGCATATATACACATCACTGCTGACCGAAGACTATATACACACAGCTTTGCTGCACACATCTCTGCTACGCTGCCCAAACAGCACATAGTCATAAAGCTCTGCTGCCCAGAGTAAATACACACTCTGCTGCCCAAAGAGTATATATACACACAGCTCTGCTGCAGACACACACTCGGCTCTGCTTCACCCGGACACACACTCGGCTCTGCTTCACCCAGACACACACTCGGCTCTGCTTCACCCAGACACACACTCGGCTCTGCTTCACCCAGACACACACTCGGGTCTGTTTCACCCAGACACACACTCGGCTCTGCTTCACCCAGACACACACTCGGCTCTGCTTCACCCGGACACACACTCGGCTCTGCTTCACCCAGACACACACTCGTCTCTGCTTCACCCAGACACACACTCGGCTCTGCTTCACCCAGACACACACTCGGCTCTGCTTCACCCAGACACACACTCGGCTCTGCTTCACCCAGACACACACTCGGCTCTGCTTCACCCAGACACACACTCGGCTCTGCTTCACCCAGACACACACTCGGCTCTGCTTCACCCAGACACACACTCGGCTCTGCTTCACCCAGACACACACTCGGCACTGCTTCACCCAGACACACACTCGGCTCTGCTTCACCCAGACACACACACTCGGCTCTGCTTCACCCAGACACACACACTCGGCTCTGCTCCACCCAGACACACACTCGGCTCTGCTTCACCCAGACACACACTCGGCTCTGCTTCACCCAGACACACACTCGGCTCTGCTCCACCCAGACACACACTCGGCTCTGCTTCACCCAGACACACACTCGGCTCTGCTTCACCCAGACACACACTCGGCTCTGCTCCACCCAGACACACACTCGGCTCTGCTTCACCCAGACACACACTCGGCTCTGCTTCACCCAGACACACACTCGGCTCTGCTTCACCCAGACACACACTCGGCTCTGCTTCACCCAGACACACACTCGGCTCTGCTTCACCCAGACACACACTCGGCTCTGCTTCACCCAGACACACACTCGGCTCTGCTTCACCCAGACACACACTTACTGTTGTAGTTATCTCTTTTTAATGCAAGGGGTTTTAGATTATGATGGGACATGATCTGAGACATGTGCAAACGCGGCTCTGGGGGCCCCACACACTCGGCTCTGGGGGGCCCCACACACGCGGCTCTGGGGGACAGCACATAGTTGGGGGCCAGGACATACATCTCAGGGGGAAAAAAGCCCATGCAGCTCACTGGGGCCCATAAATCGGGGGGCAGGGAGGGTTGTAGAACATACCACTCAAATCACTGTGGAGAGGGGGTCCACACAGCGCTGGAGGGCAGCGTTGTGCTGGGGGTCGCTGGCTGCCACTGTTCCTTGTCTTCATCTGTGGGACAGTGACTGGAGCAGGACGCTGTGTGATAGCTCCGCCCACAGATGAAGTTCAGAAAAGGAGTTTACAGGGAACGCTGTGGACAGCGTGCCTTAAAGGGACAGCACCTGCAGTTTCCTGCAGAGGACTGTGGTTCCCAGAACTTGCGAATGGGCCCCCCCGGCTGTCTAGGGCCCCGGCATTTGCCCGGGTATGCCGGGTGGTGACGCCGGCCCTGCACACAGACACCCACCCCATCAGTGGCAGCACTTGGGCCCTAGTTGCAAACAGGATGTTTTGATTTGCATCAAGCACATTCAAAAATACGCCATTCTTATCCGTCCCCAGGATGACACCGGGGTAGGTAGCAAAGTCTTTCCTGATCCCAGCTCTGTTCATCTTGGCTTCTTTTAAAAACACAGCAAGCAAGGGTTACTCCAAGCGGAGCCTCCCTTTTTTCCAAAAATTGGGCCACACAGACACCCACCCCATCAGTGGCAGCACTTGGGCCCTAGTTGCAAACAGGATGTTTTGATTTGCATGAAGCACATTCAAAAATACGCCATTCTTATCCGTCCCCAGGATGACACCGGGGTAGGTAGCAAAGTCTTTCCTGATCCCAGCTCTGTTCATCTTGGCTTCTTTTAAAAACACAGCAAGCAAGGGTTACTCCAAGCGGAGCCTCCCTTTTTTCCAAAAATTGGGCCACACAGACACCCACCCCATCAGTGGCAGCACTTGGGCCCTAGTTGCAAACAGGATGTTTTGATTTGCATCAAGCACATTCAAAAATACGCCATTCTTATCCGTCCCCAGGATGACACCGGGGTAGGTAGCAAAGTCTTTCCTGATCCCAGCTCTGTTCATCTTGGCTTCTTTTAAAAACACAGCAAGCAAGGGTTACTCCAAGCGGAGCCTCCCTTTTTTCCAAAAATTGGGCCACACAGACACCCACCCCATCAGTGGCAGCACTTGGGCCCTAGTTGCAAACAGGATGTTTTGATTTGCATCAAGCACATTCAAAAATACGCCATTCTTATCCGTCCCCAGGATGACACCGGGGTAGGTAGCAAAGTCTTTCCTGATCCCAGCTCTGTTCATCTTGGCTTCTTTTAAAAACACAGCAAGCAAGGGTTACTCCAAGCGGAGCCTCCCTTTTTTCCAAAAATTGGGCCACACAGACACCCACCTCATCAGTGGCAGCACTTGGGCCCTAGTTGCAAACAGGATGTTTTGATTTGCATCAAGCACATTCAAAAATACGCCATTCTTATCCGTCCCCAGGATGACACCGGGGTAGGTAGCAAAGTCTTTCCTGATCCCAGCTCTGTTCATCTTGGCTTCTTTTAAAAACACAGCAAGCAAGGGTTACTCCAAGCGGAGCCTCCCTTTTTTCCAAAAATTGGGCCACACACACACCCACCCATTCAGTGGCAGCATTTGTGCCCTAGTTGTACACTTCACAGCTAGATTTGCATCACGCACATTCAAAAATACGCCATAAATAACCGTCCCCAGGATGACACCGGGGTAGGTAGCAAAGTCTTTGCTGAACCATGACTTGTTCATCTTGGCTTCTTTTAAAAACAATGTAAGCAAAGGTTACTCCAAGCGGAGTCTCCCTTTTTTCCCAAAATTGGGCCCCACACACACCCACCCCTTCAGTGGCAGCAGTTGTGCCCCAGTTGGACACTTCACAGCTACATTTGCATCAAGCACATTCAAAAATACGCCATTCTTATCCGTCCCCAGGATGACACCGGGGTAGGTAGCAAAGTCTTTCCTGATCCCAGCTCTGTTCATCTTGGCTTCTTTTAAAAACACAGCAAGCAAGGGTTACTCCAAGCGGAGTCTCCCTTTTTTCCAAAAATTGGGCCCCACACACACCCACCCATTCAGTGGCAGCAGTTGTGCCCCAGTTGTACAATTCACAGCTAGATTTGCATCAAGCACATTCAAAAATACGCCATAATTAACCGTCCCCAGGATGACACCGGGGTAGGTAGCAAAGTCTTTCCTGATCCCAGCTCTGTTCATCTTGGCTTCTTTTAAAAACACAGCAAGCAAGGGTTACTCCAAGCGGAGTCTCCCTTTTTTCCAAAAATTGGGCCCCACACACACCCACCCCATCAGTGGCAGCACTTGGGCCCTAGTTGCAAACAGGATGTTTTGATTTGCATCAAGCACATTCAAAAATACGCCATAATTAACCGTCCCCAGCGTGACACCGGGGTAGGTAGATAAAGTCTTTGCTGACCCATGACTTGTTCATCTTGGCTTCTTTTAAAAACAATGTAAGCAAGGGTTACTCCAAGCGGAGTCTCCCTTTTTTCCAAAAATTGGGCCACACAGACACCCACCCCATCAGTGGCAGCACTTGGGCCCTAGTTGCAAACAGGATGTTTTGATTTGCATCAAGCACATTCAAAAATACGCCATAATTAACCGTCCCCAGCGTGACACCGGGGTAGGTAGATAAAGTCTTTGCTGAACCATGACTTGTTCATCTTGGCTTCTTTTAAAAACAATGTAAGCAAGGGTTACTCCAAGCGGAGTCTCCCTTTTTTTCCAAAAATTGTGCCCCACACACACCCACCCATTCAGTGGCAGCACTTGTGCCCTAGTTGTACACTTCACAGCTAGATTTGCATCAAGCACATTCCAAATCCACAAGCATTTACTCTCCCCAGGATGACACAGGGGTTGTAAATTCCTTCTGGATCCATGACTTGTTCATTTTGATGAACGTCAGTCTGTCCACATTGTCACTGGACAGACGCGTGCGCTTATCTGTCAGCACACACCCAGCAGCACTGAAGACACGTTCAGAGACAACGCTGGCAGCTGGACACGACAAAATCTCCAAGGCGTAACTGGAGAGCTCTGGCCATTTTTCTAGGTTTGAAGCCCAAAAGGAGCAAGGCTCCAGTTGCACAGTCATGGCATCGATGTTCATTTGGAGATACTCCTGTATCATCCTCTCCAGCCGTTGACTATGTGTCAGACTTGTTGTCTCTGGTGGCCTTGCAAAGGAGGGTCTAAAAAAATTATGAAAAGATTCCATAAAATTGCTGTTACCAGCACCAGATACGGTCCTACTGGTACGGGTAGACTGTTGAAGTTGACGAGACCGTCCCATGTTTGTCAAGTTACAACTGGGAGATTCCCTCCCTGCACCTGCACGGTTGTTTGGTGGAAAAGCCGAGCTAAGATCGAGTAACAGCTTCTGCTGATACTCCTGCATACGTGCGTCCCTTTCTATGGCTGGAATTATGTCACAAAATTTGGACTTGTACCGGGGATCTAATAGTGTGGCAATCCAGTAGTCATCATCACTTCTAATTTTGACAATACGACTGTCATGTTGGAGGTAGTGCAACAAAAAGGCACTCATGTGTCTTGCGCAGCCATGCGGACCAAATCCACGCTGTGTTTGTGGCATAGAGGTGCTACCCGTTCTTTCTTCCTCTGACATCTCCCCCCAACCTCTTTCAACTGAAATTTGACCAAGGTCTCCCTCATCCGCTGAGTCTTCCATGTCCATGGACAGTTCATCCTCCATTTCTTCATGTTCTCCTGCACCTTGCTCAACATTTCGCCTGCTACTATGCGCCCTTGTCGATCCCTGTCCCCCATGGTCCCATGCCTGCTGCGTTGGTGATGATGAACGTCTGGACCTTGGTGATGTTGTTGTCCCTTGCGCATATGAATCCTCCTGTAGTTCCTCCCCTTCATGTTGTCCCACCCCCTGACTCCGAATAGTGTTTAGCGTGTGCTCCAGCATGTAAATGACTGGAATCGTCATGCTGATAATGGCATTGTCAGCGCTAAACATATTCGTCGCCATGTCGAAACTGTGCAGAAGGGTGCATAGGTCCTTGATCTGAGACCACTCCATCAGGGTGATCTGCCCCACCTCTGCATCTCGTTGGCCCAGGCTATACGTCATGACGTATTGCACCAGGGCTCTGCGGTGCTGCCACAGTCGCTGTAACATGTGGAGAGTTGAATTCCAGCGTGTCGCCACATCGCATTTCAGGCGATGAACCGGCAAGACGAAAGACTTCTGGAGCGATGCAAGTCGCTCTGCTGCGGCGCTTGAACGGCGGAAGTGAGCTGACAGTTTTCGTGCCCTGTTCAGAAGGCCATCTAGGCCGGGATAGTGTGTTAAAAATTGCTGGACGACAAGGTTCAACACGTGAGCCATACAAGGTACGTGTGTCACCTTGCCCAGGCGAAGTGCCGCACCCAGGTTTGCAGCATTGTCGCACACGGCCTTACCAGGCTGCAGGTTGAGTGGAGACAACCATTTATTAAACTCGGACCGCAGAGCTGACCACAACTCCTCAGCTGTGTGACTCTTATTCCCAAGACATGTCAAGCTAAAGACCGCCTGATGCCGTTGCGCTCTGCTGCCAGCATAGTAATGAGGGGTGCGTGATTCCTTCTGCGCAGTGAGAACGCTGGTGGCCTGACCAGGCAGGCTTGGGGCGGAGGTGGAGGACCCAGATGAGGTGGAGGATGCAGAAGCTGTGGCGGAACTTGGACAGACAGAGGATTGACACACAAGTCGTGGGGACGGCAAGACTTGTGCAGCAGACCCTTCACCATCTATCACCATAGTTACCCAGTGCCCAGTCAGCGACATGTAACGTCCCTGTCCATGCTTACTGGTCCAAGTATCGGTGGTGAAATGCACCCGTTCACACACAGAGTTTCTCAAGGAAGCGGTGATGTTGTGTGCGACATGCTGGTGTAGCGCGGGCACACCTTTCTTAGAGAAGTAGTGGCGACTAGGCATCTGGTACTGGGGCACAGCGACAGACATAAGGTCTCTAAAATCCTGTGTGTCCACTAGGCGGAAAGGCAGCATTTTGGTAGCCAACAGCTTACAGAGGGATAGAGTCAACCTCTTAGCTTTGTCATGGGTCGGAGGAAGTGGCCTTTTATTTGACCACATCTGAGGGACAGAGATCTGGCTGCTGTGTGTAGACGGTGTTGAGTAGGGTGTCCCTGGAAAAATGCAGGTTTGTGAGGAAAGTGCAGGCGGAGACATGATGTTGCCTTCATCCAACGTTGGTGCTATCAATGTCTGAGAGAGCTGTACACACTCACTTGTTTCCCCTTCCAAACCAACTGACGACCTTACAAGCAAACTGCCTGTTGCGGTTACAGTGGTGGAAGTTTTGCGTGGAAAAACAGGTGTGACAGCTGTCCCCACAGTCCTAGAAGATGAAGAGCGCGCGGATGCACTGGAAGGGGCGGGCGGTGGATGGTTCGCTCCGCTAGGCCGCATTGCAGCACGGTGAGCTTCCCACCGGGACCTATGATATTTATTCATGTGACGATTCATGGAAGAAGTTGTCAAACTGCTGAGGTTTTGACCTCTACTAAGAGAATCATGACAAATGTTACATATCACATGATTTGGGCGATCTTTTTCTATGTCAAAAAAGGACCAGGCTAGGCAAGGCTTAGAGGCCATGCGACCTGTTGATCCACCCCGAATAATGCTCATAGGCAGAGTGGTGGCTGAGGATGCAGTTGTAGACGTGCTACCAGTGCTCCAACTCTGTCCAGGAAGGCGCAAGGTAACTTCGTCGTCGGTTGCATCCTCCTCCACCGCCTCTGTTGACCTCCTCGAGTGCCTGACTGGGGGTTGACAGTAGGTGGGATCTAGAACTTCATCATCAATTGTTGTGTTTGCACTCCCCTCCCCCTCAGACCGAGCCTCTTCTTGCCCTGACCGAATATTTAAGTTGTCATCCCAATTTGGTATCTGCGTCTCATCTTCATCAGTATGTTCCTCATTGTCTATAACCACAGGTGTTACAGTTTGTGACAAAGGGTCAACATTATGCTCAGAAACTTGGTCCTCACGGCCTGAATCAGAGTCACAAAGGTTCTGGGCATCACTGCAGACCATTTCCTGTTCTGTACTCACTGTAGCTTGGGAGCAGACCTCTGATTCCCAGGCTATAGTGTGACTGAACAGCTCTGCAGACTCAGCCATCTCAGTTCCACCATACTGTGCAGGGCTGATGGAGACTTCAGAGCTGGGAGAAATCAAGTGTGATTGGGATGACAACTCAGAGGACTGGTGTTTTTTGGATGCGGTACTTGAAGTGGCTGAGAGGGCACTTGTTGGACCACTTGAGATCCATTCAAGCATTTTCCTTTTTTGCCCATCATCTACCTTTCTTCCTGTTGTTCGTGTCCGTAAAAAAGGGAGCACATCGGATTGTCCACGGTAAGTAGTAGACATCTTACTTTTGCTAGTAGATGGTCTATCTTCAGCAGATGATAATGGAGCTTTGCCACCTTCCCCACGGACAAAACCTTTTTTGCCTTTTCCACCACGCCTCTTCCCCTTTCCACCAGCATCTGTCATTTTGCCACTCATGTTGATTGCGACAAGATTGTGGACTGAAAATGTGGTAGTAAAAATTGAGAGGTGGTGAAGATTGCAGTGGTGGTCTAGCTTTATTAACAGCAGAATAATAAAGAATAAATATCCCTGACAATGCAACTTAGTTATAATGAGTTGGAGTGTGCAACGCAGGCAGATGCGCTCTGCAAATGTCTTGGCACTAGTGGGACTATAGCAAAGTCCAATAGCCACGTATAGGATGCCACTAGGTACACTGAGTGTTTGCTAGTATAATGGCTTAGTTATAATGAGTTGGAGTGTGCAGAGGACAAGAGGGTACAGTGGCAGAATTGTGGTGCTCTGGGTAGAGGAATGGAAGCCTGCCTTTCTATTCCCTCCTAATGGTGAAATGCAGGGAGGAAATCCCTGACCTTGGCTGCACAGACGCTGGCGCTGTTTTCAGGACCTGTCACCTTAACTCTGACCCTGCCGGTTTGAGCCCTTAAAAGGACTGCTATAAAGTGCTCTCCCTATGCTGTCTAACGCTGTGTATGCAGCGCATACAGCTGTATCGGCTATAGGACTCAGGATGACGGAGCTGCGACAGTGATGTCTGACACCAAAGACGCAGAAGGCAGATAATGGCGTCCTGGAAGAAAATGTCCGGTTTTATAATGCAGGGACATGTGACATGGACATCCTATCACACATGCCGTTGCTTCTCTGGCTCAAAGTCCACTTAGCTGTGTGTGTGTCTGGGATTGGCTGACATGCTGGCCCGCCCCACAAGACGCGCGCGCTTAGGGAAGGAAGACAAGAAAAAAAAAAAATGGCGATCGCCATTATACAAACAGCAGTGATCTGAAGGCGCTGTTCACGCACACTATACACTGAAATGTCATAATAGTGTGATTCACAGAGTGACTTACACTATTACAGCAGAAACCAAGCTAGGATTTAGCTGTTTTTTTGCTGCTAGAACCGTTCTCGAACGTTTCTAGAACTATCGAGCTTTTGCAAAAAGCTCGAGTTCTAGTTCGATCTAGAACATGCCCCAAAATCACTCGAGCCTAGAACTGGAGAACCACGAACCACGAACCGCGCTCAACTCTACTCTGGGGTGTATGCCATCCAGGCCCGGAGATTTGTCAACCTTAGTGATTTCGAGGCGGCGGCGTACTTCCTGCTGGGTTAAGCAGGTAATATTCAAGGGTGAATTTATGGTATCACTGGTCATGTCATCTGCCATGGCATTTTCTTGTATAAAAACCGTAGAAAAAGTCATTCAGCAGGTTGGCTTTACCCTCATCCCCTTCCACCATTTCACCAAGACTATTTTTAAGGGGGCCAACACTATCGCTTTTCAGTTTTTTACTGTTTATGTAGTTAAAGAATATTTTAGGATAATTTTTACTTTCTCTCGCAATGAGTCTCTCTGTCTCAAACTTAGCTAACTTAATTTGCTTTTTACATATTTTATTTAATTTTCTATAATTATATAATGCCTCATCACTACCTACCCTCTTTAATTCTTTTAAGGCTTTCTGTTTTTCTTTTATTGCTTCCCTTACAGCTCTATTTAGCCATAGGGGTTTCCTCCTATTTCTAGCATGTTTGTTCCCATAGGGTATATTTTCTGCACAAGCCCTATTCAGGATGCTCATAAAAGTCTCCCATTTGCTTTGTGTACTTTTATTACTTAGTACATCATCCCAGTTTATTGCACTAAGATCATCTCTCAACCGTTTAAAATTTGCTTTCCAATTAATTAGATTAATATGCGCGTGGCCATTACTTTTACTTACCGCCGCCCCCACGTGACGTGACTTTCGGTGGTTGCCATGGTAGCACAAGGTCATGTGATGACGCCTGTAGCTAACATGAGTCACTTCCTCTCAATGCCGGAATACAGCAGGCATTGAAAGTAAAGCACCATATCTGCAGTTCTCAGCTCTGTAGCTGAGATCTACAGATAGGGCAGAGCAATCGAATTGCTGATCGCTATAGCCCCCTAGGGGGACTAGTAAAATAAAAAAAAGTAAAAAAAAAGTCAACAAATAAAAAATCTGAAAGTTCAAATCACCCGCCTTTCGCCCCATTGAAAATTAAAGGGTTAAAAAAATAAAAAATATACACATATTTGGTATTGCCGCGTTCAGAAATGCCCGATCTATCAAAATATAAAGTCAATTAATCTTATCAGTAAACGGCATAGCGGCAAAAAAAATCCAAAAGCCAAAATTACGTTTTTTGGTCGTTGCAAGTTTTGTGCAAAATGCAATAACAGGCGATCAAAACGTAGCATCTGCACAAAAATGGTACCATTAGAAACGTCAGCTCGAAACGCAAAAAATAAGCCATTAATAAGCCATAGATCCAGAAAAATGAAAAAGCTACTGGTTTTGGAAAATGGCGCAAAAGATGCGCCACTTTTATTGGACAAACTTGGGATTTTTTTTAACCCCTTAGTTACAAGTAAATCTATACATATTTGGTGTCTACAAACTTGCACAGACCTCAGGCATCACAAAGACACATCAGTTTTACCATATAGTGAAGACGGTGAATAAAATATCCCAAAAACTATTGTACGATCACACTTTTTTTGCAGTTTCTTTCACACTTTGAATTTTTTTGCTATTTTCCAGTACACTATATGGTAAAACTTTTGATTTCTTTTAAATGTACAACTCGTCCCGCAAAAAACAAGCCCTTATATGGCAAGATTGATGGAAAAATAAAACATTTACAGCTCTCGGAAAAAGGGGAGCAAAAAACAAAAACATAAAAACGGAAAACGCCCGGGAGCTGAAGAGGTTAATGTGGATTTGTGATGCAGATTCTCCAGCACAAATCTGGAGGAGTTTATTGTACATTTGAAGAGATCAATTTTCTTAGGATATAAAAAAATGGCCTCCTGTCCTCGCTTGTTTCCTGGGAAACTGGGTAAAAAAATTAGTAGGGGGGGTGGGCGCCAAAGGGCAGTTTTGCACAGGGCACCTTTCAGGCTAAGGCCGACCCTGATTCTCATGATTCATTTTTATTTTCATTTTTATTTATTTTCCTTTTTTATTTTTTCCTTGCTTTCTTCTTTCTATTTCTGCTCTGCTGCAACCTTGATACCTCATATGCGTTATATTTATTATTTCTTTTTCCATCTGGCAAGTCATACTTCCTTCCCCGGCTACTTATGCTGTGCTCCTTGTATACACGCACTTAAACTGCATCATTGCGCTTGCTTGCACATTTCCGCATGAATGGGCAATTGATGATGACGGCGCGCATTCCTACTCCCTTGTGCATGCACGGACTTTCAAAGATTGCAGCGTGCATGTCAAACTACTACAGCAGCGACACGCTCCCCCTTGATCAAAGCTGGTCCGGACCATGCTCCACATCACATCACACTCACAGATGATCTATGTTTTACTTATTCTATAAAGATATATAGATATATACAGTCAGGGCCAGAAATATTTGGACAGTGGCACAGGTTTTGTTATTTTAGCTGTTTACAAAAATATGTTCAGAAACACAATTATATATATAATATGGGCTGAAAGTGCACACTCCCAGCTGCAATATGAGAGTTTTCACATCCAAATCGGAGAAAGGGTTTAGGAATCATAGCTCTGTAATGCATAGCCTCCTCTTTTTCAAGGGACCAAAAGTAATTGGACAAGAGACTCTAAGGGCTGCAATTAACTCTGAAGGCGTCTCCCTCATGTGGTTTTGCATTTGGAAGCTGTTGCTGTGACCAGACAACATGCGGTCTAAGGAACTCTCAATTGAGGTGAAGCAGAACATCCTGAGGCTGAAAAAAAAGAAAAAATCCATCAGAGAGATAGCAGACATGCTTGGAGTAGCAAAATCAACAGTCGGGTACATTCTTAGAAAAAAGGAATTGACTGGTGAGCTTGGGAACTCAAAAAGGCCTAGGCATCCACGGATGACAACAGTGGTGGATGATCGCCGCATACTTTCTTTGGTGAAGAAGAACCCGTTCACAAAATCAACTGAAGTCCAGAACACTCTCAGTGAAGTAGGTGTATCTGTCTCTAAGTCAACAGTAAAGAGAAGACTCCATGAAAGTAAATACAAAGGGTTCACATCTAGATGCAAACCATTCATCAATTCCAAAAATAGACAGGCCAGAGTTAAATTTGCTGAAAAACACCTCATGAAGCCAGCTCAGTTCTGGAAAAGTATTCTATGGACAGATGAGACAAAGATCAACCTGTTCCAGAATGATGGGAAGAAAAAAGTTTGGAGAAGAAAGTGAACGACACATGATCCAAGGCACACCACATCCTCTGTAAAACATGGTGGAGGCAACGTGATGGCATGGGCATGCATGGCTTTCAATGGCACTGGGTCACTTGTGTTTATTGATGACATAACAGCAGACAAGAGTAGCCGGATGAATTCTGAAGTGTACCGGGATATACTTTCAGCCCAGATTCAGCCAAATGCCGCAAAGTTGATCGGACGGCGCTTCATAGTACAGATGGACAATGACCCCAAGCATACAGCCAAAGCTACCCAGGAGTTCATGAGAGCAAAAAAGTGGAACATTCTGCAATGGCCAAGTCAATCACCAGATCTTAACCCAATTGAGCATGCATTTCACTTGCTCAAATCCAGACTTAAGACGGAAACACCCACAAACAAGCAAGACCTGAAGGCTGCAGCTGTAAAGGCCTGGCAAAGCATTAAGAAGGAGGAAACCCAGTGTTTGGTGATGTCCATGGGTTCCAGACTTAAGGCAGTGATTGCCTCCAAAGGATTCACAACAAAATATTGAAAATAAAAATATTTTGTTTGGGTTTGGTTTATTTGTCCAATTACTTTTGACCTCCTAAAATGTGGAGTGTTTGTAAAGAAATGTGTACAATTCCTACAATTTCTATCAGATATTTTTGTTCAAACCTTCAAATTAAACGTTACAATCTGCACTTGAATTCTGTTGTAGAGGTTTCATTTCAAATTCAATGTGGTGGCATGCAGAGCCCAACTCGCGAAAATTGTGTCACTGTCCAAATATTTCTGGACCTAACTGTAGATATACAGTATAGACCAAAAGTTTGGACCCACCTTCTAATTCAAAGAGTTTTCCTTATTTTCATGACTGAAAATTGTAGATTCACATTGAAGGTATAAAAACTATGAATTAACACATGTGGAATGAACTACTTAACAAAAAGGTGTGAAACAACTGAAAATATGTCTTATATTCTAGGTTCTTCAAAGTAGCCACCTTTTGCTTTGATTACTGCTTTGCACACTCTTGGCATTCTCTTGATGAGCTTCAAGAGGTAGTCACTGGAAATAGTTTTCACTTCACAGGTGTGCCCTGTCAGGTTTAATAAGTGCGACTTCTTGCCTTAAAAATGGGGTTGGGACCATCAGTTGTGCTGTGCAGAAGTCTGGTGAATACACAGCTGATAGTCCTACTGTTCTAGACTGTTAGAATTTGTATTATGGCAAGAAAAAAGCAGCTAAGTAAAGGAAAACGAGTGGCCATCATTACTTTAAGAAATGAAGGTTAGTCAGTCCGAAAAATTGGGAAACCTTTGAAAGTGTACCCATGTGCAGTGGAAAAAGACATCAAACGCTACAAAGAAACTGGATCACATGAGGACCGCCCCAGGAAATGAAGACCAAGAGTCACCTCTGCTGCGGAGAATAAGTTTATCTGAGTCACCAGCCTCAGAAATCGCAGGTTAACAGCAGCTCAGATTAGTGACCAGGTCAATAACACACAGAGTTCTAGCAGCAGACACATCTCTAGAACAACTGCTAAGAGGAGACTTTGTGCAGCAGGTCTTCATTGTAAAATAGCTGCTAGGAAACCACTGCTAAGGACAGGCAACAAGCAAAAGAGACTTGTTTGGGCTAAAGATCACAAAGAATGGACATCAGACCAGTGGAAATCTATCCTTTGGTCTGATGAGTCCAAATTTGAGATCTTTGGATCCAACCACCGTGTCTTTGTGTGACGCAGATAAGGTGAATGGATGGACTCTACATGCCTGGTTTTCCCCGTGAGGAGGTGTGATGGTGTGGGGGTGCTTTGCTGGTGACACTGTTGGAGATTTATTCAAAATTGAAAGCATACTGAACCAGCATGGCTACCAAAGCATCTTGCAGCAGCATGCTATTCCATCCGCTTTGCGTTTAGTTGGACCATCATTTATTTTTCAACAGGACAATGACCCCCAAACACACCTCCAGGCTGTGTAAGGGCTATTTGACTAATAAGGAGAGTGATGGGGTGCTACGCTAGATGACCTGGCCTTCACAGTCACCAGACATGAACCCAATCGAGATGGCTTGGGGTGAGCTGGACCGCAGAGTGAAGGCAAAAGGGCCAACATGTGCTAAGCATCTCTGGGAACTCCTTCAAGACTGTTGGAAAACCATGTCCGGTGACTACCTCTTGAAGCTCATCAACAGAATGCAAAGAGTGTGCAAAGCAGTAATCATAGCAAAAGGTGGCTACTTTGAAGAACCTAGAATATAAGACATATTTTCAGTTGTTTCACACTTTTTTGTTAAGTATTTCATTCCACATGTGTTAATTTATCGTTTTGGTGGTGTGGTGAGGTGTGTCCCAACTTTTGGTCTGTAATGTATATATATATATATATATCTATATATATATATATATATATATCTATATATATATATATATATATATATATATATTTATACACATATATATATATATATATATATATATATATATATATATATATAAATAAATATATATATATATATATATATATATATATATATATAGATAGATATAGATAGATATAGATAGATATATACAGTCATATGAAAAAGTTTAGGCACCACTATTAATGTTAACCTTTTTTTTATAACAATTTGGGTTTTTGCAACAGCTATTTCAGTTTCATATATAACTGATGGACTGAAATGAGGTTTATTGTACTAACAGAAAATGTGCAATCCGCATTTAAACAAAATTTAACCGGTGCAAAAGTATGGGCACCCTTATCAATTTCTTCATTTGAACACTCCTAACTACTTTTTACTGACTTACTAAAGCACTAAATTGGTTTTTTAACCTCATTGAGCTTTGAACTTCATAGGCAGGTGTATCCAGTCATGAGAAAAGGTATTTAAGGTGGCCACTTGCAAGTTGTTCTCCTATTTGAATCTCCTATGAAGAGTGGCATCATGGGCTCCTCCAAACAACTTTCAAATGATCTGAAAACAAAAATTATTCAACATAGTTGTACGGGGGAAGGATACAAAACGTTGTCTCAGAGATTTAAACTGTCAGTTTCCACTGTGAGGAACATAGCAAGGAAATGGAAGAACACAGGTACAGTTCTTGTTAAGCCCAGAAGTGGCAGGCCAAGAAAAATATCAGAAAGGCAGAGAAGAAGAATGGTGAGAACAGTCAAGGACAATCCACAGACCTTCTCCAAAGACCTGCAGCATCATCTTGCTGCAGATGGTGTCAATGTGCATCGGTCAACAATACAGCGCACGTTGCACAAGGAGAAGCTGTATGGAAGAGTGATGCGAAAGAAGCCGTTTCTGCAAGCACGCCACAAACAGAGTCGCCTGAGGTATGCGAAAGCACATTTGGACAAGCCAGTTACATTTTGGACGAAGGTCCTGTGGACTGATGAAACAAAGATTGAGTTGTTTGGTCATACAAAAAGGCGTTATGCATGGAGGCAAAAAAACATGGCATTCCAAGAAAAGCACTTGCTACCCACAGTAAAATTTGGTGGAGGTTCCATCATGCTTTGGGGTTGTGTGGATAATGTCGGCACCGGAAATCTTGTTAAAGTTGAGGGTCGCATGGATTCAACTCAGTATCAGCAGATTCTTGACAATAATGTGCAAGAATCAGTGACGAAGTTGAAGTTACGCAGGAGATGGATATTTTCTCAAGACAATGATCCAAAACACCACTCCAAATCTACTCAGGCATTCATGTAAAGGAACAATTACAATGTTCTGGAATGGCCATCCCAGTCCCCAGACCTGAATATCATTGAACATCTGTGGGATGATTTGAAGCAGTTGTCCATGCTCGGCGACCATCAAACTTAACTGAACTGGAATTGTTTTGCAAACAGGAATGGTCAAATATACCTTCATCCAGGATCCAGGAACTCATTAAAAGCTACAGGAAGCGACTAGAGGCTGTTATTTTTCCAAAAGGAGTATCTACAAAATATTAATGTCACTTTTATGTTGAGGTGCCCATACTTTTGCACGGTCAAATTTTGTTTAAATGCGGATTGCACATTTTCTGTTAGTACAATAAACCTCATTTCAATCCAGAAATATTACTCAGTCCATCAGTTATTAGATATATGAAAGTGAAATACCTGTTGCAAAAACCCAAATTGTTATAAAGAAAAAAGGTTCAAATCAAAAAAGGTCCGTGGAGCCTCTGTTAGGAGTGTCAACACAGAAACTAGCCAGATATCCCTCCGGGAAGGACCCATCCAAGGGGTGACTCTTTTTAGGAGACCACCATAACCACCATATTAAGTGGCCCTTTTAGTCAATATCCAACTTTTTGACAAGTTTAAAGATATGACAAGAGAAATACCAAGGCCAGGTATGCATCCACAGACAGCTGTTTCAGGGTATTGCCCCTCATCAGTGTGGAGTAGGATTCTGGCCGGGTGGGAGCAATGCCTAGTAGACCAACAAAACAAAACAATCACTGATCTCGGGGAGACCAGCCAGAGAAAACACTGCCAGCAGCCAGCGAGGGCGCTCAAGACAGTGAAATCCTAGGTGCATTGCCCCCTGGGAAATATGCAAATCAAAAAAGGTCCGTGGAGCCTCTGTTAGGAGTCTCAACACAGAAACCAGCCAGATATCCCTCCGGGAAGGACCCAGCCAAGGGGTGACTCTTTTTAGGAGACCACTATAACCACCATATTAAGTGGCCCTTTTAGTCAATATCCATATCTGGCTGGTTTCTGTGTTGAGACTCCTAACAGAGGCTCCACGGACCTTTTTTGATTTGCATATTTCCCAGGGGGCAATGCACCTAGGATTTCACTGCCTTGAGCGCCCTCGCTGGTTGCTGGCAGTGTTTTCTCTGGCTGGTCTCCCCGAGATCAGTGATTGTTTTGTTTTGTTGGTCTACTAGGCATTGCTCCCACCCGGCCAGAATCCTACTCCACACTGATGAGGGGCAATACCCCGAAACGGCTGTCTGTGGATGGATACCTGGTCTTGGTATTTCCCTTGTCATATCTTTAAACTTGTCAAAAAGTTGGATATTGACTAAAAAGGCCACTTAATATGGTGGTTATGGTGGTCTCCTAAAAAGAGTCACCCCTTGGCTGGGTCCTTCCCGGAGGGATATCTGGCTGGTTTCTGTGTTGAGACTCCTAACAGAGGCTACACCGACCTTTTTTGATTTGCATATTTCCCAGGGGGCAATGCACCTAGGATTTCACTGTCTTGAGTGCCCTCGCTGGCTGCTGGCAGTGTTTTCTTTGGCTGGTCTCCCCGAGATCAGTGATTGTTTTGTTTCGAAAGAAAAAAGGTTAACATTAATATGGGTGCCCAAACTTATTCATATAACTGTACACATACATACGTACATACATACATACATACATACACACATATATGTATCCTTTATTGTTGACATCACTCACACACTACCCAGAAGAAGCCGCCTCCCGTGGCGACATGTGTGGGCTTCACCCACGGGATCTTTGTTGCCCCCATGTCTGTCCTTTATGTCTTTCTGCTCGCAGAGCTTCCTTGATCTATGGATCACATATGGGAGGTTGCATATCCCTGTGTCACGACTTTTTGACCACAGGTTTCCCTTGACCTTAGGCCGGCTTTGCACATTACGACATCGCATGTCGATGCTCTGATGTCGAGTGCGATAGTCCCCGCACCCGTCATACGTGCGATATCTTGTGATAGCTGCCGTAGCGAACATTATCACTACGGCAGCTTCACATGCACTCACCTGTCCTGCGACGTCGCTCTGGCCAGCAAACCGCCTCCTTCCTAAGGGGGCGGGCCATGCGGCATCACAGCGACATCACATGGCAGGCGGCCAATAGCAACAGAGGGGCGGAGATGAGCAGGATGTAAACATCCCGCCCACCTCCTTCCTTCTCATAGCAGCCGGGACGCAGGTAAGGTGATGTTCCTCGCTCCTGTGGCTTCACACACAGCGATGTGTGCTGCCGCAGGAACGAGGAACAACATCGTACCTGTTGCTGCACCGGCATTTTGGAAATGTCGGAAACTACACCGATGATACGATAACGACGCTTTTGCGCTCGTTCATCGTATCAAAAAGGTTTTACACACTACGACATTGCAAGTGACGCCGGATGTGCGTCACTTTCGATTTGACCCTACCGACATCGCACCTGCGATGTCGTAGTGTGCAAAGCCGGCCTTAGGCTTCATTGTACAATTGAATTGACCTCTTGACTAGGTGCCTGGTACAATTGTATCTTCTTCTGTGAGTAATTCAGCCATTGGCTTCTACATATTTTATTATGCATACTTTCTGATGGTTCTTGTCTTACATACTCTTGTATATATAGATATGGCTGTACTGGGCTTATTCTGTCTCCAGTAGATATATTTGTACTTATCTTTGTACATATTTATGTGATACTACTTATTTATAAAACTGTGTTTGCATATATGGGTCAGTTATAATACTGTGTGTGGGGGGGTCTCATTCCGTTCTATTATTGGATGTGTTTTCTGTTTTTTGGTTTTAGTGTTTTTAATTTTTGCTCCAATAAAGGTTACACTTTTATCTTGTATAATTATTTGGTTGTGCTTCCCATTTATGTGCAGTACTTTTCCTTCTTCTAAGACATGCTTCTTATTACTGCACGGGTGAGCACCCATTATTCTACAATTCTCCATCCTTGGCAGTGCAGCCCTCCTTCTTTTGTAATGAATTCCACCATGTCGGCACATCGCATATCTGGTAGGCTGAAAGACCTCTGGAGCAATGCAAGTCGATGAGCCACAGGCTGCGAACGGCTCAAGGAAGCACACAGCGACTGTGCCTTCTACAGCATTTAGGCCGAGATAGTGTCCAAGAAATGGCTGTACACCCAGGTTGAGGACATGAGCCATGTGTGACGCCCTGGACTAGCCAGGGGTCACAGACTGCAACAACATACACACACCCCCACCCTAGGCAGTTACAGCAGTCAAACAAAATCCTTGTTGCCTCCCTCCAGGGGCTGATGTTCACACCAGGTGGGGCGGAGCCAGGCAGTTGGCCCCACCCATCGAGGAGTTCACAGTCCTGGAGGCGGGAAAAGGAAGGCAGATCAGTTGAGGAGGTGAAAGTGGAAGGAGTAAACTACTGCGGTGTCTGGGTCGGAGCCCAGGCACCTACAGCAAGGTTGGCAGACGGTGGTGGCCGTCTGCAGGAGTGACAGATCTCCGCAGAACCGTAGGACCGGGGCTGGGCGGTGGCCCACCGGTACCGAACCGGGGACCAGAGTGAAGTCAGGCACACAGGCAGGGCCATCGGACCCCGACCAGGCTTGGAGTCGCCAGCAACGTTCAAATACAGAGTGTGACCGCAACCCCAGGGGTTTCCTAACAACCCAAGTCCCGTTAGAAGGCAACCGCTCACACCATTGAGGATATACAGCCACCGCCAAGGCTAGAGATCCAAGGGCTAGCGCCTGCGGGCAAAAGGGCTCCTACGGTACCTATACTCCGGGGAGCGGACTACCGTTTGGGGAACCATCGGAGTCAACAGAGTACACAAGGTGCAGGGAAAGACAGCCACCATCAACCGTCCGGGGAGAGCAAGACATCAGCACTGCAGCCGGCTGCAGGACCCGTCCATCCGGCCGTTTGGTTTACCAGAGACTCTCTTATTGATTATCTGAGTGAGTACACCAGTGCCATCCGGCACCGCGACGCGCTGTCCCTGCGACCCTGCACCCCACCGGTCAAGCCTCCCCGTCGCACTATCGGGCCCCGGGAGCACCAAACCCCCTACTCACGGAGGGGATAACATCCTCGCTGCCTCCTGTCATCTGTCCCGGGACTCCCGTCACCGGCAGCGGTGGTGCCACCGTCACCACAAACCGTGAGTGGCGTCACGGACAATCTCCCCCACACCAATCCTCTCCTTTTCACTCACAGGCGAGGAGCGCCGCTCGAGTCCCCGGATCTGGCCCACCGCTCGAGCCACCGAGCAGCAGCAGCGCCGGACCCAAGCGTTAGCGAGCGCAGCGCCCCGCCGCCCGCAACACCATGCAAGGAACATGTGTGAGGTTGCCACAGTGTAGGGCCACCACTAGGTTCGCACCACTATTGCACATAGCCTTCCCTGGCTCCAGGTTCACTGGAGACAGGCATTGCTTACACTCGGCCTGGATAGCTGTCCACAAGTCTGTAGCTGTGTGACTTCATTCTCCAATGCATTTTATTTTCCACAATGAACGTGCAGAATTGAGGTGGGGAGGATTCTCTCTGCATTGTTGGAATGTGTGTCACTTTAAGAGAGGTTGAGAGTATAGGTGGAGGCCCTAGAGAAAAATACAGCAGGGGTAGAGAAATAATTAAAACTTAACTTTTGATATCACAGTTAATATTGAGTACCCAATGACATACAAAACACAAAAAGAAAAACTTGTGTGAACAGGTACCATGGTCGTCTGTGACGCATGTGTTCAAAACAGATATAAAAACCTGTCACAAGATCCACCGATCACATCTAAGCTGTATAAATAACTTCAAGTATACATCAGAGTGTAAAAACAACATTAAATTTGACTGAAAAATAAAGGAACGGTTTCACCAATTGATGTCCTGAGACTAATACCAATGATTACATAGTTCACAGGTACCACGGTGGTCTGTGACGCATGTGTTAAAAACAGACATAAACACCCAATCTCAAGACCCACCAATCACATCTAAACTGTATATGGTATAGACATGGTTTCATACTCACTGTGCTTCTGACCTACGGATCCCCTGATGAGTCATAATTCAATGAAACATATCGGGAAGGAGGGACGCGAGTGGTGACTGTGACGGAGTCCTTCTCCGATATCACACAATCAACAGAGCGAGAGATGAGTGAACAACCCAAAGCATATTTATTCCATGCAATACAGAATGGCCATCAAATAATCCACCATGCGGACGGTAAAAATAGTCCAGAAATGGCATAAATGTCCCAGAGTTCAGTCACAATCCTCCAGCAGTCCTTTTCCAGGGAAATCGGGGTTTCTCACAGTCTCTCTGGGGTGTGCTGGCCGCAGCCTCAGCGTCTCCCTCAGAGGTTCAATCTTGCTTCTTCTCTCTTGTAAGTCTCACCCAGAATGACTAATCCCCCAGGTAAACACAGAGTTTAGGTGGATCCCAGGCCCCCTCCCCCAGACCTAAGTGCCAGAAGCACTTAAAGGGGATACAACCTGACTTAACAGGACAAACAATGCATTGTACAGACAGACCACTATGCCCAAAACATGAACCCACACAAATGGTATATAACCCACAATATCACACCATCACAACCTTTCCTTCCTTCTTAAAAAGTGAGTACGCCATGAGGTCTACACAGACCTCTGGCCACCTCACTTAAGTCCATGTTGCTCAGCTGTGGATAGTCCCTTGTACAGCGGTAGGGTTGAAAGGACAAGCTTCCCTTTGTGTCCTTCTTCACTCGAACTGTGTTTCCTGCACCCACAAATTGGCATTATAGATCTCTCATATAATTTCCTAGCAGAATATCGGCAGGCAAGCCGCTCATCACCCCAACTACACATTACTTGACCCCAAAGGCAAAGTCCAGATCAACAGTTGCCTTTGGGATATTTCTCCTTTGTCCTCCAGCCTATTCAATAACAATCCCTGGTCCATGATGTATCGCCTCTGGCCGAACCACCCTGGGATCAGCTATTGTGAGAAATGCCCCGGAGTCACAAAATCCAATGACTCTCTGTGCATCAGCACAACCTCTTGTAAGTGCTTACTTAACCTAACCTAGTAAATATGCCTGTTGGCTGATATTAGGAAGGAAGGGCCAGGACTAGGATCACTACAGTGGGATGTGGCTCCTAGCAACCAGGAAAACGACTGCTGTAGGAAGGAGGGAAATAGGAGTGCAGCAAAGCCCAGACAGATGTTGGTGGTAAAGGACTCTATAATTAGACAGACAAACAGGGTCATCTGTCATTGAGACCATGAATGCCAAACAGTGTATTGTCTGCCGGGTGCTTGGGTTCGGCATATTGCGGATCGGATAGACAGATTGCTGGGTGGAGCTGGGGAAAACCCAGCAGTAATGGTGCACATTGGTACTAATGAAAAAGTTAGAGGCAGGTGGAAGGTCTTTAAAAATGATTACAGGGAACTAGGAGAGAAGCTGAAGTCCAGGACCTACAAGGTAGCGTTTTCAGAAATACTACCGGTGCCACGAGCGTCACTAGAAAGACAACGAGAGCTTAGGGTGATAAATACGTGGCTTAGAAATTGGTGCAAGAAGAAAAGGTTCGGGTTCATGGAGAACTGGGCTGACTTCTCAGTCGGCTACAGGCTCTACGGTAAGGACGGGCTGCACCTCAGTGGGGAGGGTGCAGCTGTGCGGGGGGAGGGGAAATGGTCAGACGGATGGAGGAGCTTTTAAACTAGGATCGGGGGGGAGGGAGGGTAGTGGAGCAAATAAGCAAACAAAATTATTGAATTGGGGACTCTTATGTCAACCATGGATTATAATGTGGTGTGCATTACAGAAACCTGGCTGGATGAAAGCCATTACTGGGTGACAAACGTAAAGGGTTACACTACATTTAGGAAGGACAGGAAAGACAAAAAAGGTGGTGGTGTGTGTATATTTGTCAAATCTAACCTAAAGCCTGTGTTGAATGATGACATTGGGGTGAACTGCAACAATGTAGAGTCAATATGGGTAAATGTACATGGGGAGGGGAATAATGGAAAAATGCTAATTGAAGTTTGCTATAAGCCTCCTAACATACCTGAACAGGAAGAGGGTGAAATGCTGGAACAAACTGAAAAGGCAGCTAATAATAATCAGGTTCTTATTATGGGGGATTTCAACTATCCAGACATACAGTGGGACATAGAATCTTCTGATTGTGCTAAAAGCTGTAAGTTCTTATCTACTATTCAAGATAATTTCCTCTCTCAGATGGTAGATTAACCGACGAGGGGAGATAATTTGCTAGATCTGGTCCAAATAGACCAGATACAATTTCAGATCTACAGGTCTGGGAGCATTTGTGCACCAGCGATTATAATATGGTAAGCTTCAACATAATATTCAATAGAGCATTTAAAAGGGGAAATGCTGAAACCTGGAACTTAATAAAGCTGATTTCAACAAATTAAGGGAAGAGCTTAAATGTGTAGATTGGGACAATGTCATGGTAACTGGGGATACCGAACATAAATGGGGAAGGTTTAAGAATATAGTCCTCGAGTCCTGTAAAAAACGTATACCCTCTGGTAATAAAATGTCCAGGAATAAAAAGAAACCACTATCAATAAATAATACTGTACAAAGTATAAAAAAACAAAAACAAAGGGCATTTAAAATCTTGAAGGCTAAGAATACAGAAATAGCATTTCAGAAGTATAAAGATACTAATAGAAAATATAAAAAAGAAATCAAGCAAGCAAAATTAGCTACTGAAACAAAAATATATAATACATTAATGCAAAAAAACCCAAAGGATAGTATCGGGCCCTTAAAATACAATAACAAGTTAGTTATAGAGAACAAACAAAAGACTGAGATAATAAACAGGCACTTCTCATCCGTGTTCACCAAGGAACTGACTGTTCCAGGGATTACTCACCAAGTGAAAAATCAAACTTCACCACCTGATATAATTAATTTAATACAAAGAAGAAGTACGCTTGCGTCTGAGTAAATTAAGCATTGACAAATCCCCCAGGCCAGATGGCATTCATCCACGAATATTGAGGGAATTGAGCTCCGTAATTGACAGACCGCTGTATCTTCTTAGACTCGCTTGTAACAGGGTTGGTGCCTCAGGATTGGAGGATTGCTGATGTGGTACCTATATTTAAGAAAGGTAAGAAGGTGGATCCAGGCAACTACCGTCCAGTAAGCCTGAGATCAGTAGTATGCAAAGTTTTTGAGGGCATTTTAAGGGATGACATGCAAAAATATATTGCAGAAAATAATATAATAATTGACAGCATGGATTCATGAAAGAAAAGTCGTGTCTAACCAACATGTTTGGGTTCTATGAAGAGGTAAGTGCAAATCTGGATATTGGTAATGCAGCTGATGTGATTTATTTGGACTTTACAAAGGCATTTGATATTGTACCACATAATATAACAAAACACAAAATCAGCTCACCCAGGTCTGTTGGAGACTCCAAATAGGGGACAGGTGCACGGGCAAAACGGCCGGCCAAGCCAGGGAACTCCACAAAGAAAAAATGTGTCCAGCATCCACGTCCAAGTAAATAAAAGGTCTGAATAAAAATTTGACCTTTTATTTACTTGGACGTGGATGCTGGACACATTTTTTCTTTGCGGTGTACCACATAATAGCCTTAGGCTATGTGCGCACACAGCGCTTTTTTGACGCTGCGTTTTTGTGCGGTTTTGGCCACTAAAAATGCACAAAAACATATAAAAATGCACCCGCGGCAAAACGCATGTGTTTTTACCGCGTTTTGGTGCGTTTTTGATCTCTGCGTTTTTCTGCGTTTTTCCAATGCATTGCACGGGGGGAAAACACAGAAAAATGCAGGAAAGAATTGACATGTCCATTTCTTTTTTTAAGCTCAAAAATGCAGCTTAAAAAAAAAAGTTGTGTGCGGACAGCAAAAATGAAAACACATAGGCTTTGCTGGGGAAGCAAAGTCATGCAGTTTTTAGCCCAAAAACGCACAAAAACGCACCTGAAAAATGCGCAAAAACGCATAGTGCGCACATAGCCTTATACTAAAGCTCCAGAAGCAAGGACTAGGGGAAACTATATGCACTTGGGTAAGGAATTGGCTAAAAGATAGGAAACAAAGAGTAGTCATAAATGGTACATACTCTAAATGGGCTACAGTCAGCAGTGGGGTGCCACAAGGATCTGTGCTAGGACAAATTCTTTTTAATCTCTTTATTAATGACCTTGTGGATGGGATAGATAGTAAAGTGTCGGTATTTGCTGATGACACCAAACTATGTAGGATATTGAAAACTGGCCTTGATAGTACAATATTACAAAAAGATCTGGATAAGATGTCAGAATGGGCAGATACTTGGCAAATGAGATTTACGAGTGATAAATGTAATGTAATGCACCTAAAATGGAGTAATCCTATAACTGCGTATAGATTAAATGCAAGTAAACTCGGGACTACAGAACAGGAGAAGGACTTAGGTATTCTCATTACAAATAAGATAAGCAGCAGTACTCAATGTCAGGAAGCAGCTGCTAAAGCAAACAAGATTTTAGGGTGTAGAAAAAGAGAAATTAGATCCCGTGAACCCAACGTATTGTTACCCCTCTATAAATCACTTGTAAGGCCACATCTAGAATATGGGTTTCAGTTTAGGGCTCCACATTTTAAGAAGGACATTCAGAAGTTAGAGTCAGTTCAAAGGCAGGCAGCTAGACTACTACAAGGAATGGAAGGCCTCCCATATGATGAGAGGTTGAAAAAAAAAGTTAGATATGTTTAGCTTAGAAAAAAGACGTCTCAGAGGAGATCTCATTTATATGTATATAAACATGTGTCGTCAATATAAAGGACTGGCACATGACTTATTCCTTCCAAAGACAATACTAAGGACCAGGGGGCATACACTGAGGGTGGAAGAAAAGCGATTCCAGCAGCTAAATAGGAAACAGTTCTTTACAGTTAGAGCAGTCAGACTGTGGAATGCCCTACCACAAGAGGTAGTAATGGCAGATACTATAACGGCTTTTAAAAAAGGGCTGGATGATTTCCTCAGTAGACATAACATTGTTGGTTATAAATGACTTAAGGCCCTGTCACACACACAGATAAATCTTTGGCAGATCTGTGGTTGTAGTGAAACCACGGACATATTGTTCTATTTGTACACAGCCACACCTGGCACTGATTGTCCACAATTTCACTGCAACCACAGATCTGCCACAGATTTATCTGTGTGTGTGACAGGGCCTTTAGGGGAAAAATGTAGAACTAGTGGAGGAAGGTTGAACTAGATGGACCTAGGTTTTTTTTCAACCTAAGTAACTATGTAACTATGAGAGGAACTCGGGGCTGTGGCTCGCACCCCATGAAACATAGTCATTAAGCAAGTCAAGTTGAAGGGGTGAGAACTCTTTCCCCTTTGTATTTGGCTGTAGAGAATTAACAGGTTGATTTGGTGCAAGGTCATTCCTCAATAAACCAGCAGTGCAAGTGTCTTGTAAATGCCCAGGCTGTCGACATCGATAACATCTCCTCTGCGTCGTACTCCTTCCAATGTGCATTCTGGAGAAGGCAGTAGGAGAACCTGGTGACAAAGGCTGGAGCCCATACACTCCAACAGGGGCATTTATGGTGCAGGTATCAATGGTACACTCCAGTGAAGTTGGTGGTACCTCTTCCTCAGGTGAGATGGAATCCACAAAATGCACCGGATGATATGGAGGTGCGTGGGGGTCCTTCCAAGTCCTTGCGGAACAACTAGAATGCAGGTGCCCAGGTTGTCCGCATCCATAACATCTCCTTTCTGTGATTCCCCCAGGGCGTGGTCGGAACTGTTAGGGTCCAGAAGTGTGAGACGTGGTTGTCATCGGTCTGCGGCTGGTTGGAGGGGCAGATATATCCGGAGGAATCTGGGGTGCAAGAGCAGGCTGTGGCTTATTGTTCAGAAGCCTCCTCCACTGTGGTCAGTAAGGGCCTCATTAGCCAAGGCTGCAGCTCCATCCAAGGTGCACTGCGTGTGCTCTCTGACCCATTCCCATATTTCTGAGCGACACTGATAAAGAAATTTGTTGTGAATGTCAGTTATGCTTTTGCTGCTGTGAGGCTCCCTCTTGTGGCCAGGAATGGTTTGGACAGAGACCAGGTGTGCTGGAGCAATGGGCGTTTCCATTGCTAACTCTCTGCCTATTTAAACCTTGGTCTGCTAGCAGTCTGAGCCAGTTGTCATTTGTTCTTTGTTTACCAGCCTTCTCATCTTGCTCCAGACCACATCTACCCCAGATAAGTGCTTGGTTATTTCTTATGTTGTTTTGTTCTTTTTGCTCTTATCTGGGTTTGTCATTTACTGTGGTTATTGTCAGTTTATTTGCATGCAGGAATCTTCCCTCTCAGTTGCTTTGCTGGGAAGCTCCCTGCAGCTATGCTTGGAGTATTGCTTATATACAGTAAGTCGTGTTTGTTGCTTCTTAAATTTGTAATGGTTCCTGCTTTCTGTTCATTGGTATGACAAGAGCGCCTGATATAGGACGGAGTTCAGATCTAGCGATCTGAGGGCTTTTTGTACTATCAGGTATTTGGATTTTTATAGGGTTTTTCTCTGGCCAGCATCAGCCCCTTTCCTATACTTTCCTATTTAGTCAATGGGGCCTCACCTTTGCTAATCCTATCATCTATCTGTGTATTGTGTTTTCCTATATCACCGCAGTCTTTAAATGTGGGGGGCTTGCTATACCTTTGCGGTCTATTTCTGAGGCAGAGAGTTATTCATCTTTCCTTCCTTTAGGGTAGCTAGTTCTCCGGCTGGGTTTGCGGTGCATAGGATGTTAGTTCACCCCTTAGCTACTTCTAGTGCTGATGGTTAGTAAAGGGATGGTGGCCAGATTAGTTGCCAATGCTCTTGTCACCTTTTTGCCAATGATTTATGGTGATCTTTCCATGGTTCTTAATCATAACAGAAATTGTTCTATAAGAAATACCTGTATAATGTCTACCATAGTGAAGGTGTTGTTACGGTTCCCGTTCTGGGTATTTGCGTGTATCCTTCCCCTTTGCTGTGGCACTGGAGACTATGTTCAGATTTCTTGCTACTGCACATGTGCGAGCGCTGGAGACTAAGTCCTATCTTGGAGCCATTGCACATGTGCGGGTGACATCATCACTGACCCGAGGTCACATGTCTCTGACACCTTCTAAGCTGATTGGCCGCTGGTCATGTGCTTGTGACGCTTTGCTCGGTGATAGGCCAGCGTGACGTCATTGCTGTCGTTCTGGCAGCGGATTGGCTCTGGTGTCCCCAATCTTGGATGAGGCACAGAGGTTATATAAGACCCTGACGCACGCTGGTTGGCGCTCAGTCCTCTTGGTTCATGCATGAGAGTAGACGCTCTGTGCACGTCCCTCCAGGCACCTCTCTGTCTATGCTAGGTGAGTGCTATCGGTAGGGTAGTGTTCTTGTACCTTACAGCTTCGGCTGCGGTCCGTATCCTCGCACCTTATTGGAGCGGACATAGGCAGGTGCCTGAGGCACATGGTCTGGCTGGGCCTTGTGATCCTACTCGTAGGTGGACGTTGCCGCTAGGGTAACGTTACTTATACTGCGTCTGGCAGTTGTTTGTATCCTCGCACACTAGTGGAGCGAACATAGATAGGAGCTTTGTGCGGCTTGTGCTGCTGTCCGTCTCTTTTGCACCACTAGTGGAGCGAACCTAGGCAGGTGCCATATCTAGTGGTTTGTGTCCTCGCACACTAGTGGACCGAACGCAGGTAGGAGCTTTGTGCGGCTTACGCTGCTGCCCGTCTCCTGGCACCGCTAGAAGAACGGACCTAGGTAGGTGCCATTTCACACTCACTGCCTTTGTCTCTGTGACCATTAACAGAGATCATACCAAACACCCTCCAAGTAAGGGAGGAATTGCTTTATTTCCTAACTATATTCCTCTGTGAGTTTAACAGAGGTATTGCACTCTGCACTTGTGCTACTACTATTTACAGCGGCACACTTATATACTCTTCCTCACTCATTAAGATATCCCTTTTATGTTAATGCTATATACGGTCGTCGCTGTGACTTTAACAGTACACGCCGTGATTGGCTCTAGTGTCACTGAGACGTATCAGTGTCAGTACTGCTTCCGTGGTACAAGATACCCCTTATCCTCTGCCATAGTCTGCAGCAGAGACTTTGCACGGTGGACCCTGACTGTCTGATATCCCTTCGGTTTTTATTATCAGACAGCCCCCCGTAACAGGCGTCTTCTGCTTCCAGCCATCTCCAATATGCCTGGGATATCTTATGGGCATACATCCTAAACGATCCCCCCGTGGTGTATGGGAGGTCTCGGAACTGTGCCCTATGTGAGTCTGGGGTGATGGCATGGTAATCCAGGATAGTCCATTTTACAATGTTGCAATCCTGGTTCTGCTGTGAGTCAATGGTGCGATCAGCCTCTGCCAGGCTTCCGTTCAGGAGTCCCACTAAGAAACGCATCCAGCCAGAGTGGGGTACCTGCATCACGGCACACTGCTCCTCAAAGGCATTGAAGAACCCTTCCACATCTCCAGAAGCCTTATCAAATGGCTTGAAGTCCGCCTGGGTGATCTGTACAGGCTCCCGGATCACTGGGTTTACACTCCAACTCACATTACTCCCTCTGTAGGACTCCATTGCTTCTTGTCTCCTCTATGCTCAGCTAGCAGCCTCCTCCTTATACTCCTGAGATACACCGGGGCCCAGAGCTGCCATCTCTTCTTTTTACCACACCAACCACTGGCTTTTTGGGGCAGGGATCCCAGTCCTCAGTGCTTGTCTGTCAGACATCTGGGAGGAGGTGGATTGGCTCGTACCCACCAGTAGGTCAATTAAGGCCTCTTTACTCAGTCCCTGGTAGCTCAGGCCCAGATCTCTGGCTCTCTCCTGTAGACTGGATGTGATCAAATTTCTGTACTTACTCTGTTAGTGGCTCTCCATTGGGCTGCGCTCTGTTGATCCCACCGCTGCCACCAGTTGTGACAGGGTCCTTCTCCGATATTACACAATCAACAGAACAAGAGATGAGTGAACAATCCAAAGCATATTTATTCCATGCAATACAGAATGACCATCAAATAATCCACCACGCGGAAGTAAAAAATAGTCCAGAAATGGCATAAATGTGCCAGAGTTCAGTAACAATCCTCCAGCAGTCCTTCTTCAGGGTAAACGTGGTTTCTCACAGTCTCTCTGGGGTGCTGGCCGCAGCCTCAGCATCTCCATCAGAGATTCAATCTTGCTTCTTCTCTCTTGTAAAGCTGGGGTCACACTAAACGACAGCGACAACGACGTCGCTGTTACGTCACCATTTTCTGTGACGTAGCAGCGACCTTGTAAGTCGCTGTTATGATCGCTGCTTAGCTGTCAAACACAGCAGCCAAAGCAGCGATCATAACGTCGCTACATGTGGAGAGAGCAGGGAGCCGCGCACACTGAGCGCTGGCTCCTTGCTCTCCTAGCAACCGTACACATCGGGTTAATTAACCCGATGTGTACTGCAGCTACATGTCACAGTGCAGAGAGCAGGGAGCCGCGCACACTGCTTAGCGCTGGCTCCTTGCTCTCCTAGCTACAGTACACATCGGGTTAATTAACCCGATGTGTACTGCAGCTACATGTCACAGTGCAGAGAGCAGGGAGCCGCGCACACTGCTTAGCGCTGGCTCCTTGCTCTCCTAGCTACAGTACACATCGTGTTAATTACACGATGTGTACTGCAGCTACATGTGCACAGAGCAGGAGCCGGCGCTGGCAGCAAGAGCGGCGGAGGCTGGTAACGAAGGTAAATATCGGGTAACCACCTTGGTTACCCGATGTTTACCTTGGTTACAGCTTACCGCAGCTGCCAGACGCCGGCTCCTGCTCGCTTCATTTCGTCGCTCTCTCGCTGTCACACACAGCGATGTGTGCGTCACAGCGGGAGAGCGACGACCAAAAAATGAAGCTGGACATTCAGCAACGAGCGGCGACCTCACAGCAGGGGCCAGCTCATTGCTGGATGTCACACACAGCAACAGCGACGGGACGTCGCTGCAACGTCACAGAAAATGGTGACGTAGCAGCGACGTCGTTGTCGTTGTCGCTGTGTGTGACACCACCATAAGTCTCACCCAGAATGACTAATCCCACAGGTAAACAGAGAGTTTAGGTGGATCCCAGGCCCCCTCCCCCAGACCTAGGGACAGAAGCACTAGAAGGGGATACAACCTGACTTAGGGGTGCTTCACACACAGCGAGATCGCTGCTGAGTCACGGTTTTTGTGATGCAGCAGTGACGTCATTAGCGATCTCGCTGTGTGTGACACTGAGCAGCGATCTGGCCCCTGCTGTGAAATCGCTGCTCGTTACACACAGCCCTGGTTCATTTTTTTTATTGTTGCTCTCCCGCTGTGACGCACAGATTGCTGTGTGTGACAGCGAGAGAGCGACGAAATGAAGGGAGCAGGAGCCGGCGTGTGGCAGCTGCGGTAAGCTGTAACCAGGGTTAACATCGGGTAACCCAGGAGGTTACACGATATTTACCTTCATTACCAGCCTCCGCCGCTCTCACACTGCCTGTGCTGCCGGCTCCTGCTCTCTGCACATGTAGCTGCAGTACACATCGGTTAATTAACCCGATGTGTACTGTAGCTAGGAGAGCAGGGAGCGAGCGCTAAGCAGTGTGCGCGGCTCCCTGCTCTCTGCACATGTAGCTGCAGGACACATCGGGTTAATTAACCCAATGTGTACTGTAGCTAGGAGAGCAGGGAGCCAGAGCCAAGCAGTGTGCGTGGCTCCCTGCACATGTAGCGACGTTATGATCGCTGCTGCATCGCTGTGTTTGACAGCTAAGCAGCGATCATAACAGCGACATACAAGGTCACTGTTATGACTCGCCCACCCCAGGGCTATGGGACACCTGGTGCCGGGCCGGACTAGTCCGGTGGTAGTCAGTGGTGGCTGGGCCCGGCTCCGTGGCCCTGGTGGGTGTCAGTAAAATATGTGGCTTGATGAATAAAGTTTGTGTTCGTGACGCCACCTGTGGTCTGCGGCTATTAAGCCGCCGCTGCTGTGTGAGGCCTCCGGGGTGATGTTATGGCAGCAATGGTGGTACTGCTCCCCACAGGTGGAGCAATGCCCCGGGGCACAGTTGGTGCTCGTGAGAGTCTATGATGTAGTGGAAGTTAAGCAGCTAAAATAACAGAGACCACTCCAAGGGTGCAGTTCAAGTTCTTTACTCACAATTCTTGTCTGGGCCCAGGGACCCTTGGACTGCTGGGACCACCGTCAGGGACCTCCGCCGTTTCTGGGTGATTCTGAGAGTAAAAGCCGGTACCCTTCACTTTAGTGTCTCTATCTTCTGCTGTCTTCCTTAGCCTTGCCTTTGATAGGATAAACCTGGCTTGGCCTCCACTACAGCCTCCAGGCTGGGGGGTCACCTGTCGACTGATTACCCCTTTTCTGGAAGGTCTGCTATGGGTTCTGGCCCGGGGAGTTTACAACATTCCCTGGGCCTCGGTTTTTACTGTTTGGAGATGATCTTTGCACTCCTCCAGTCTCTAGGGACCGTCCCCTGTTGCAGCTTGATCCCTCCACCGATGTTCTTGTGGAACAGGCCACCGCAGCTCTAAACTGCCCTGGACAGCTCTACAGACTACCCGTGGCCCTGCGACTCCTTCTGTTCTCTGCGTGGTGTCACCTGGACCCTCTGAGTCCCAGGATCTTCACCAGGAAGCGTCTCTTTCTTTCCTTTCAGCTCCTGACTGACTTGGAGCTTTCTTTCCGTTACTTCTTCTCCTCCTTGCCTGCCTCCAGCAGGCCTCCTCCTCCTTCCCCACTCTCTCTTCTCTCTCCTTCTTCAACTACATGCTGGCTCCTCACTCTCTCACTCCCTGAGGTAGACTGACTAAACTTGACCTTCCTCTCTGTGTCTGCACTCTTGTGGCTCCTCCCACCTCCCCAGTTGCTCTGTTTTACCCTATAGGAGCTGGGATGGGTCTTACGACCCCTCCCAGCATGCAGCATGGGAGGGTTGTCTGCCACTTTCCCTGGTCCCAGTGTGTTCCTAGCAATGGGTGTAGTGTGGATTTACCAGGGGACCGGAGTTCACTCTCTTCCTCTCCCAGAATGGGGCATCACACCGCTGGATGGGGTGCAATGACCTGTGGCGACGGAAGCCTCAGGGGCGCCACAGTTACGTCACAGAAAATGGTGACGTAATAGCGACGTCGTTGTCGCTGTCGCTATGTGTGAACCCAGCCTTAGGACAAACAATATATCGAATAGACAGACCCCTGCGCATAAAACATGAACCCGCACAAAATGGTACATAACCCACAATATCACACCATCACAGTGACTGACAGCTGGGAACCTGGGGTTGTGTGTCGGAGTCGTTGCCTGCCCCCCGTGAACTATCCAATCATTTGTACTGATCTCATGACATCAATCGATGAGACCGTTCCCTTATTTCTCAGTCACATTTAATGTTGTTTTAACACTCTGATGTATACTTGACGTTATTTATACAGCTTAGATGTGATCAGTGAATCTTGTGACGGGTTTTTATTAGGGATGAGCGAATGTATTCGCCACTATTCGGTATCCGACGGCTAACAGGCCATTCGCACCATTTGCTAGCCGACGACTAAAACAGTATCCGCTCCGATACTTTCTGTTTAATTTCTGACTTCCTGGCACCTGTTTTCCAGCCAATGAACACATCTGATGTTGATTGCCATCACAGTAACGACGCAGCCATCTTTGTTGTGGTGTTACTATGATTGGCTTGGCAGCACAGTGTCATAGGGGCTATATAAGCCAGCAGCCATTTTGTGAACATGCAGTCATTGGGTAGATGGCGGTGTAGATAGACTGTATTGTGTGCGGGAAAGCGTTCGTAGATCCAACTAATAAATAGTCCTTCTAAGGGCTGAAGACAGTGTCCAGTAGCTTCTAGCAGCTCCGTAAATCACAATACCGCAAATTTGTAAATGTGGACCCAGCTATAGGGCCAGAAACAGTGCAGTGTCTTGTAAGTGATAGCGTTCATGCTGCAAACTCTTAAATAGTCCTTCTAAGGGCTGAAGCCAGTAGTCAGTAGCTGCTAGCTTCTCCATAAATCGCCAGGCTGCAAAACAGTGAATGCGGATCCAGCTATAGGGTCAGTGTTAGTGAAGTGCTTTGTTAGGTGAAAGAGATCCATCTTTATAAAAATAAATAAAAATCCTCTTATTAGTGCTGCATACGGTTTGTTAGTGCAGTGTCTGATATAGGGAGAGCTTTTTCAGAGGCAAGGAGAGATTTAAAGCTGTCCTGACATCTCCTACTATTTATTCAACAATCCCAGCACTGCTACATCCCTTGTGTCTTTTCTACTAGGGATAGGTATTGCAATTTCCTAAAAAAAGTCCCAAAAATTCCAAAACAATGGGTTCAGGTGTAGTGTAGTGCCTGTCAGCCACCATCTCAACTCATACCAGCACAGTTGTGTCCTTGTGTTGGCTTCATAGCATACATAAACTCCATAGTACCCTAATGCTAAAAAAAACCTAGTGTAAGTGTAAAAAAACCCCCCAAAAATTTGCTGTCACGGCCTGTAGTTCTGCCTGAAGCCAAATACCGTTATAGCACCAACATACCATCCTGGTGTTTCATTCATATCTTACAGAACCTAGATAGTGGCCTGCTGCTACTAAAAAACAGTGTCAGTGTTACAAAATTTTAATTAATAGTCCGTGCCAGTGGCTCTACTTCTGCCTGAAGCCAAATACCGTTAGAGCACCAACATAGCATCCTGGTGTTTCATTCATATCTTACAGAACCTAGATAGTGGCCTGCTGCTACTAAAACACAGTCTGAGTTCCAAAAACCAATACTAAAATAAAAGTGGTGTCAAACCTTGTTTTCTTTTAGGGCTGAAAGACACTCATAACATCTTTGTCAACTCCTGCAAGTTTTACTTTATCCAATAAAGGTACCTTGCGTTTTTAAGACTTACAGAAACAGCTATCATGGGAAATTATTAACACAAGTTTACCAACCCGGCATCAGTGTTGTTCCAGTGCCTGTACAAAAGGTCACATTACAGTGTTCACCTTCAAATAATCAAACCCAAAAAATGTGAAAAAAAGGCTGCAAGGACCGTGGACAAGGTGGTAGTGACAGTGGTGGTTGCCCAAGCAGTGTGACCAAGCCAAAAGAAAAAGGTTCCTGCTTTATCTACCTCTCCCTTCCTATCCCAATTTTCTGTTCCACGTGGGAAACAACTCTTGCGCCCTGAACAGTGCGAACAGGTAACGAATTGGCTAGCAGAAAATGCCTCCAGTCACTTGTCGAGTAGTAAATCCCAAGTCTGAGCCTGCAACATCCCATATAATTCCCAAACCCAGAATAGCGGGCCCCACTTCAATCAGAGTTACAGTTGCCTCCTACACAGCAACAACTCCCTCCTCCTCCTACTCTTCATTTGGCTCCTGTGCATCCTCCACAACATCCGCCGCTGTCCAACCATCGACATCAATCCCCAGCTGGGATCTCGGCAGCACTGCCTTGGCTAAGCGGCAACACGCTCTACTGAAGCTCATCTGTATAGCTGACAAATCGCACACGGCACCTAAGCTTTTTAAATCAATAACTGAGCAGACAGATGAGTGGCTTTCACCGTTGGACCTCCATCCAGGGATGGTAGTGTGCGATAATGGTTGTCATCTGCTGCTGGGTTTAAAGCTTGAAAAGCGTGTAAACGTTCTTCTATGGCCCACGATGTAAATTTAGTAGTTCAGAACTTTCTCAAAAAATACCCCGAGACACCAGACCTACTTACCAAGGTACGATGTATTAGCCTGGCAGTGCTGCAGCAGCGCGTACACTTGCCTCGTCACAGACTAATATGTGACCTCCCTACGAGATGGAATTCCACCTTTCACATGTTGGCCAGTATCTATGAGCAACAGAGGGCAGTATCCCAATTCTAGCTGGAACATGCCCAACAAACGCAGCTGCCAGACATAAGTACTGCAGAGTGGGTGTGGACTGGAGACATTTGTCAGGTTCAAGAGAATTTTGATTACTGAACCAACATTGTGAGCAGTGATGATGCTCTTATCAGCATTACCATTCCACTGATTTGTTTATTGAAACCCTCTCTGGATGCTCTGACTGACCAAAGTGTTAATGCTCAAGTGGTGTCTGTGGATCCAGACTTCACAATGGTTGCTAGTAATCTGCACAACCTTGGCCAACAGGCTCAGGCCACCTTTGGTCAGCATCATGAGGATGAGGAGGATGATGAAGAACAGGAATGCTTTGAAGTTGGTAGCTAAGGGATTGACAACTCAAGCTTCAGGGCTGTCCAGCATGGATGGCTTGAGGATGAGCAGGAGGAGAAGAGACAGACTGAGGAGGAGAGGAGCTTTAGGGAGACAGAATATGTTTTTAGCAGTAACACACAAAGGTTTCCAGTTCGGACTGTGGCACACATGGAACAGTTCATGTCATTCTGCCTTTCTCTTGATTGTCGGCTAGTCCACATTTTGGCAGACAGCAAATACTGGTTATATACCTTTCTTGACCCACGCTACAAAGAAAAATTTGCTTCACTACTTGTCGAGGCAAATAAGGATTGTACTACGGAAATATTCAAGAGGGCTGTATTGAACCAGTTAATGAAATGATTACCCTCAGATAATGCTGGTGTCAGAGGTAGCATGTCATCTCATGCAACAGGATTACAAGACAGGGCTACGCATAGGAGGAGCAACACAGATGGGGGACTAATGTGCCAAAACTGGCCCTTGTTCCACAAACCGTCAACTTCGAATCAGATACCGGTTGGGGTAACTATGACAAGGAGGAAACACTTAAGTAAGATGGTGACGGACTATGTAGGTGACCATATCAGCTTGCTTTCAGAGTTTACAGTTCCCTTTAACTATTGGGTTTCCAAATCAGCACTTGGCCAGCCTCGCCTTCTACGCTTTGGAAGTGCTAGCTTGCCCTGCTGCGAGTGTGTTGTCTGAGCGTGTTTTCAGCTCAGCAGAGTCAATAATAACAGATACTCGTACACAAATATCCACAGAAAGTGCAGACAGTTTGACAATGATCAAAATGAACCATAGATGGATTGCCCCAGAGTATGTCTGGCCATCTGTTAACAAGACCCAATAATAACTGTAGCCCCAAAATATGTATTTCTTAAGTTCAAATAAGTTCCATTGTTTCTCATTCAAGTCTATTTTGTCTTCTATCATCTAATGAGACCGCATGACTAATCAAACTTGTTATGCTGCTGCAATTTAATTGTTCGGCTCAATCACCCAGGGCAATGTTATTCAAGCCTTTGTACATTATGCACTGGCACAACCACTGTTGAGGCTACACTGTCTAGAACAATTGGTGAGGCAGTCTCTATTTGTGTTCTTTAGCAGGTCTAGGAATCATAAATTCTGTTTTGTCCATGTTAAGCTTTAGGAATCACGCAGAGAAGAAGGATGAAATAGCAGAGAGACATTGTGGGATTTTGGTTAGTAAGGAGGTAATGTCAGGTCCAGAGAAGTAGATCTGAGTATCATCGGCATAGAGATGATACTGAAAGCCGTGGGACTCTATGAGCTGTCTCAGGCCGAAGGTGTAGATGGAGAACAGCAGGGGTCCAATAACTGAACCTTGGGGACACCAGTGGATAGAGGGTGGGATGAGGAGGTGGTGTGAGAGTGGGAGACGCTGAAAGTTTGGTCGGTTAGGTATGAAGAGATCCAAGATAGGGCCAAGTCTGTGATGCCCAGAGAGGAGAGAATCTGTAATAGGAGGGAGTGGTCTACTGTGTCAAAGGCAGAGGACAGGTCCAGGAGGAGGAGGACAGAGTAGTGTCGCTTGGCTTTGGCAGTTAATAGGTCATTGGTGACTTTAGTTAGGGCAGTTTCAGTAGAGTGATGCGGTCAGAAGCTAGATTGCAGCTGATCAAAGAGGGAGCAGGAGGAGAGGTATGAGGACAGTTCAAGATGGATATGCTGTTCTAGTAGTGTTGAGGCATAGGGGAGAAGGGATATGGGGTGGTAGCTAGACACAGAGGAAGGGTCAAGGGAGGGCTTTTTAAGGATGGGCAATTTGAATAGAATTTGAATAGAGGGCCACTGGAGCTGATGGTGTTGGTGGAGGAGAAGAGCAAGGCCAACACCCAAATGGCCACATTGGCAATAGGACTATAAAGTGTTATGGAGTACGTATTCCAACTTTCACACTAATGACCTAGGGGACGCATAAAACTATAAATGACTGCCGTCCCTCCTCAATGTACAGTATGTTACAGGGCCCACCTGAGGGCCGTAAGAAGTCTGAGATTTGAGGACAGCCAGTGGCCCTTTCTACATTTGAATAGAGGGCCACTGGAACCGGTGGTGTTGGTGGAGGAGGAGGGCAAGGCCAACATCCCAACGGGCACATTGTAGCTGACCTTTTAAAGTGCTGTCAAATATGTCCCTAAAAATAAGGTGTGAGACAGACACCAATATAATGTATAAGTTAGAGCCCTTTCTAATTGAAAAAGGGAGAAAAATGTGAAAAACGAAACGCGTGAACAGATGCTAAAGTGCTTTTTTTGAGGTCGGGGCTTGATTTTACATTTTATTAAAGTGATTAGGCACTACAAACTGTTTCTTATCAATTTCCACTCTTTTACTTTGGTTTCATAGATGTTCTGGCGACTACGTAAAAGCCGCGTGCTGCTCTGAGCAGGTTATTCAAAGGCACCAGAAATGCAGTCACGCACCTTCTACAGTTGTGCCCATACTGTTTCTGCCTTTTCCCATCCATTTCAGCCTTTTCCCCAGTCACCACAGCTCGCCGTTAGGTCCAACATGAAATTATTTGGGTTTCCCATAGTCTTACATTCCGTATGAAATATTCCGAATAGTCTAATAGTGGCGACCTATTAGTCGGATATTCGCGAAGTTGAATATTTTGGTATTTGATCATCCCTAGTTTTGATGTTTGTTTTGGACACGTGTCACAGGCCACCGTGGTACCTGTTCACACAGTTTTTTCTTTTTGTGTTTTGTATCTTACTGGGTACTTAATTTTAACTGTGGTTTTAAAAGTTGTTTTAATTATTTCTCTACCCCTGCTGTATTATCTGTTTATTTGGTGGATATCTTTTACACCCTGTCTTTAGTTGAGGCGCTAGAGGAGGTGGAGGAGGTGTGACGCCCTGGCTTATCAGGTCGTTACAGGGTATTGTGCAATATGCCCTTCTGCACAGTATCAACCCTTCTTGGTTACGGGTCCTGGTCCTTTGGTGTTGCTAAGAGCTTAGCCAGTCAAAACCTTAGAAACACGTTACACCATACCCACCAGACACACCATTGGGGGCCTAAAGTGAATAGGGCCGCCCACTTGGAGGGTTTGTCGGAAAAGGTGAAAAAGTGACAGGAGAACTGAAAAGGAGTGAAAGGAGTAGGAGGTAAAGTGGGGACTCTCTGAGAGGGAGAGGTCACCGGGCTGGAGCAGGGCTCCTTGAGTACTAGGTGGCAGACGTTGGTCTGGGCTTCATAGGAGCTGGAACCCCGGTCACAGGGGATCGTGTCAAGGGGCACGAATTGCCGAGGAGGGCAGTCGGCAGCCTTGAGCCATCTCCGGGCAGGGGCCAGGGCACGACGGGGAACCCAAGCATGCTCCCTCCTTGCTGCAGCGGTGCTCAGAATTCTGGTTTACAAGCTGTCGGTGTCTGTATTCTTGGACTGAGTGAGTACTCCGAAACCCTTTCCTCCCAAACGGCACTCCTGCACCACCAACACCAGGCCCCGGGGCACAAACCCCCTACCCACGGAGGGGTTAAACACCTTGCTGCCATACCATCGCCACCGGGCTCCCCCTTTCCCCCAACAGCAGCGGTGGTATCCCACCTTACCACGCATCGTGGGTGGCATCACAAACTTCTAACTTCCCTTTACATACTCCCCTTTTCTAACTCGAGTGTCCGCACGAACCCCCGGGTCCGGAGACCCCTCGAGCCACTGCGGTTCCAGATCTGAGTGGCTCGGCCGCTGGTACGGGGCGGTACACCTCGAAAAACCTGCCATCATGAACAGGATACGAGCAGGACCCACTTACCAGGGTAACGTGCGCCTTGAAAATTGAAAACCGCGAGTCAAGAGTCTTTTTCCCGCCAATTCCACCATTGTCCGCCATCTTTTCGCGCCAAAACGCGGTCTTCCCACACATGAAGCCTAAGCCCCACCCTTAGTTTTGCGTGTTAGGCCGGAACTGGAAGTTCCCAGAGGGCCACAGCGTGCGAAAGGGTGCTGCGAAAAGACTGAGGGGGGCGTGCCGGAATGTAAAGAGAGCGGAAGTGGAGCAGAGATGCAAAGACTCTGCGACAACATTACCGGAAGATGCAGTGGCAATATGGCGGAACGAGACTGGTCATCAGAACGTGCTGTCCCTGGGACCACGACATGGATAGGGGAGGAAATGGAGCAGCTGTGCAGGAGAATGCGGATGCAGTTCCTGTTTATACTGACCCACTGGAGGGAAGAGATGAGGAGCCTGGTGGTGGTGGTGTGAGCCCGTGATATTGAAGTCCCACATGAAGAGAGGGTAAGCGATTACCCAGTCCCTATAGATTGACTAAATTCAGCCACAGCGGCTGAGGGATCCGGACCGCCTCCGCTCACGGTGAGAACTCCACCATCACCTACCCCGTCCTCGGCGGATGCCGAGCTGCCCATACCAGCCCCGGCAGCGGAAAGTTCGGTGCATCTACAAGAAGTTCCAGCTGCGGAGATCCAGTCTATGACCCTCACTCCAGTCACGACAGCGGTCATCCAGACACCGGCCAGACCAGACCCGGCCACCTCACCGGGCCAGTCCTCAGAGGCGGAGCATCCGGACCCTGCAACCCCAGCTGAGGAGCAGTCGGTCTTTCTACGTACAGCTACGGAAGCGGAGTCAAGAAGTTCACCTGTCCCGCTAACGCGCGGCATCCGGAAGCTGTTGGGGCCACCAGAGTCCAAATAAAACCAGAGCCAGATAGGGAGCTGAGGCCAGACACTGATGCCCCCTACTGGGAACGACAACAATACCAGCTACAAGCAGAGATCGTAACCCGAGATCGGTGACAACGGGAGCTTGCTGCCTGTGATAGAGCAGAAATGGAGAAGATGAGGAGCGCTGCTTCTCGAGTTAAAGGGCCATGGTGCCGTGGCCTTGTGAAGCGGTTTGACCCTGAGCAAGGATGGGGGTTTATCCACGAAGCAGGCCTCACAGCAGGGGTGTATATGTCCCGACGAGATGTGGCGCAGCACCTCTCTTGGGGCCACCCGGAGCGTAATCTTCAGCCAGAGGAGATGGTTACCTATACTCAGCATTGCGGAAAGCGGGGCTGGTATGCCCTGGAGGTAACCAAACATGTGATGTTTGAGGAAGGGTTTGTGTCAGCATCAGTAGTACGTAGTCGCAAGGAAGCACTGCTACGGGGCCCGACGATCTATTACTAAAAAATGTTATGATACCAGTTGTTTTGCGATGCCATAGAATTGTTAGGTATCGGTGCTTTCGTTTATTATTTTTCATAGTTTATTTTTCATATAGAAAGTGTTAGTAAATGAGTGCTAATCAACCAGTTTTAATGAAAAAAGTGAAAGTTACCAGATTTGCTAGAAAATTGCCAAAATGTGTACACCCGGTACATGGACTCGGTTAAAGTTTTTATATTTAGTAAACATGGACCATGGTCACAGGATTGGGGTGACCAACACAAACTTGTGTATTGTACATAGTTGCACTTCCTGTGCCAACCAGAGTCATCTAAAGAAAACACCCAGGACCTTAACCTGGTCACAGAACCGCGGATAGGTTTCCAGGAGTTCAGGTTGTTTAGGTGGCGGGTTACTGAGTCCGGGATGTTGGGACTGGACTGTCGCAGAAAGGGGCTGCAACAGAGTAGGTTGAGCCTCCGTTACCACTAAAACCGGTAGCGTCCCACAGTTGGACGGTGAACTCTTAGAAATGTAGTAACGTTTAAGTAAAGTGCCTCCCCTGTGTGGGATGGAACCCGTTAACAAGGCCGGATGTGCGTTACGAATTCCGTGACCCCAACGACATCTCGTTAGCGATGTCGTTGCGTGTAAAACCTGCTTTAGCTTTGGCATGTGTAGGAGGAAATTATTTTTTACATGACCACAACTGCAGGACCAAGGGCTAGCTACTGTGATGAGAGAGGGTGGAGTAGGGTGTACACGACAAACTGGTGGACTGTGAGGCAGGTGAAGGCGGAGATGTTATGGTGGATTGAAAAAGGTGTTGTTTTGTGGATTTTGCAGGGAAATTTATTGGTAAATGATGATGTCTTTTGTCTTTATTTCTTTAATAATTTTCTCTTTTTATGTCTCTCAGTTTCGCTTTTAGGGAACGTCAAGGGACATCACTATGAATTGAGGCAGATCTTTTTTTTTTTTCTCTTTTTTTTTAAAAAAAAAAAGAAATTACATAAATAAATTGGTGAACAATGGCTGTAGTCGAGGGGTGTTTGTTCTAAACCCTCATTGTCATTCTCACTGTTGTCCTACTCCTTGCCCAAAGAGTCACCCGCCTCCTCTTCCTGCCCTGACAGCACATTAAAGTAAGCATGTGCCTAAGGTATCTGAGTCACATCATGATCACCTTGACCCCTGGGGGTTAACATCTGGGAACGAAAGTCTTGATTCTGCTCAGACCCTACTTTGTACGGCCCTTTATTCAACTGACTAAGATTTTTGCCATCTGTGCAGATGCTGTCCTCCTCTTGAATCTGTGAATCTTTGGAAGTGACCTCTGATGCCAATGGAATTGAATGTCTGAACAACTCTATAGACTCTCCCATTTGTGGTTCCCCACAATCAGTTGGCCAGTTGGAGAGTTGTGACTAGAATTGAGCGCGGTTCGTGGTTCTCCAGTTCGCGGTTTGAGTGATTTGGGGAGGTGTTCTAGATCGAATTAGAACTCAAACTTTTTGCTAAAAGTTCGTTAGCTCGAGTTACGTTCGAGAACGGTTCTATCAGCAAAAAGCCTAGCTAATTACTAGCTGGCTGTTCACTGTAATAGTGTGAGTCACTATGTGACTCACAGTATTATCAAATTTCAGCGTATAGTGTGCAGGGGCTGCGAGTTCAGATCACTGCTGCTGGGATAATGGCGATCGCCATTTTTTTTCCTTTTTCCTTCCCTGAGCGCGCGTGTAGTGGGGCGGGTCATCATGTCAGTCAATCCCAGACACACACACGGCTAAGTGGGCTTTTTGCCAGAGAAACAAGGGCATGTGTCATAGGCTGTCCATGTCACATGTCCTTGCATTATAAAAACGGACATTTTCTTCCAGCACACCATTATCTGCCTTCTGCGTCTGTGTAGCTAAGCTTAGGGACTTCCTTGCTGCATTTCACCATTAGGAGGGATAGAAAGTGAGGCTTCCTTTCCTCTACACTGACCCACAACCCGGCCACTGTACCATCCAGCGCATTTTAGCAAAGGCATTTTAATTGCAGAGTGCTGCCAGTTAGTGCCATCCAAAGAGTGGCTGCTGTCCTCCATTATTGTGCCACTTGTGCCAAGCAAGTCCCACCACCTCTGCATTCTCCCCTCCTGCCAATTTTTGCAAAGCCATTTTAATGTAAAAGAGTGCTGCCAGTTAGTGGCATCCTAAAAGTGGCTGTTGGACTCCATTAGTGTCCCGCTGGTGCCAAGCAATTTCCAGCACCTTTGCAATGCACCCTCAAGCTCATTTTTACTAAGCTATTATATTAGCAAACACTGAGGAAACTTAGTGGCATCCTAAAAGTGGCTGTTGGACTCCATTAGTGTCCCACTAGTGCCAAGCAATCTCCAGCACCTCTGCATTGCACCCTCAAGCTCATTTTTACTAAGCTATTATAATAGCAAACACTAAGGAAACTTAGTGGCATCCTAAAAGTGGCTGTTGGGCTTTATTAGTGTCCCACTGGTGCCAAGCTATTTCCAGCACCTCTGCATTGCACTCTCAAGCTCATTTTTACTAAGCTATTATAATTGCAAACTGTGCTGCCAGTTTAAGGGCAATAGTTGAATTTTCAGGGATAGTCAGTGTTGTTTCTTCTGCTGTCAATACAGCTAGACCACCTCTGCAATCTACACCACCTCTCAATTTTTACTACGACATTTTAAGTGGACAATCTTGTCGCTATCAAAATGAGTGGCAAAATGACAGATGCTTTTGGAAAGGGGAACAGGCGTATTGGAAAAGGAAAAAAAAATTTTGTCCGTGGGGAAGGTGGCAAAGCTACATTAACATCTGCTGAAGATAGGCCATCTTCCAGCAAAAGTAAGATGTCTACTACTTTCCGTGGACAATCCGATGTGCTCCCTTTTTTACAGACCCGAACAACTGTAAGAAAGATAGATGTTGCACAAAAAAAGAACATGCTTGAATGGCTCTCAAGTGGTCCAACAAGTGCCCTCTCCTCCACCTCAACTACTGCATCCAAAAAAACCCAGTCCTCTGAGTTGTCATCCCAATCACACTTGCTTTCTCCCAGCTCTCAAGTCTCCATCTGCCCTGTACAGTATGGTGGAACAGAGATGGCTGAGTCTGCAGAGCTGTTCAGTCACACTAAAGCCTGGGAATCAGAGGTCTGCTCCCAAGCTACAGTGAGTACTGACCAGGAAATGGTCTGCAGTGATGCCCAGAACGTTTGTGACTCAGATTCAGGCCGTGATGAACAAGTTTCTGAGCATAATGTTGACCCTTATTCACCAACTGTAACACCTGTTGTTATAGACAATGAGGAACATACTGATGACGATGAGACGCAGATACCAGATTGTGATGACAACTTAAATATTCGGTCAGGGCAGGAAGAGGCTCGGTCTGAGGGTGAGGGGAATGCAAACACAATGCTTGATGAGGAAGTTCTAGATCCCACCTACTGTCAACCCACAGTCAGGCACTCGAGGAGGTCAACAGAGGCGGTGGAGGAGGATGCAACTGTCGACAGAGTTACATTGCGCCTTCCTGGACAGAGCAGGAGTACTGGTAGCATGTCTACAACTGCATCCTCAGCCACCACTCTGCCTCTGAGCACTAGGGTGGCTCAGAAGGTCGCATGTCCTCTAAGCCTTGCCTTGTCTGGTCCTTTTTTGACCTTGCAAAGGATCGCCCAAATCATGTGATCTGTAAAATTTGTCGGAAATCTGTTAGTAGAGGCAAAAACCTCAGCAGTTTGACAACTTCTTCCATGAATCGTCACATGAATAAATATATATCTATATATAAATCATATGTCCCAGTGGGAAGCTCACCGTGCTGCAATGCGGCCTAGCGGAGCGGACCATCCACCGCCTGCCCCTTCCAGTGCATCCGCGCGCTCTTCATCTTCTAGGACTGTGGGGACAGCTGTCACACCTGGTTTTCCACGCACACCTTCCACCACTGTAACCGCAACAGGCAGTTTGCTTGGTAGGTCGTAAGTTGGTTTGGAAGGGGAAACAAGTGCGTGTGTACAGCTCTCTCAGACATCGATAGCACCAACGTTGGATGAAGGCAACATCATGTCTACGCCTGCATTTTACTCACAAACCTGCATTTTTCCAGGGACACCCTACTCAACACCGTCTACACACAGCAGCCAGATCTCTGTCCCTCAGATGTGGACAAATAAAAGGCCATTTCCTGTGACCCATGACAAAGCTGAGAGGTTGACATTATCCCTCTGTAAGCTCTTGGCTACCGAAATGCTGCCTTTCCGCCTGGTGGACACACAGGATTTTCGAGACCTTATGTTTATCGCTGTGCCCCAGTACCAGATGCCCAGTCGCCACTAATTCTCTAAGAAAGGTGTGCCTGCGCTACACCAGCATGTCGCACACATCACCGCTTCCTTGAGAAACTCTGTGTGTGAACGGGTGCATTTCACCACCGATACTTGGACCAGTAAGCATGGACAGGGACGTTACATGTTGCTGACTGGGCACTGGGTAACTATGGTGATAGATGATGAAGGGTCTGCTGCACAAGTCTTGCCATCCCAAAGACTTGTGTGTCAATCCTCTGTCTGTCCAAGTTCCTCCACTGCTTCTGCCTCCTCAACCTCGTCTGGGTCCTCAACCTCTGCCCCAAGCCTGCCTGGTCAGGCCACCAGCGTTGTAACTGCACAGAAGGAATCACGCACCCCTCATTACTATGCTGGCAGCAGAGCGCAACGGCATCAGGCGGTCTTTATCTTGACAAGTCTTGGAAATAAGAGTCACACAGCGGCTGAGTTGTGGGCAGCTCTGTAGACTGAGTTTGGTAAATGGTTGTCTCCACTCAACCTGCAGCCTGGTAAGGCCGTGTGCAAGGTGACACATGTGCCTTGTATGGCTCACATGTTGAACCTTGTTGTCCAGCAATTTTTAACACACTATCCCAGCCTAGATGGCCTTCTGAACAGGGCACGAAAACTATCTGCTCACTTCCGCCATTCAACCGCCGCAGCTGAGCGACTTGCATCGCTCCAGAAGTCTTTCAGCCTGCCGGTTCATCGCCTGAAATGGCATGTGCCGACACGCTGGAATTCTACTCTCCACATGTTACAGCGAATGTGGCAGCACCGCCGAGCCCTGGTGCAATACGTCATGACGTAAAGCCTGGGGCACCGAGATGCAGAGGTGGGTTAGATCACCCTTATGGAGTGGTCTCAGATCAAGGACCTTTGAACCCTTCTGCACAGTTTCAACATGGCGATGAATATGTTTAGTGCTGACAATGCCATTATCAGCATGACAATTCCAGTCATTTACATGCTGGAGCACACGCTAAACACTATTCGGAGTCATGGGGTGGGACAACAGGAAGGGGAAGAAGTACAGGAGGATTCATATGCGCAAGGGACAACAACATCACCAAGGTCCAGACGTTCATCATCACCAAGGCGGTAGGCATGGGACCATGGGGGACAGGGATCAACAAGGGCACATGGTAGCAGGCGAAATGTTGAGGAACGTGCAGGAGAACATGAAGAAATGGAGGACGAACTGTCCATTGACATGGAAGACTCAGCGGATGAGGGAGACCTTGGTCAAATTTCAGTTGAAAGAGGTTGGGGGGAGATGTCAGAGAAAGAAAGAACGGTTAGCACCTCTATGCCACAAACACAGCGTGGACTTGGTCCGCATGGCTGCGCAAGACACATGAGCGCCTTCTTGCTGCACTACCTCCAACATGACCCTCGTATTGTCAAAATTAGCAGTGATGATGAGTACTGGCTTGCCACACTATTAGATCCCCAGTACAAGTCCAAATTTTGTGACATAATTCCAGCCATAGAAAGGGATGCACGTATGCAGGAGTATCAGCAGAAGCTGTTACTCGATCTTAACTCGGCTTTTCCACCAAACAACCGTGGTGCACGGAGTGAATCTCCCAGTTGTAACTTGACAAACATGGGACGGTCTCGTCATCATCAACAGTCTAACTGTACCAGCAGCACCGTATCTGGTGCTGGTAATGTTAGGGTGAACTCTTAATCAGAGATCACTAGTTGCCTACTGCCTAGAATAATTGGTATGGATCGAGTGCATGCTTGAAAAATGAGATCAGACACAGTCGGATATTCATCTTTCCTCGACAGAAGTCAGCCCATGCTCTGCTTTATTACAACTGAGCTTGCTCTGATATAACCTTGCAAAGGGGCATGGTCAGCCCCACAGTGACCATACTTGGATGTGTCCATTGGTCAGTGGGTTGAACAATGTGTTAGTCCATGAGTTGATTGGTGGGCATCATTGTAGGCGGGTCTATGATGTCATCGGATGGATCCATGGTGATGATGATGGGAGGGACATCATCTGGTGGATCCATGCTGATGGTAGGGTCTGTGATGTCATCGGGGGCCATCTTGGGTTCCTCTGAAGACTGACAGGCTTATGTATAGAGAATTCATAGTATCATAGTATCATACTTTTAAGGTTGAAGGGAGACTCTAAGTCCATCTAGTTCAACCCGTAGCCTAACATGTTGATCCAGAGGAAGGCAAAAAAACCCCAATGTGGCAAACAAGTTCCAATGGGGAAAAAATTTCCTTCCTGACTCCACATCCGGCAATCAGACTAGTTCCCTGGATCAATACCCTGTCATAAAATCTAATATACATAACTGGTAATATTAAATTTTTCAAGAAAGGCATCCAGGCTCTGCTTAAATGTTAGTAGTGAATCATTCATTACAACATCATACGGCAGAGAGTTCCATAGTCTCACTACTCGTACAGTAAAGAATCCTCGTCTGTGATTATGATTAAACTTTCTTTCCTCAAGACGTAGCAGATGCCCCCGTGTTCCAGTCGCAGGCCTAGGTGTAAAAAGATCTTTGGAAAGGTCTCTGTACTGTCCCCTCATATATTTATACATTGTGATTAGATCCCCCCTAAAGCCCACTTTACACGTTGCAATTAGTTGTACAATCGCATTTGCGATGTGACACGCCCAGGTTGCATACGGGATCTTATGAGATTGCACGTTGGTCGTTCATTTGCTGTCACACGTGCGTTAGTAGTCTATGTTAAATTGATCAATTTTGTGTGCGATCCTTTAGATCATGTGTTCTGTGACGTATGCATTGGGCATCTTTTTTTTTTTATTTATTGACTTGCCAAGCGTGTGTATGTGTAGGGATGCGTTTTTACTATGTCATCTGCCATTCAGCTCTGCTACATGGTCGCTAACAGCAGACACAGACAGCCATGTAGCAGAGCTGAATGGCAGAGGACAGCAGACACAGACAGAGCCGCACTGTCAGAATGAACTCGGGTGAACTTCACCCGACTTCATTGTCATGTTGCGGCTCTGTCTGTGCCGCGTCCTGATTAACGGTCACCAGTGAAGGACTCACCGGTGACCGCTAATCTCCTAAGTTACTGAAGTTAGCAGCCCTCTCTCATACTCACCAATCCCCGATCCCCGGCGCTGCATGGCGTTCACACTGCTCCGGCGGCTTTTACTGTTTTGAAAAAGCCGGCCGCCCATTAAACAATCTCGTATTCCCTGCTTTCCCCGCCCACCGGCACCTATGATTGGTTACAGTGAGACACGCCCCCACGCTGAGTGACAGGTGTCACACTGCACCCAATCACAGCAGCCGGTGGGCGTGTCTATACTGTGTAGTGAAATAAATAATTAAATAATTAAAAAAAACGGCGTGCGGTTCCCCCCAATTTTAAAACCAGCCAGATAAAGCCATACGGCTGAAGGCTGGTATTCTCAGGATGGGGAGCTCCACGTTATGGGGAGCCCCCCAGCCTAACAATATCAGCCAACAGCCGCCCAGAATTGCCGCATACATTATATGCGACAGTTCTGGGACTGTACCCGGCTCTTCCCGATTTACCCTGGTGCGTTGGCAAATCGGGGTAATAAGGAGTTATTGGCAGCCCATAGCTGCCAATAAGTCCTAGATTAATCATGTCAGGCGTCTATGAGACACCTTCCATGATTAATCTGTAAATTACAGTAAATAAACACACACACGCCCAAAAAAAATCCTTTATTAGAAATAAAAAACACAAACATATACCCTGGTTCACCACTTTAATCAGCCCCAAAAAGCCCTCCATGTCCGGCGTAATCCAGGATGCTCCAGCGTCGCTTCCAGCGCTGCTGCATGGAGGTGACCGGAGCTGCAGCAGACACCGCCGCTCCGGTCACCTCCACACAGCTAATGAAGACAGCCGTGCGATCAGCTGAGCTGTCAGTGAGGTTACCCGCTGTCACTGGATCCAGCGGTGGCCGCGGGTAACCTCAGTGACAGCTCAGCTGATCGCGCTACTCACCGCCGCTCCTCTCACCTCCACGCAGCAACTGAGGTGAGTAGCGCGATCAGCTGAGCTGTCACTGAGGTTACCCGCGGCCACCGCTGGATCCAGTGACAGCGGGTAACCTCACTGACAGCTCAGCTGATCGCACGGCTGTCTTCATTACCTGCGTGGAGGTGACCGGAGCGGCGGTGTCTGCTGCAGCTCTGGTCACCTCCATGCAGCAGCGCTGGAAGCGACGCAGGAGCATCCTGGATTACGCCGGACATGGAGGGCTTTTTGGGGCTGATTAAAGTGGTGAACCAGGGTATATGTTTGTGTTTTTTATTTCTAATAAATGATTTTTTCGGGTGTGTGTGTTTATTACTGTAATTTACAGATTAATCATGGAGGGTGTCTCATAGACGCCTGACATGATTAATCTAGGACTTATTGGCAGCTATGGGCTGCCAATAACTCCTTATTACCCCGATTTGCCAACGCACCAGGGTAAATCGGGAAGAGCCGGGTACAGTCCCAGAACTGTCGCATATAATGTATGCGGCAATTCTGGGCGGCTGTTGGCTGATATTGTTAGGCTGGGGGGCTCCCCATAACGTGGAGCTCCCCATCCTGAGAATACCAGCCTTCAGCCGTATGGCTTTATCTGGCTGGTTTTAAAATTGGGGGGAACCGCACGAGGTTTTTTTTAATTATTTAATTATTAATTTCACTACACAGTATAGACACGCCCACCGGCTGCTGTGATTGGGTGCAATGTGACACCTGTCACTCAGAGTGGGGGCGTGTCTCACTGTAACCAATCATAGGCGCCAGTGGGCGGGGAAAGCAGGGAATACGAGATTGTTTAATGGGCGGCCGGCTTTTTCAAAACAGTAAAAGCCGCCGGAGCAGTGTGAATGCCGTGCAGCGCCGCGCCGGGGATCGGTGAGTATGAGAGAGGGGGATAGACTGACATGGACAGAGAGTGAGGGACAGAGATAGTGACCGACTGACAGAGATTAGTGAATGACAGACATTGTGAGGCGCTTCAGAACGCAGCTTTTCAGCTGCGCTCTGAAGCGGACCTTTTTTAAGCTGCGGTGCAGAGCGCACACCTGTGCACATAGCATCAGACACCAAAATCGTATGAGGGATGTCACACGTTACAATTGACTAGGTTCGTGCAACAAAACGCTCAATTCTAGAGAAAGATACGATGTGTTTGCGATCAACGGTTTTTCGTTCAATCCTGATCGCACGTAGCTGTCACACGCAGATACCTCACAAACGATGCCGGATGTGCGTCACTTACAACTTGACCCCAGCGACGGATTGTGAGATATATTGAAGCGTGTGTAGCGGGCTTTAGCCTTCGTTTTTCCAAACTAAATAACCCCAAGTTTAATAACCTGTCTTGGTATTGCAGCCCACCCATTCCTCTAATAATCTTGGTCGCTCTTCTCTGCACCCTCTCCAGTTCAGCTATGTCCTTCTTATATATCGGTGACCAGAATTGTACACAGTATTCTAAGTGCGGTCGCACTAGTGACTTGTACAGAGGTAGAACTATATTTTTTTCATGAACACATATACCTCTTTTAATACATCCCATTATTTTATTAGCCCTGGCAGCAGTTGCCTGACACTGGCCCCTAAAGTGAAGTTTACCATCCACCCATACACCCAAGTCTTTTTCTGTGTCTGTTTTACCCAGTGTTCTACAATTAAGTACTGTGAGACTGTGACCGGGGTTGTCTATGACGGCCGGTATGTCTCGCCCCGGTTGTGCTCACTCCATGATAGAAAGTACATCCACTCTAGGGTTAATGCTGTTTCCTTACAGGCTGAAGGAAGGGTTAAATGCAAACAGGAACAAGGGCAGGTGTGCCGGGTGTGAGGGAGTGAACACAACTCCCTGAGTTCTCTGCTGGAGAGGCACATGTATATTGGTGTGGACTTTTGTTTGGACATTAAAACCGTGTGCTGTGAAACTTACTGCCTGGATCCCGTGTCTTCTGCTGCGCAGCCGACCACGCTACCTCACAGTACATAATCATACATTTTATTTCCTCTACCTAAGTGCATGACCTTACATTTATCTACATTAAACTTCAATTGCCACTTCTCAGCCCAATCCTCCAATTTACATAAATCTCCCTGTAATATAAAATTATCCTCCTCTGTATTGATTACCCTGCAGAGTTTAGTATCATCTGCAAATATTGAAATTCTACTCCGCATGCCCCCAACAAGGTCATTTATAAATATGTTGAAAAGAAGCGGGCCCAATACTGACCCCTGTGGTACCCCACTATGAACTGAGACCCAGTCCGAGTACGTACCATTAATAACCACCCTTTGTTTCCTATCACTGAGCCAGTTTTTAACCCAGTTACACATATTTTCCCCTATCCCCATTATTCTCATTTTATGTACCAACCTTTTGTGTGGCACCGTATCAAAAGCTTTTGAAAAGTCCATATTCACAACATCCACTGCATTTCCCTGGTCCAGGCTTGAACTTACCTCTTCATAGAAGCTGATCAAATTAGTTTGACAGGATCGATCCCTCATAAACCCATGTTGATACTCTGTCATAAGGTTATTTCATTTCATTGAACACACTTCTCACAGTGCTCTATGTCCAGAAGTTAATTAAGTATTTCATCTTATGGCTCTCCTTAACAGTCCCCCCTAAATACTTTATTAACCTTCTGACCCTACTGTGGTTCTCTAACAAATCAGCTCTAATGCTTTTAACTGCAACTTTTTTAATTTTGCTATCCGCTAAACAAGCAATGCTAAGCCTTTGCCCACACTGGTACAGACTGTTGATCAGAGAGTTGATCACATCCCGCACACACAGTTCACAGAGGTATAGGTAACTAGAACAGACTATTTAATGCCGAAGAGCTTACTCAGAATTTGAGATTAATTGAGAAGTGTGTTCAATGAAATGAATTCTCTATACATAAGCCTGTCAGTCTTCAGAGGAACCCAAGATGGCCCCCGATGACATCACAGACCCTACCATCAGCATGGATCCACCAGATGATGTCCCTCCCATCACCATCACCATAGATCCATCCGATGACATCATAGACCCGCCTACAATGACGCCCACCAATCAACTCATGGACTAACACATTGTTCAACCCACTGACCAATGGACACATCCAAGTATGCTCACTGTGGGGCTGACCATGCCCCTTTGCAAGGTTATATCAGAGAAAGCTCAGTTGTAATAAAGCAGAGCATGGGCTGACTTCTGTCGAGGAAAGATGAATATCGGAATGTGTCTGATCTCATTTTTCAAGCATGCACTCGATCCGCACCAATTAGGCTAGGCAGTAGGCAACTAGTGATCTCTGATTAAGAGTTCACCCTAACAGTAACAGCAATTTTATTGAATCTTTTCATAATTTTTTTAGTCCATCCTTTGCAAGGCCACCAGAGACAACAAGTCTGACACATAGTCAACGGCTGGAGAGGATGATACAGGAGTATCTCCAAATGAACATCGATGCCATGACTTTGCAAATGGAGCCTTGCTCATTTTGGGCTTCAAATCTTGAAAAATGGCCAGAGCTCTCCCCTTATGCCTTGGAGATCTTGTCATGTCCAGCTGCCAGCGTTGTCTCTGAACGTGTCTTCAGTGCTGCTGGGTGTGTGCTGACAGATAAGCGCACGCGTCTGTCCAGTGACAATGTGGATAGACTAACGTTCATCAAAATGAACAAGTCTTGGATCCACAAGGAATTTACTACTCCTGTGTCATCCTGGGGAGAGTAAATGCTTGTGGATTTGGAATGTGCTTGATGCAAATCTATCTGTGAAGTGTACAACTGGGGCACAAGTGCTGCCACTGAAGGGGTGTCTGTGTGGCCCAATTTTTGGAAAAAAGGGAGACTCCGCTTGGAGTCACCTTGCTGTGTTTTACATGATTTTAGAAGGGCATGCCATGCCTATATCTGTGTCTCGTCCTCTTTTTTCCTCGTAACGCTGTTTTGTTTTCGCATGAGAATTTGTTCTTGTCACTTTCCCATGTGTTTGTGTTGTGTTGTAAGTTGTTTGTCACCTTTTGGATACCTTTGAGGGTGTTTTCTAGGTGTTTTTAAGTGTTTGTGATTGCCTCCCATTGTTTCCTATGAGGATCGAGTGGTTCGCCGAACCCGTTTGCCGAACCGAACTCGAACGCGACGACGAACCAAGCTCGAGCCGAACCGCGACCGATTCGCTCCTCTCTAGTTGTGACGTGGATGAAAAAAAGGGTAATTTGAGTGTCACCTCTGATGACTTTACTGTGTGTGATGTTGAGTTGGAGCAAGAGCAGGAGAGGCCACCTAATGCTATGCTTTCCATCCACTTTAATAGGTAGCCTGTCTAGTAACAGATTGTCAGTTGTCTTTGGATAGAATGAGACGATGTTTGTTCATTACAGCTTTCAGTAACATTAGCACCTACCCTATGTACACCTTGAACATCATGCATATTCCCCCTTCCTAGTCATGTTTTATGTACCTTTCTCCTTTTTTAACCAGTTGAGTCACAACCCTAGGCCCACACCTTTCAGTCAGCTTTCACTTGATTACCAATCACTATTTGCTGAGATGGCAATTTGAGGCTGGATCACAGACATAGCAATCACTATTTGTAATGAAATAGTAATTTGTTGGCTTGACCACGAAAGTAGCAATCATTATTTATAGGATGAAATAGCAATTTTTGGCTGGACCACTGAAGACAACTTTTGTGGTGTCTGCCCATAATGTTTGGAAATGTGGAGATTCCAAGTTGTCTTCAAGTTGTGTGTTGTGTGTAGTGGAAGGGGTCTCAGGGCATCAGGTATACACCTGTCACTCATCCACCTCTTCATGTTAACCTAATTTGAAAGCTTTAAATGCTGGCCCAGACCCTGTATTGTGCATGGCCCATGCCTGACAGCTGCACCACGACACTATGGGTACTCTGGGGCAAGTGAAGCCACATTCCTGGTGTCTACCCCAAATTTTGAGAAATGGGGATGAGGACTCCTAATTGGGTCTCCTTGTGTATTGCCTGTAACAGTATGGCTCCCAGACTGGCAGGTACAGTGGGGAAAAAAGTATTTAGTCAGCCACCAACTGTGCAAGTTCTCCCACTTAAAAAGATGAGAGAGGCCTGTAATTGACATCACAGGTAGACCACAACTATGAGAGACAAAATGAGAAAACAAATCCAGAAAATCTTTGTCTGATTTGGCAAGATTTTTTTTGCAATTTATGGTGGAAAATAAGTATTTGGTAGATAATAAAATTTCATCTCAATATTTTGTTATATATCCTTTGTTGGCAATGACAGAGGTCAAATGTTTTCTGTAAGTCTTCATAAGGTTAGCACACACTGTTGGTGCTATGTTGGCCCATTCCTCCATGCAGATCTCCTTTAGAGCAGTGATGTTTTGGGCCTGTTGATGCTTTTGAGTGCAAACATCCTTCCATCAGCAATGACATTGAAGATGAAATGTGGCTGGGTCTTTCAGCATGATACTGATCCCAAGCACACTGCCAGGGCCACAAAGGAGTGGCTTCATAAGGGGTATATGAAGGTCTTGGAGTGGCCTAGTCAGTCTCCAGATCTCAACCCCATAGAAAACCTTTGGAGGGAGTTGAAAGTCCGTGTTGCCTATCAGGCCTACAACTGTCAATCATCCATCTCATTTTTCGTTATGTTAATAGTCTAGGAAGCCAATGGCTATGCCACCAGAGTGTGGCACCACTCTAAAATGGTTTGAGCTGTTATGGCAGCATTTGGCCCCCCTAAATGTGTTGCCTATGCCTTTTGTTTGTCTCCTATTGAATTCAATGGGATTCGAATATTTTCATCAAACTGTTCGGCGATCTCAGGTCAATTTGGCAAACAGGGACTGAACCGAACCTTGCGAGGATCTCTCATCTCTTATTGTAACCTGACACCATTGTAACTTGAGGCCATGGGACCACTGTATGTAAATATAGTGGTAATTTAATGATCTGTGGAGTTACCTTGTTAACATGAGTAATAATTTGAAATGCAGTTGAAATATTTGTATTAACAGTTTATTTATATATTTGTAATTTACCTTTTTGCATCTAAGCTGGGAGCATCTCAACTTTTCGTCTGGAAATCCATCAATATCTGTATCTTTTGCACAGACAAGTCCATTACCAGCCCATCCCACTTTACACTGTAGAGATAAGTTCATAAATAAGTTAATGTTTTGAAAAAACTTGCACAATAAATGCACAAGATAATTATATTAGCCAAAATTTTTATTTTAATAACATTTTTAATAAATAAAGCAGTGCAAATTATGAAATGCAATGGCATGTCACTTTTGAAGCTTTGTCCGGTCTTGTGAAAACAAAAATGTTTAAACATTGCATTACCATCACTCACCTGTAAGGAGACAAGCCCATATTTCCCCTTGAAGACTCCAATTGCGATATGGGTGTGTAATGTGATCTGCAATGTGCATTGTTTTCTGCATTATTGTGATGATGTATAATGTGAACTGTGATAGGTCTTATAGTGTTTAATGTGTTATGCCTGACAACAGGAAAGACAGGAGTTAATGTTTGGCTGTATGTTTGAACTGTACTGTGAAGAAGCTAAGTTGTGCCAAGCAACAGACATTAAGCAAGGTCACAGATAGCTAATGTTTAGGACTAGCTCATAGTGGGAGGGGATAGTGTAAAGAGGTGGACGGATTCCTGATGGCAGAAATGTTTATGTTGCACCTGTTGTGCCCAGATATGGATCATCTTGAATCCAGGACATTATGTGTTGGCTACGAATGGCCAAAGAGTTTTGATGTTTTGGCCTCCCCTTGCCCTTGTTTTGCGCATTGTTGCGAACTCCCCTGCTAGATTGAGGGGCTATGACCTACGAGAAGGACCTACACCCTTCACCATGGACTCAGCCTAAATGCTCCTATGGACTGTGCCCCAATGCCCAAGAACTCTAATAGCCCCATCATGGATTTTTCCCCATTTTAAACTCTGACCCATTTTGTTCAAGACTCTTCTCATGGATTGGGACATACTGTGTTGGACCCTTGTTGGGGTGAGGGGAAGGACAAGGAGATCAGAAGCATCCATCAGGTTGGACAGATTGACTGTTGTAGAGGGGAGGAGAACGTTCAGAAGACCAATGTGCCTGCTGGACCAATAGGCTTTTGTAACATTTGAAGGACTGTGCCCAGGGAAAGAACTCAATTGGAACCTTAGCTCCCATGATATTATGTTGCCCTATTCAGGGGAAGGACTTCTGCATTCAAGCCTCTGTAGACTCTGGGTTCCTGTTGGCCTGCAGACTCTTTATTTGATCAGAAATGAACTTATGTTTTGAGGTCCCAACTGAGTGAAACTGGGGTCATGATGACTCCCGAAAGAAACCCATGTAACTGATGCCTGGAAAAAAAAAATGTTAATATTGTTGAAAAATGTGTAGCTTTGTATGCTTTGCGTCTTTCAGGGTGTATGGTTGGGGATGACCATACTTAAAGGGGGAAGAATGTAATGAGGTTGTCAGATTCCTGCCTCAGAAGACACAAGCATACTAGTGTATATGTAAGATGTAGTACTGTTAGGAATGTTAAGTAAGAATGCAAGAATGAGAATAGGACTGTTATGTAGGATATTAGATAGATAAGACTTGCCCTGTATTAGGTGAGCAAGAAAGAGTTAAGTTGTGGGATTAGCCCAGAAGAGGAGGAGACAGGTCCTAGGAGAACAGGGCCATCTCCATCTTAGATAAGATAGGTTTTGATTACATTAGTTCAGATTTGTAGGTCATGTTTTACTTGAAAGCCTACAATTAGTGGGCTAATGTAACTCTGAAGCAGAGTGACGTAGTGTTAATCGAGGAAATGAACAGGGTCATGTATGGTCAAACGGGATCAGTCATGAAATGAGAAGGTAATCCTTTCCAGTGGTGCCATCACTTTGCATACAGCGTCTACTCCCTCTGGGTGGAAGGACATGGAGCCGATCGAGATTATAATGACTTTATGCACGGTACTATGATGCTAGGATGGGAGGTAGGAAACGGACTGAAAACACCAGAAAATACAGCTACTGAGGAGAACAGAAGTAATGAATTCCTCCGAGAGAGTCCAATTTCAGACAAGGGAACTAAGGGTTAAAAACAGACGAATAACCTCTATGTTAGTGACTGAGCTGGTGGAAGTACTGCAAGCCGGGCCACTGACCCTTCCTGGCTGGGGTATGAACCAAATTCGATGCGGTAATATGGGATTATAGTTACTGCTTTACCGCCCTCATGTCTTAAGAGGATAGAGCTTCTCAAGGAAGTGTCTGAGATGCTGGGACTCGGTGTATTTGAAGGTCTGGGTCTCAAGCCCAGCCACAGTGAGTGTACTCCTTGGAGGTAATCCATTGGGTAACTGAATTTAGGAGATTTTATTGCTGAGTATCTGAAGTTGCATGAAGAAAATGTGCTAAAGATATGTGCCCGTTACATCATGCTTAAAGTTGAATGTGTTGCACTAAAAGACTGTTACGGGGGGACTGGCAGATTAGGACCAGGGGGTCTATATCCTAATTGTCAGTCGGGGCCCACCGTGCTCCAGATGACAAAGAAGCTGCTGGCACCTGAGGGTTAGGCGGAGACTATAGAGCTGGATGGCTCTGAGATAACCCAGGGAATCTGGGAACTGGTCACGTGTGTAGGGACACGTCAGACCGGACGACAACCCGGTTAGCGTTTTGGTGCACCTGGCACTACACCAAACACGTGTGCAGGGAACACTTCAGGCCGGGTGGTGACCAGGCAGCGTTGACCAGAAGACCGCCACGAAAGCGCCCTGTCGGCCACGTGTGTAGGACACGTCAGGACGAGCGGTCTACCGATTAGCATTTCTGGTCACCTCTCGACTGGCCACGTGTGTGAAGGACACATCATGCCAGATGGTTACACCAGTAGCGTTGACCGGGAAGCCGAGGAGGATAAGGAACACCCTGTAAACTCCACAGGGGTCCTGGGATACGCTGTCAGTGCGCACAGGAGGCACAACCGGACTGGTGGCGCAGCAGGTGCGTTGTCCGTGTGCGTAGGGGGCACAATCGGACATGAGGCGCAGCAGCCGCAGCCCAGTTAACGCCACTGGGCTGCTACAGCAAGACTGGAATGGCAGGAGGGAAGCACGGCGCCTGACCCTGATGTGCTGAGCCACGAATCTTGGCGTGACAGGCACCGTTCGCCTAACCCTACCTACCGCTTCCCAACATAGGGTTATGCCGCAATGAGGCTCTAACATGGAGGTGTGCTCTGACTGAGCAAATGTGAAGACTGCGCACCTCCATGTTGTCTCCAGCCCCTTTTATAACCTTGGTCCGCCCCAAACCCAGGGTGGACCACAATGGCACCTCCAGGGTCCAACAGCAGAGTGCCATGTCATCAGCGATGTCACAAGCGGCCTATCCTGAACCATGTCACTGATGACCTCATGGCAGCCACGCCCCAAACACTTCACCAGTCATCGTCTGACGACCAATGGTGAGGTGTCGTGTCATAGGGCCGGGCCTCCGCGAGCCAGTCCGGAGTGGCCACATCATCAGGACACCTGATGCCCTCTGGCCTATCAGGACCTGCCACCTCACGGACATGCCCAGTTTAGTCCTTCCCTGACTTTGCCTCCAATGCACTAAGTGCCTGAGCATGCTCAGTAGCCTGGACAACAGTCTCAGAAATCAGACTATCAGCCTGAGCATGCTCAGTAGGCACAACACAGGACTTAGACACAGCACGCAGTCCAAGTACCTGTGCAAAGAGGCTTTTCGCACTAAGTGTGAGCATGCTCAGAGCATGCTCAGTAGCCCGAACCGAGGACTTCGCCTCAGAAATGGCACTATCAGGCTGAGCATGCTCACTAGGCGAAACACTGGACTTAGGCTCTGGCTGGGGTAAATCGGCACACGCATGCGCACTAGCCGCCTCTGCACACTTAGACGTGGAGGTGCAAGCATCCAGCTGGGCGACCCGAGGCACGGCGAAAAACGGCAGCCGGCGCCTGGGCGCAACTGGAACCGCAGCAGGCTGCTTGCGGCTATGGCGGCGCCGATTCGTAACAAAGACTTGTAAGAAAATAACTGTTTGCCTGTTTCACTGCAGATGACACCTGGTTCACCCGAAATATCGGCAATATGCCGCAGCTCCATTTTGCTAATGAAATGTACAAGAAGTTGTGTACCCTCTATCATGTGTAGATATATGTCATCAAAGCACTGTTAAGTAAAAAAATGTTTTTAGAGAACTGGTGGTCTCTTTTCCAGAACTGGTTAATATCTGATACTGGACAGCTGAAGCCATCAGTATCATGCAGCCTGCATGGGTGTGTGTGTCGCCCAGGGTTATGGGGTACTCGGTCCCGGGCAGTGTATAACTGGGGAATGTCACTTGGTGGTCGTTGCCCGCTTCCGTGCCCTGGGTGCTTTTTGAAAAAGGGGTATGTTTAAAATGGAATTAAATTAGAGTTTATCACGTGACGCCACTTGCGATTTGAGGCTATGTGGATGGAGCTGCCGCTGCACAGTTTTCACTACTGGGGCTGGTGTTAGTGGCGGTCTGGATGTTAGGCCCTCCGCAAGCAGGGCCAGGCCCCAGAGGATAGGTGATGTAGATGGATGTTGAAAGAAGACATTCCACACAAGGGGTTGCCGTATAACTGGTTCCTTTACTCACGGCAAAATGTAAACTGGTCACCCGAGGAAGACTGGTATTCACCGCAGGTCCCCTTATTTCCGATGCCGGTTTAGTGACCTGGTGGCTTCTTTCCCCTGCACCTTTCTTTGGTTGGTGGGTTCCTGTGGCTTGGAGTGGCTGGGGTCCCCTCCTGGTAGTCTCTTAATGGCAATCTGTATGACGGTAGTCTCTGGTCCTGTTCCCCAGTTCTCCCGTTGCTACTGTGTCCCGAACTTCAATGTCAGTGAGGTCCTTGATGGTCCCCTCACTGTGTAGATTTTATCAGGTCTGCTTGGAGTGTTTGCATGACCTAGAATTCTGTACCCCGTCGATGCTATGGTTCCAGGAGTACTCCACTGGCAACCAACCTCCTGGGCCCTCAGGTCACTGTTTAACTCCTGTCAGTCCATCTGCTCGCTTCCTCACTCTGTCACCGACTCCTGACGACTACTGTTTCACTGTCCACTGTCCGCTCCTCCCACTTGGTCGTTTAGTGGACTGGATTGGCTCTACCTCTAGGTGGCCATCCATTGCTCCAACCCAAGCCTGGCACCATTCTATGGGGGAATTTTGGAGAAAAACATGGATTATCTGAAATGTTTGTGTTGTTACCGGCACTGGTCTTCCAGGTTCCTGGGGGGTAGGCCCTGCATCCTGGTGGGGATGCAGTACTTTGAAGCTTCCTGATGACCTCAGGGGCGCTACAGGTGTATCGCCCCCATGACACAAATACTTACATCCAGTCAGGAACTCGTCTTTCATGTAGCATGCCAGGGTGCAGAAGATGCAGAACTCGCACACGAGTACTGCCATGTGCCACACTATACTCCTGCCCTATCTAACAGAGTGCATGGTAATGCTGGATTGAACAGTTGCCAAAGCTATTGATGCCCCTTATTGCCTTACAAGGAACTGCTTTTTCAACAATTGAAAAGTGTAAAATATCAATATTTTAAAATATATGGTGTATTATTTTTTAATGGTATAAAGAAAAAAATGATTTAAAAATATTTTAAATAGGGGAGCGGTTACTGACATTTGTCATGAAAATCTAAGGTACTGCTAACTCTCAACATGACTACTGTAAATGTTCGAATGTTCACATGTGTGTGATGTCACTCATCTCCTCCCCTTCTGGGTGACTGTAAAAGAAATGTGAAGTTTAAAGGGAACCTGTCATCAGAAATTTAGCTGTAAACCTAAAAAAGTTTCCCTCTCTGCAGCTCGTGGGCTACATTCTAGCAATGTTCCTGTACTTTTTGTGCCCCCTTTGAAACCAAATTAAACACTTTATAAAGTTGTACCTTTTTGGCTGCCATTCTTGTAAATTATCCATGGGGGCGGGCTCTCTTGCGTCCGTTGCTGTCCCTCCTGCAGATTGACGCTGTCCCCAATGTTCCATTTCATATCTCAGGACGCCGCCCACTGAGCCCGAGGTCCCGTGCACGCGAGGACCGCTGGTGACGTGGTCGCAGGCACGAGACTATCGTCGGTGCTGTGATTGCATCGCAAGTGCCTGCCCATAATTTCGTGACCACGATCTCCCCTCTGCCTCCAGCGTTCTGCGCAAGCGCTGGCCAGATGACCCGACGTCACCTCCTTCCCATCCTGCCCTGCAGCAGGAAATAGATGGGAGGAGCGGAGCAGCACAGCACAGGTTACAAAAAAAAAAAAAAAAAGTTTAGTGCTTTTCACTTTTCAGAAGACAATTTGTGTCTTTGTTTGATTTTACATGTTTTTTTTACTGTGTACGTCGCTCAGATCCTCTCCGCGTCTCCTCGTATCCTGTGGTGGTCTGCTCCGCTCCTCCCATCTATTTCCTGCTGCAGGGTAAGATGGGAAATGTGACGTCGGGTCATCTTCCAGCGCTTGCGCAGAACGCTGGAGGCAGAGGGGAGATCGCGGTCACGAGATTATGGGCGGGCACTTGTGATGCAATCACAGCGCCGCCCATAATCTCGTGCCTTCGACCACGTCACCAGCGGTCCTCGCGTGCACGGGACCTCGAGCGCAGTGGGCGGCGTCCTGAGATATGAAATGGAGCAATTGGGGACGGCGTCAATCTGTAGGAGGGACAGCAACGGACGCAAGAGAGGCCGCCCCCATGGATAATTTACAAGAATTGCAGACAAAAAGGTACAACTTTATAAAGTGTTTAATTTGGTTTCAAAGGGGGCACAAAAAGTACAGGAACATTGCTAGAATGCAGCCCACGAGCTGCAGAGGGGGAAACTTTTAGGTTTAAAGCTAAATTTCTGATGACAGGTTCCCTTTAAGATCACAGTGCAGAGCCATTTTGTTGGTGACTGTAATGTGATATTGAGATGGACAGTATCACTAAGGACAGTTAGCAGTGCAGATTTTGTTGGTGCTGTGCTTTTCACTGGTTTTCAGAGTGGTCTGAGTGGAGTAGTCATATTATACCAGCTGCAGCACTCAAAAAACCGTAATTGCGCAGTTCAGCACCCAATATCACACATGATAAGATTAGATACCGTGCTTACAGGTAATTACTGTTATGTAAGCAGAACCATCATGTTATTGCTTCACTCAGATGACAGTAATTACCAGTGAGCACTCGCTAGGTTATTTTATCCTTTGGTATGTACTCACCGCTGGATGAAGTCACCACTGCAGTGCTCGGGCCCAGATCTGGTGAGACTTTACAAAGGCATCAGTAAAGTCTCATTCATATGTCCCTGCATCACATATGTCTGAATGAGGCTTTACCTGACATAATAGAGTTGAGTCTGCGTTCAGAGGACCGCAGCGTGATGATTTCTCAATAAACTAGCGGTGATAGCAACTGTGAACACAGGTTAGGGAGTGTGACATTTTATTACTAATACCAGACCTGTTCTCACCATTGGAAGAAATTACCACCACAGCCTCTCTGTCTGCATTCAGAGTAGAGCTGTGGCTGTGACTTCCAGTGGTAAGATCAGGTCAGTAGCCTGTCATTAGTAGTACAATGTACAGCTGCCTGAACTTTGCTCACTTCTACTGCTCGAAACTTCTGTCACTACTCACCGCTGAACACTAAGCGTATGGAAATTGTAACTTGTAGTATAACTCTGGGCTACTATAAAATGCGGCCTGACTACCTCCATGACTGTAAACCGTATAGCCCAGGGAATGTGCACAACTCACAGCTGAGGCAGCCACAGAATAGGTAATAGGATAGGACTGCAGTCTCCTAAGACATAGGGCTGCAATATTTGAAGTGTGTAGATGTTGTGCTCAGACACTTACACACCAGCAAATAAAAATGGCAACCTCTAATGGCTGTAGAAAAAAAAATGAAAAAATGAATGTTAAAACAGTAAATTTAATTTTATTTTAAAATAAATGATCATACAATTAACTAATAATACAAAAAATTTAATTGTGACAAATTTCCTTTAAGGCACCCATACAAATTAAATAACTATTTTTCACTCAACGCCCAATAAATATGTACATTCAGCTGGGGCAAGGAAGAATGTTTGTTAATCTAGAAAGGAAATGAAATAAGTTGTCTTCTTTCAGCAAACTTCTGCCTGCTGGCTCAGCTAGGTGAAAACAACAACGATAAGGCTATGTCCGCACGTTGCTTTTTACCTGCTTTTTACCTGCTTTTTTGCTGCTTTTTCAACTGCAGCGTTTAATGCCAAAATGGATGTGTTCTGCTTTTCAAGCAAAGTCTATGGGAATTTGGGTTTCTTGTCCGCACTATGCAGTTCAAACTGCAGCCTTTTTGTTGCAGAACTTTGGTCAAAAACTCAGCTTTGCAGTGCAAAGCCCAAATGGCAAAAACAATTCACATGTCAATTGTTTTTGCCATTTGGGTTTTGCACTGCAAAGCTGAGTTTTTGACCAAAGTTCTGCAACAAAAAGGCTGCAGTTTGAACTGCATAGTGCGGACAAGAAACCCAAATTCCCATAGACTTTGCTTGAAAAGCAGAACACAACCATTTTGGCATTAAACGCTGCAGTTGAAAAAGCAGCAAAAAAGCAGGTAAAAAGCAGGTAAAAAGCAACGTGCAGACATAGCCCTACTCTCTGGTTCCAGCACTGCGTTTCCACTGCTGCTCTGTTCTCCTTTGTCTGGCTGCAGTAGGGACGTCACATTGACAGCTCTGCAGCTAATCATTAATTATCTGAGGTAGATGGCATGAGCCGCTGAGCTTAGCGATTGGCTGTAGTGCAGTCAATGCAATGTCACTTCTGCAGCCAAACAACAGAGGCCATGGCAGCAGCAGAGACACAGTACTGGGTCCAGGGAACAGGGATGGTAAGAAAAGCTCAGTGGATTTTTCTTCACTTAACTGAGCCTGCGAACAGACATTTGCCGAAAAATTACAAATACTGCCAAATCCCTATGAACAAAAAAAAAAATCACACATCAAGAAATCCAACATGCCTGATCCTTCTGTTCTTCGATATTTGCATGTTAGGTTGTCATTGTCTTTCAGTCAAACCCAATAATTATGAAAACTTTGTGCTAGATGTATGTTCACATAGCTTTTGCTTTGTATTTCAAGGCAAATTATCTTCCAAAACGTTTTGAATTACTTTTTGAGCATTTCCTATTGATTTATATTGGAATCTATCCATATTGCAATTGATACAAGGGTTTTTTATTTTAAAAAATATTTTTCAAAGAGGTTTTACAAACCACACTGAGGTAAAAAATTATTATCTTCAAGGAATCTGCTTAAAACATGACACTCAAGTTAAAATGCTACAAAAAATGCTTCAAACTTTTTCAAACCTGCAAAAAATTCTGAAAAAACATGTAACTCCTGAAGCCTCATAACAAACCCACATGTATTCCTTATGTGGATTTACTTAAAAACCCCAGAAAATTCATCCACCTTAAAAGTATGTCTTAGATGACACTTTGCCTCTAATGCAATTTTTTTAATATTTACAAAAGTTAATGGCAGAATTGGTCGGAAGCTACCTGAAGAATGGGGAGGTCACTTCTCCCAATCCAGTGACAGCTTTCAAAGCTGCAGTGGTTAAAAGAAGTTACAAAAGGTGGAACGTACGCACAACAAATAGTTAGAAATTGCTGTACATAATGTAATTCATTTTTATGTTTTTAGCGCTTTTTCAGGTGGGTTTAAGATGGAATCTGCCTGAAAAAAACATCGAACCGCTTGGATCCATGTGATGACTTGTGGCTCGAGGGTCTCCGGACCTGGGGGTTTGGGGCCACTTCTAAATGTAAAGGGGGAAGTTATTTACAGGGGAGGTATAGTTCATGACACCCCCCGTGGTGCACGATAATGAAGGGATACCGCCGCTGCTGATGGGAGAACCGGGGGTGATGGAGTGGGGTAGCAAGGTGTCGATGCCCTCCACGGGTAGGGGGAAGACCCCGGGATTCTGTGGAAAGCCGAGGGATGCAGGGATCACTCAGGTACTCACTCAGTCAATAAGCAGACGCTGACAACCCGGTAAACCAAATCTCGGGGTATCGCTGCCGCTTGAGGGGAGCTCGTCCGGGTCCCGTCCCCTAAAGTGTTGCCTGGTGATCCGTGACCTGCCTCCTGGCACTAAGTTTAACTTCAACGTAGTGGCCCAGTAGTCTGAAACTTGCCGGGCCCCGCTCCCCACTGTGGCTAAGTGTGGGAGCGTGCTCTCAGGGCTCACGCTTGGTATTTTCTTGGGCCGTTTGTATGGAAGGCTCTATCCCCCTCGTTGTGCTAGTGCCCCGATTCTGGAGCAGGTGGGAACAGATCATAAAAGCTCCGTTCTCCTCAGGTTAATTGCTGGGTTGCCTGAAGCTTCTCCCTGACCTATGGTCCGTGTACCACACCGTGCTTCGGTTCTGGATCGGTGATTGTGCCAGACTGCTGACCGTCCTCCTTGACAGGTCCAGGCACCTAGCCGCAATCTCCTGTGACCGGGGGTCCGACTCCTTTAGGTGCAGACCACTATCTGCAACCTAGACAGCTTCTCCTGGGAGACAACCACTCCCAACCTCCTCCACCTACACTCCTCACCTTCCCTCCCACACCACCCAGGTGGGCGACTCTATTCCGCTCAAGCCGTCCACTGGTGTGCCTGGTGGGTATGGGGCAGTGTGTATCTAGGATTTAATTTGCTGTTGGAGGCACCACTGTATGATAGGGACCCAGAACCATGAGGGACTTGGAATACTACACGGAAGGGCAGTTTGTGCAATACCCTGTGACGACCTGATAGGATATGTGTGACGCTCCTGGACTAAGAGAAAAGGAAATTCTTACCATGCATGCTATGGTTCCATCACTTTCCATAATGCAATCTGCGTTTTCATCGCAATTACTAATTTCACCATTTGGACACCTCCTTTCTGTTTTACAAGCAGAGATTTGCTTCTCTCCTCCTGACCCAGACTTACAGGCAGAACATTTATATGAACCCTATATAAAGACATAAATAAAAGATATTAAGACAACAAAAAAAATAAAAAAAATCTACAAAGCACTGGCAACAGATCAGTGTCTGTCTGTTAATTAGTAGTTTTTTTTTCATTCTACATAGGGATTTAAAGGGAACCTGGCAGGTGCAATATGCACCCAGAACCACGAGCAGTTCTGGGTGTGTGGCGCCCTGGACAAGCCAGGACGTCACAGGTACTGCAACAACACACCCCACACCCCGGTTAGGCACAGCAGCCGCACACACAAATCCTTGTTGCCTCCCTCCAGGGGCTGATGTCCACAGCAGGTGGGGCGGAGCCAGGCGGTTGGCTCCTCCCACTGAGTTCACAGTCCTGGAGGCGGGAAAGAAGGTCAGAGACAGAGATAGAGTTTGGAGGAGTAAGAGTGAGGAAGTGGTAGTGGAGGAGCAGACTGACCGTGTCCGGGTACGTGGCCCGGGCACCTACAGCAAGGTTGGCAGACGGTGGTGACCGTCTGCAGGAGAGGCTAATTGACGCAAACCGTAAGGACCGGGGACGGGCAGTGGCCTGCCGGTACCGGATCGGGGAGTGAAGAGAAGCCAGCACCATCCGGCAGGGCCTACGGACCTCGACCAGGCTAGGAGTCGCCGTTAAACCGGTCAAATCCATCAGCGACGGGAACCTCCGGGGTTTCCCAGCAATAAAGACCCGACTGAAGGCAACCGTCCAAACCGTGAGGGAGATAGAGCTACCGCCAGAGCTAGAGCTCCCAGGGCCAGAGCCTGCGGGCAACAAGGGGCTCCCTTAGCCAACACACCGCTGGGGAGCGGGGTTACCGGTGGGAAGCGATCGGGGCCGAGAACATAACACTGGTGCAGGGAGAGAGCATTACCGCCAACCGACCGGGAGTGACCGTCGCAGCCGTCTGTGGGACTCGTCCATCCAGCCGTTTGTTTTACCAGAGACTCCGTGTGCGTTACTGGCTGAGTAAGTACCACGACCCTGCACCTGGCCAAGCCCCGCAATTTCACCAAGCAGACAATAACTCCGGGCCCCGGGACTACCAAAATCCCCCTACCCACGGAGGGGAGAGAAACATCCCAGCTGCTCCCTGTCATTGCTCCCGGGATCCCCGTACAGAGCAGCGGTGGTGCCCCAACCTCACCACACACCGTGGGTGGCGTCACAAACCGACATCCCAAACACCAACAAACCACCCCTTTCACTCACGGGGGAGGAGCGCCGCTCGAGTCCCCGGGATCCGGCCCCCCCGCTCGAGCCACCGAGCAAGCAGCAGCCGCCGGACCCGAGCTGCAAGCGCGATCGAGCAGCACACCCCCCCGCCCGCGACAGGTGCATATTGCTAATCCCTGTCTAATTGTCACTGTATATGGTAGCATATATAAAAAGATCTTTAGAAAAAGTATTTCTAAAGATCTTTTATCTTATGCTAATGAGCATGGGGACTAGACCCAAGGGCTTTATATCCCCCGACTAATCCGCCCTCTTAGCATGGTAGCACGACCACAGGGGTGTACTCACATGCTATTAAAATCAGCATCACTAGCCGTGACACGCGCACCTGCATTTGCTGTTACCGCACTTCTGAATACAGGGCACTTCCGTTCATGCGCAGTATGGAGCCGGGTGTACGCGTTCCAGCTTCAGAGAGGTCTACTGCATATGACTGGAAGTACCAGGCATTCAGATCAGCGCGGTCACAGCAAACAGGTATGCACGGCACCGCTGGTTACGTTGCATTGAATAGCATGTTAGTACACCCCTGTCGGCATGTTAAGAGGGCGGACTAATTGAAGGTATAAGGCCCTTGGAACTAGTCCATACTCATTAGCATAAGATAAAATATCTTTAGCAATACTTTTTCTACAGATCTCTTTATCTATGCTACTAGATGCAGGGATTAGCAATATGCACCCAGAACTGCTTGTGGTTCTGGGTGCATATTGCACATGACAGGTTTACTTTAAGTGCTCAAAAACATGTCCAGTAGTGTACAATCTTTACTTACATTAATGAAGTAGAGATGTTACATTGTGATATGATATGATGACAAATCAATCTGCAGCTAAATATTAGAAGAACCAGTTAAAAAGATCACTTGATATATAGCACAATACGTGGAATCTGTTTTTGCTTTTAGCTATGCACAAATTAACTATATTTGAAAGATAGTGAACCAATCCGATTAGCTTTCTTTCTTTTTTTAGTTTTGTTTTTACTATTTTCATCTCTATTTTTTGGGGGGTTTGTTTTTCTTTTCATTTGGTTTGCCAAAGTTGTATGCCTAGAACATTCCTCGTCTAAATCCACATGCACGCTGAATATTTGTTGAGTTTTTTACCTCACTATTTGTAAGGCAAAACTGGTAGTGGAACAATGAGAGGAAAAGTATAATAGAAACATGAGCACCACTTCTGTATTATTACCCACTCCTGGTTTTGGCTTAAAAATACTGAGGATAAAAACTCACCAAATACTCAATATGTTCAGGTGGTCATATGCCACTGTACAGCCATACCATGGCATATGTCAGCCATTGACTTCCATAATAAAAAAACATACTGCACATTATACATATACATTATCCATTTATGCAAAAAAAAATATTAGACTATGACTTACTATAAAGTAAAACGAAAAAAACAATGACACACACTGGTCAAACATATGCTAAAAGGACTTGTGCCTAACATAGTCACGTGATAAATACATTGCAATCTAACAAATGTTTATGTTTTCTACCTGACATGATTATAAATACATACAGTACAGACCAAAAGTTTGGACACACCTTCTCATTCAAAAAGTTGTCTTTATTTTCATGACTAAAAATTGTAGATTCACATTGAAGACATCAAAACTATGAATTAACACATGTGGAATGAAATACTTAAAAAAGTGTGAAACAACTGAAAATATGTCTTATATTCTAGGTTCTTCAAAGTAGCCACCTTTTGCTTTGATTACTGCTTTGCACACTCTTGGCATTCTCTTGTTGAGCTTCAAGAAGTAGTCACCGGAATTGGTTTTCCAACAGTCTTGAAGGAGTTCCCTGAAATGCTTAGCACTTGTTGGCCCTTTTGCCTTCACTCTGCGGTCCAGCTCACCCCAAACCATCTCAACTGGGTTCAGGTCTGGTGACTGTGGAGGCCAAGTCATCTGGCGTAGCATCCCATCACTCTACTTCTTAGTCAAATAGCCCTTACACAGCCTGGTGGTGTGTTTGGGGTCATTGTCCTGTTGAAAAAATAAATGATAGTCCAACTAAACGCAAACCGGATGGAATAGCATGCCACTGCAAGATGCTGTGGTAGCCATGCTGGTTTAGTATGCCTTCAATTTTGAATAAATACCCAACAGGGCCACCAGCAAAGCACCCCCACACCGTCACACCTCCTCCTCCATGTTTCACGGTGGGAACCAGGCATGTAGAGTCAATCCGTTCACCTTTTCTACAAAGACACGGTGGTTGGATCCAAAGATCTCAAATTTGGACGCATCAGACCAAAGCACAGACCACTGGTCTAATGTCCATTCCTTGTGTTCTTTAGCCCAAACAAGTCTCTTCTGCTTGTTGCCTGTCCTTAACAGTGGTTTTAGCAGCTATTTTACCATGAAGGCCTGCTGCACAAAGTCTCCTCTTAGTAGTTATTCTAGAGATGAAAAGGTGTGTCCAAACGTTTGGTCTGTACTGTACGTGTGAGTTTGTTCTTTAACAGGGCTATGTGTTAATTATACATAATATACAACTGAGAAAACTGAAAGATCATTGATGATGGGCAGTAAATATTTTGTAGTGTTTGTATTTGGTGCCATATCAGTTGCACAGGGCCTATTTATTTAGTTATTTAACTTACTTATTTAGGACCATCATATTTCAGAGCACTTTACAAACATTATCATCACAGTCCCCATTGGACTCACAATCTAAATTGTCCCTTACTATCCTTATAGTGTGGGAAGGGCTGCCATCAGGTCTTTACAACTATGACTGGTGTACAGGGCCCGGTGACGAGGGGGGGCCAGGCCCGGGATCATCACTTAGCTTTGTTAAGCCCTAGGCCCTGGCTGCCCCCCCTTCTTCAGCGAGCCCCAGTCACAGCCATAGCAGAGGGGCCCGTCTATGTCTCATCGGCTACAACACTTCACTAAATTGCAGGCAACGCACTTCACAGGCATCGCATGCAAATTAGCCATGTGTGCTGGAGGTAGGAGGGTCAGTAGAGCAGAGAAGGGAGGAGGCGTGTCATCCTGCGGCTCAACGTGATGAAGTCATCATTCTGCAACCTCATAGGCAACACAAAGCGCAGAGATGGCGAGGACGCGGCAGTTGACGGGGAAAGCCGGTAAGCGCTCCAATGAGACAAAGATTGTCGGGGGTGGTGGGTCTGATACAGGGGGCAAATGTATGCCGGGCCGCTTCTCCAACAGCAGTTGAGGGCCACCCTGCAACCTGCTACATTAGCGGCCGCTGGGTATTACTGTACCTGCAGCCTGCCCTGATGGAGCACACAGATCCCCTGGGATTCCTGGCCATGTGTTGCTGCAGCAGGACCTGTGCGGCTCTCAGTGCTGGCTCCACCTCCTCCTTGCTGTGCTACCACACAGGTACTGTACTGTGTGTTGCACTTGTGTGTTATACTTTGAAGGGCATAGGTATCAATTCAGCACTTTATACTCAGAGCGGCTGTGAACTTTTATGGGATGGGCATTACAATGTATGATGCATGAGAGGAGTTTGGGAGGATTGTCTCATAGTGACTGAGAACTTTGTTGATCTGGATCACAGCCTGCAGAGGTCAAAGGGGTGGTCCAGCCTTGGGGTACAAGTCTGCAGTTTATATGACTGCAAACTTGTGAATTCTCAGAGCTCACAGTGTGCGTGCTGTCAGGACTCTCCAGTGCCACTGGCAGGCGCATGACCGCAAGCATATCATTTGCATACATGCGGTCACATTTCGGTAATACATCTGTTGTCTTTATCAGTACAAGACAATTGTCCAGTTTTTTCATGGTCCCAGCAGCAAAGATGAATATTGGCAATACAAATATTTGGGCCTATGAACAACACATCCGTGTACAGCACACGGATGGCATTAGTGTACAGCCCCTGGCCTATCCTTGTTTAAAGGGGAGTCCAAAACTTAGGCATCCCCTTCGCAATCCCTTTTTTTCCCCTAGTAAAATAGTAACTCCTATACTCGCCTCTGGTGCCGGCACTGTTACATCAGTGTCAGCACTGGCTCTCCCAAGGATTGCAATGTATTGTTATGTTACACTGTCCAATCAGCGCTGTCTCCAGTCTCCCCATCTGCAGGCAAATCAAGACAACCGAAGGAGGTAAAGGTCAGTGCTCATTGGCTGCAGGGATTGTGTGACATTACAGTGTCATGTGTTCCCTGGGAGAGCCAATGCCAACACTGTCAGAGCCACAGCAGAGGTGAGTATAGGTGTTATTAGTTTACAGTAGGGAAACATAGGTATAGTGAAGGGGTTGTCAAAGTAGTGGACAACCCCTGAAATATTGCAAATTATAGGAGAAGCTTTGTCATTTATTTATTTTTCTGTGGGAAGACGCTAATGACACTGATGGTAAAAATGGACACCGATGACACACTGATCCAGAACACTACACTGGAACTAATTTTTTTGTGTATGTGAATAACACTCAAGTCTGTGTTTTGTAGTGCGAAGATACATGTGATTAGATATGATTGTGTGTAAAAAAAAAAAAATTGGATGTTTGGGGCATATTTACTAACTGTGTAAGGGCTCTACGTTGGGAAATGCCATTTGTCTTTTCTGGAAAAGATCAGTAGAATTTTATGCGTAAAACCGATCTTTAGCATAAATGCTACAATCTGCAGCCCAGATGTCCTCCATTTTGCACATCAATTCTACTTGTCTCTTGTCTGTTCCTAAACCAGAAAAGAGGTTATAGGGGACAAATACCAGGATAGAGTTATATATACCAGAATGTACCCAGGAGGGGGATATATATACCCAGAGAGGCCCAGGATGGGACATATATACTAGGAGTGAGACATATATACCAGGAAGGGGACAGAAACAAGGATGGGGACATATATACCAGAATGTGCCCAGAAGAGGGATATACATGCCAGAAGAGGCCCAGTATGAGGACATATACAGCAGGAAGAGGACATATATGCTGGGAAGGGGACAAATAAACCAGGATAGGAACATATATACCAGGATGAGCAAAGTAGGGGAACATGTATACCAGGATGGGGACATATATACCAGAAGGAGGACATATATACCAGGAAAATATTATACAGCGAGTCAATGTGTGTGTGTGGGAAGATAGTATTCAGGGTGGTAATGAGTGTGAGGTGATATACATTGGGGCAGTCTCAGTGGGAGGATATATATAAAGAGGGACAGCTTGTGGGGAGAGATAGTATACAGAAGGACAGCATATGTGAGGGATATTATACACAGGGGCAATGTGTGTGGGGGATATTATACAGAGAGGCAGTGTGTGTGGGGATATTATACAGTGTATAGCAGTGTATGTGGGAGAATAGTATACAGAGGAGTGGGAGAGATATTACACATGGGGCAGTGTGTGTGGAGGGGATATTATACATATGGCAGTGCGGGAGAGATATTATAAGATGGTGTACAGGGTCTATTATGGAGAGGGGTAGTGCAGGGGGTGTATTATTACATTTTTGAGGGAAATGCTTCATTTTCTGGAACAACTGCAAGGGTGCTAACACTTTTGGCAATGACTGTATATATGTGTGTGTATACACTCCCTGACAGAAGTTCTGTCGCTTATCCATGTTATGTAAATAAAAGCTTATAACCTGACTTTAAATTCATCCATTTGTTTTATAAATTACTCTTTTGAAAGCTGAAACCCTCCCAAATTTGGTTTAGGTTAGGAAAATAAAGTTGTTGCAAAGCTGAAATAATGATCATTTAATGAACACGGAAAAGTCAGATTTTGGCAAGACAAACGTTTTGTCGCCTTGTCATAGAATGCACCAAATCCTAGTTTACATCCTCACCTGTAATAACTATCACTAAATGATTGCTTAATTAGTGGGTGTGTGTATAAAAAGAAACCCAGCACCACAGACCTTCACTTGAACTGCAACTTGACCTCTGCCAACATGCCAAAACTCCACCCTGCGACCAAAGCCTTGATTAACAAGAGGCTGAAGCCAAGATCCACTGCAGAGGTGGCTGGCACCTTTAATGTATCTCAGCGTCAAGTAAAAAGAACTAAAAAAATTTGAAGAGACTGCAGATGTTTTTGACAAGCCTAGGTCTGGCAGACCCTGCAAGACAACTGATCAGGAGGAACGTTTGTTGGTTAGAAAATCCAAAACCAGCGCCTCTTCCACTGCAGCAGAGCTCCAACAGGCCTGGTCACAAGTCCCTGTGTCAACTAGAACCGTTTGTAGGATTCTGTCTCGAAATGGCCTCCATGGTCGAATCAGTGCCCAAAAGCCAGCACTAAACAAAAGGCAATTGAAAAACATGTGGCATTTGCCAAGTCCTACAGCCTGCTAAACAGATGGATGCTGGAAAAGTGGCAGAAGGTAGATTTCTCTGATAAATCTGCAGTTGAATTACACCACAGATGCCGCAAATAATTCAGGAGACCTACTGGAGGCCGTATGGATCAACAGTTAAGTTTGGTAGTGGAAAGATCATGCTTTGGGGTTACATTCAGTATGGGCGGTGTGCGAAACATTTGCAAGGTGGAAGGCAATATCAATAGCCTAAAATATCAAGATGTATTAGCTACCTCTTACATTCCCAATCATAAAAGAGGTCAAATTCTGCAGCAGGATGGGGCTCCATCTCATACATCCATCTCTACAACAAAGTTCCTCCTGGTAAAGAAGATCAAAGTGCTCAAGGACTGGCCAGCCCAGTCACCAGACATGAACATCATTGAGCATGTTTAGGGTAGGATGAATGAGGAAGCTTGGAAGACAAAACCAAAGAATCTAGATGAACTCTGGGAGGTATGTAAAACTGCATTCATTGCTATTCCTGATGACTTCTGCAATAAATTGCATGAATCATTGTTGAACCACATGGAGAGAGAGAGAGAAAGAGAGAGAGAGGGAGAGAGAGAGAGAGGGAGAGGAAAAAAAAACAAAACAAAAAAAACCGAACCCGGATCGTGCAGCCGGATTCCCGGGTCCCGGTCAGACCCAGATCGGACTATGAAACCGCGCGGATCCGGACTTTTCAAGTTTCAACACTAGTCGTGATGCCACTCGCGGTATTTGCGGTCAGGGGTAGGTGACCGCGACTGCCGTTTAACAAGCGTCTGGGAGCGGTGGTATCGGCAGTAAGGTGGTATGGCCTCCCGAGAGTAAGGCTGGCTCCAAAAGCTAGGGTGTATGCGTGTCGTGCCCTGGGTTGCAAAATAAAGCAGGCAGAGTCCAGAATGTCTTACAACTGCTTTACTCTCTTTTTGCTGGTTGGTGAGATACCCGGGCGATGCTGAGATTATACCAGGAGGAACCAGGAACTCCGTCAGGACAGATTGAGGGTAGCCGCTAGCTTGCCTTCCTAGCACTCCTTTTGTTTGGGAGGACCCCTTACTTGGAGTATGGTGGGATTCCTCCTGGGAAGATGCTTCTGACTTCACTCCCCTCCCTGGCCCGTCTGCCGGCAGTGTAGAGCTTGGTGAGATGACTTCTGGCACTATCTCCTTATGGGTCCCCCTCTTGCTGCTTGGGCTCAGACTCTGTGTGTTTTTGGTGAGGTACCTCCAGTACCCTCAACGGCAGGTTCAGCAGCTAGTTACACTTGAGGCTACTCTGGGGACCTGTCTCCCAGTGCGTGCCTGGATACCAGTTATCCCCGTACTCGCCACCTCTCTGCAGGTGTCTTTCAGGCTGACACACTGGCACCCGTTCTCCCCTGCCAGCTGTTACAACACTTGCAGTGTCTCCTCTCTTGCTTCCTGCACTCCACTCCTCTTCCTTGCTCTCTGCAAAAATAGTTCCCAGCCTCTCCACTCCACCCCTTGACAAGAATTGTAAGCCCGTAGGCCCAAGGGTCCCATCTAATGGTGATGGAGACCTGGTTGCTAGGTGTCTGTGTGTACACACCCCATTCTGGCCTTTGGAGTTTACCTGGAAGCACTGCCCCAGCATGGGTGCAGTACTCTGTGGCGCCTGACCAGGTCAGGGGCACCACACAGTCCTTCAAGCTCATGGAACTCACACAAAATATTAAATATGGCTCTAATAGCACCACAACTTCATTCACCAATGTTATGCAACATATCTTTGTATTAGAAGTGAATTATTTGTTTGAATTTCACATTACTTTCTGTGGGTGACAAAACGTTTGTCTTGCCAAAATGTGACCTTTCTGTATTCATTAAATGATAAATATTTCAGCTTTGCAGCAACTTTATTTTCATAACCTAAACCAAATTTGGGAGGGTTTCAGCTTTCAAAAGAGTAATTTATAAAACCAATGGATGAATTAAAGTCAGGTTATAAGCTTTTATTTACATAACAGGGAAAAGCGACAGAACTTCTGTCAGGGAGTGTGTGTATGTGTATATATATATTATATTATATATATATATATATATATATATATATATATATATATACATACACCAGCTGTACTACCCGGCTTTGCCCGGGTTAATAACTGCTGTTAACAAAATAGAATGTATTAACAAAAATGTATTCTGCACACAAAAAACACAAAACAAATAGAAATGTAATAATTAAAAGGCAAAAACTAAGCTAATAGAGGCATTCCACAATATATATTTCAACACCACAGATATTCCACACAGATTTAACTAAATTGGCCAAGTAATGTGCTCCGTCTGTCTCTTTTCAGGTCTGTCTCTTTCCAGGTCTGTCTCTTTCCAGGTCTGTCTCTTTCCCCGTCTGTCTCTTTCCCCGTCTGTCTCTTTCCCCGTCTGTCTCTTTCCCCGTCTGTCTCTTTCCCCGTCTGTCTCTTTCCCCATCTGTCTCTGTCTGTCTCTTTCCCCATCTGTCTCTTTATAGGTGTCTCTTTCCAGATCTGCCTCTTTCCAGATCTGCCTCTTTCTAGGTCTGCCTCTTTCCAGGTCTGCCTCTTTCCAGGTCTGCCTCTTTCCCAGTCTGTCTCTTTTCCCATCTGTGTCTTTCCCCATCTGTGTCTTTCCCCGTCTGCCTGTCTCTGTCTGTCTCTTTCTTTGTCTGTCTCTATCTCTCTGTTTCTTTTCCCATCTATCTCTTTCCAGGTCTGTCTCTTTCCCAGGTCGGTCTCTTTCCCCGTCTGTCTCCCCGTCTTTTTGTCTGTGTCTTTTCCCATCTGTCTCTTTCCCTGTCTGCCTGTCTCTGTTTTTCCCCATCTATCTTTGTCTGTCTCTCTGGCTGTCTCCTCTTTCCCTGTCTGCCTGTCTCTGTCCCGGTCTGCATGTCTGTCTGTCTCTTTCCCCATCGGTCTCTTTCCCCATCTGTCTCTTTCCCCACGTGTCTCTTTCCAAGTCTGTCTCTGTCTATTTCTTTCACCGTCTGTCTGTCTGTCTGTCTCTTTCCCTGTCTGTCTCTGTCTCTCTCTGTCTGTCTCTTTCTGTCTCTCTCTATCCGTCTCCCCACCGACATCTTATTACCTCACATACAAGCTTCTTATACTATGAATGTCTTTTGTTCCTATAGCAACCAATCACAGCTCCTACTAATAACCTGTAGTTCCAGGCTCCATTTACTTTAATGGATTCATGTTTTTTGGAGAGTAACTGTAAAGCGTGGGGTTAAATTTTCCTGTCACAACATAGTCTACGACGTTCCCTGGGTCACATGGGGTGTCTATGCAAAATTTCGTGATTGTAAATGCAATGGTGCGGATACACTTTTCGTTTAACTTTTTCCCCATTATGTAGATAGGGGCAAAATTGATTGGTAAATTGGAACGTGCGGGGTTAAAATTTCGCTTCACAACATAGCCTATGACGCTCTCGGGGTCCAGACGTGTGAGTGTGCAAAATTTTGTGGCTGTAGCTGCGACTGTGCAGATGCCAATCCCGGACATACATACATACACACACACATTCAGATTTATATATTAGATATATGTTTTTCCAAGAGTAGTGTGAGACTGTGGAGGTCTTGATGGGGGGGAGGCGGAGCTGGTGTGGAGCTTGGTCGAAGTCTCAAAGGGGCCCTAAAATTTTGCTAGTATGGGGGCCTGAAATTCCTAGTGGCAGCCCTGAATATGGGAGAAAACCCACGCAAAACACAGGGAGACCAATGAAACTCTTTGGAGATGTTGTTCTTGCTGGGATATAAATTCAGGACCCCAGCGTTGCAAAATACCATGCACTTAACATGCATGCTTGAAAGCATTACTGATACATACACTTAATCTGCCCAATTTTGTACAGTTTGCTCTATTGATATGAGAAATTATTAAACTGTAGAACACTGAAGTAGTTTTTGGCATTCAAAATGCACAGTATTATTTATAGTATCCAATTTACCTTCGTATTGGTGCAAACAGTTTTGGCAGGACATGGATTGTTTCCACATTCGTCTAAATCCTGACACATCTGAGAGAAAAGAAATGATAATTTTAAGATCATAAATACGCAAGACTGAAAAATTAAAAAAATGTTGTCCCTTTCCTTCCTCAATGGTCTCTGTAACATTTCCCTTCAGTTTTTACTATTAATCTGCATGACATCACCAAATTTTATTTTTTTATTTTCTTGTGATACAAATTCATCTCAATAAATTAGAATATCATCAAAAAGGTAATAAATTGTAGTAATTCAATATAAAAAGGTAAACGCATATATAGAGTCATTACAAACAGAGTGATCGATTTCAAGTGTTTATTTCTGTTAATGTTGAGGATTATGGCTTACAGCCAATGAAAACATAAAAGTCATTATCTCAGAAAATTACAATATTATATAAGAACAACTGAAAAAAATTATTTTAAACTCAGAAATGTTGGCCTACTGAAAAGTATGTACAGTAAATGTACCCAATGCTTGGTTGGGGCTCTTTTTGCATGAATTACTGCATCAATGCAGCGTGGCATGGAGGCGATCAGCCTGTGGCACTGCTGAGGTGTTATGGGAGCTCAGGTTGTTCAGCTTGTCTGCATTGTTAGCTCGTCTGCATTGTTGGGTCTGATGTCTCTCATCTTCCTCTTCACAATCCCCAAAAGATTCTCTAAAGGGTTTAGGTCAGGCGAGTTTGCTGACCAATCAAGCACAGTGATACTGTAGTTATTAAAGCAGGTATTGGTACTTTTGGCAGTATGGACCGAGTCCTGCTGGAAAATGAAATTTTCATCTCCAAAAAAGCTTGTCAGCAGAGAGAAGCATGAAGTGCTCTAAACTTTCCTGGTAGATAGCTGCACTGACTTGGTATTGATAAACACAGTGGACCTAAACTAGCAGATGACATGGCTCCCCAAACCATCACTAATTGTGGAAACCTCACACTAGACTTCAAGAAACTTGGATTGTGTGCCTCTTCATTCCTCCTCTAGACTCTGGGACCTTGATTTCCAAATGAAATGCAAAATTTACTTTCACCTGAAAACAACAACTTGGATCACTGAGCAACAGTCCAATTTTTTTTGTCTTTGGCCCAGGTAAGATTCTTCTGGTGTTGTCTATTGGTCATGCGTGGCTTGACACAAGGAATATGATACTTGTAGCCCATGTCCTGGATATGTCTGTGTGTGGTGGCTCTTGAAGCACTGACTCGAGAATCAGTCCACTCATTGTGAATCTCCCCCAAATTCCTGAATGGCATTTTCTTAACAATCCTATCAAGGCTGTCATTATCCCGATGGCTTTTGCACCCTTTTCTACCACACTTTTTCCTTCTAGTCAACTTTCCACTAATATACTTGGATACAGCACTCCCTAAACAACCAGCCTCTTTAGCAATAACCTTTTATCGCTTACCCTCCTTGTGGAGTGTGTCAATGACTGCCTTCTGGACATCTGTCAAGTCAGCAGTCTTCCCCATGATTGTATAGCCTACTGAACCTACTTCCCTTTTTGTACTGAATTACTGAAATAATTTTTTGATGATATTCTAATTTATTGAGATGCACTTGTATATAGTGATGAGCGTGTGTGTTCACCACTGCTTAGTACTCAATTGAACATAGGGGTGCTCTGCACTCTCGGTACTCGATCAAGTATACTTGTGCTCTGGTGCCATGCTCGAGTTCCGTCCCACATGTTTCGCTGCAGGTTTTTAGCCACTAAACATGCTGGCATTGCTTGCCAATCACAGTGAAGCCATAAGCATGTTGGCTACTGGCATTACTGTGATTCGACAGCCGCATTACATCATTGGGTTCATATAAGACTCGGTGATGCCATGTTCAGTGCACTGTACTCCTGAAATAGTGTACGGGGAGTTTCTACTGGAGATGTGATAGTATGATTGAGTAATTTTAGCCTTAAGGTACCGTCACACTAAGCAACATCGCTAGCAACATCGCTGCTGAGGCACAACTTGCTAGCGATGTTGCTTAGTGTGACATCCAGCAACAACCTGGCCCCTGCTGTGAGGTCGTTGGTTGTTGCTGAATGTCCTGGGCCATTTTTTAGTTGTTGCTCTCCCACTGTGAAGCACACATTGCTGTGTGTGACAGCGACAGAGCAACAACTGAATGTGCAGGCAGCAGGAGCCGGCTTCTGCGGACGCTGGTAACCACAGTAACCAGCGGGTAACCAAGAAGCCCTTCCCTTAGTTACCCAATATTTACCTTCGTTACCAGCGTCCGCCGCTGTCAGCTGTCAGTGCCGGCTCCCTGCTATCTGCACACGTAGCAGAGTATACATCGGGTAATTAACCCGATGTGTACTGTGGCTATGTGTGCAGGGAACAGGGAGCCGAAACTGGCAGTGTGAGAGCGGCGGACGCTGGTAACGAAGGTAAATATCGGGTAACTAAGGGAAGGGCTTCTTCGTTACCCGATGTTTACCGTGTTTACCAGCGTCCGCAGAAGCCAGCTCCCTTCTGCCTGCACACGTAGCAGAGTACACATCGGGTAATTAACCCGATGTGTACTGTGGCTAGGTGTGCAGGGATATGTCACACGTGGAAGCATGCTGCGCTGGTAACCAAGGTAAATATCGGGTTGGTTACCCGATATTTACCTTAGTTACCAAGCGCAGCATGCTTCCACGTGTAGCGACGCTCCAGCGATTCCTGCCAGGTCAGGTTGCTGGTGGGATCGCTGGAGTGTCGCTTAGTGTGACATCTCACCAGCGACCTCCTAGCAACTTTCCAGCAATCCCTATCAGGTTGTATCGTTGTTGGGATCGCTGGTAAGTTGTTTAGTGTGACTGGGCCTTTACAGTCCTTGTTGCTACAACGTAAAAAATATATTATATTCAATAAAACACCGCTCTTAGCTGCAATTAGTGTAAGATAAGATAAGATAAAACTTTAATGATCCCACAGTGAGGAAATTTGAACATTACTGCAGCTCAATACAGGAAAGAATAAAAATAGATTTAAAAAAAGATAAGAAATTATATATATATATATATATATATATATATACACAGTATATATAAAAATAAGAATACATATTAACAATGACTATGTTGTTGAATTATCCATTTAAAAGATTTACTTCACAATTTATTATACAATCTAACTGCACCTACGAAAGCGCTCTGTCCTACAGCGCGGGTGTATAAGTTTCTGACTGAAAGAGCTATTCAGGCTCCCCACAGTTCCATGCAGAGGGTCGAGGGGGTTTCTTATAATAGCTTTCAGCTTTAATAACATCCTCCTCTCACCCACCACAGCCACAGACTCCAGAGGACAACCCAGCACAGAGCTTGACCTCCGTACCAGTTTGTCTATGCTGTTTCTGTCTCTTTCAATACAACCAACCCCCCAACATATCACTCCATAAAAAAAGGCAGATGCTACTACCGTGTCATAGAATGTTCTAGACAAAGTCCTACAGACACCGAAGGACCTTAGCCTTCTCAATAGGTGGAGTCGACTATGGCCCTTCTTATACAAGGCATCTGTATTCGTAGTCCAGTCCATCTTTTTGTTGAGGTGGACACCCAGGTACTTGTATGAGTCCACTGTCTCAACGTCTTTTCCCAGGATGTTTACCGGTACTATAGAGGGTGACTTCCTCCCAAGGTCAATAACCATCTCCTTTGTCTTGTTAGTATTTACTTGGAGAGCATTGATCTCACACCAGCCAACAAAGTCCCCGATGACACCCTTATATTCCTCATCATTCCCATCTGATACGAATTCAATAATTGCCGTATCATCCGAAAACTTCTGAAGATAGCAGTGGTCCGAGTTGTACCTAAAGTCCGAGGTATACAGACTAAACAAAAAGGGTGAGAGGACCGTGCCCTATGGTGCCCCAATGCTGCAGACCACCACAGACACACAGTTGTGAAACCTCACATACTGTGGTCTGTTGGTGAGATAATCGATTATCCAAGCCGTCATCTGATTGTCCACTCCTGCTGCCTCCAACTTCCCTCTCAGCAGAGCAGGCTGGATGGTATTGAAAGCGCTAGAGAAGTCAAAAAACATGACCCTCACAGTGTTTCTTGCTTGCTCTAGGTGAGAGAGACATCGATGCTGCAGATAGATAACAGCATCCTCCACCCCAATACAGGGCTGATAGGCAAACTGCAGGGTGTCTAACACTGGGCCCACCACAGGACGGAGATGATACAGGATAAGCCTCTCCATGGTCTTCATCAGATGAGAAGTCAGAGCCACAGGTCTATAGTGGTTAGGCTCCCTAGGATATGAGATCTTTGGCACTGGAACCACACAGGACGTCTTCCACAGATCAGGAACCCTCTATGGAGTCAAGCTCAGGGTAAAGATGTGCAGGACCACCTGACATAGCTGGCCCGCACAATCTCTGAGCAGTCTGGGGCTTTATTCTCCTAAGCTGACTCCTGACCTTATCAACTGTGAGATGAATGTAAGGCCGAGTTGGAGTGGAAGGTAGATCTAATTCAGTTTGTGGGGAGGTGAGGAGAGAGCAGGGAGCGGAAAGTGGGGGGCATGGCATCAAGTGGTGGGGATCAGTTGGAAGCAGAGGGGTGGGAGAGGTTGTCAATGGGCTAGAATCTAATCTATTAAAAAACAAATTCAAGTCATTAGCCCACCCCCGATCTACAGGCCCTATGGCCCCACCATTGTCTTTAAAGTGGCCAGAGATTTTATTCATATTACTCCAAACCTCTCAGACTTTATTTTGATGGAGCTGCTCTTCCACCTTCCTCCTAAAGCTTTCATTACCCCTCCGGATCTTGTATTTAAGATCCTTCTGCATTCTCCTCAATTCCTCTTTATTGCCTGATCTGAAAACCCTCTTCTCATTCAACAGGGCCTTCAACACTGGGGTCACCCATGGTTTATTGTTAGAGAAACATCGTACCTTCTTAGTTGGAACTGTGTTCTCCAGACAGAAAGTCATGTAGTCAGTAATGCAGTGGGTCAGGGCATTAATGTCCTCACCATGAGGCCTGCAGAGTTCCTGCCAGTCTGTACATGCAAAACAGTCCCTCATGGCCTCACTGCAGTCCTCAGACCACATCCTTATCACCTTCTTAATGGGGGGTTTCCTTTTTTCACAATGGGGATGTAGGTGGGATACAGACGGACCAGACTGTGATCTGAATGACCGAGCGGGGGGAGGGGTAATGAGCTGTAAGCCACCTCGATATTGGCAAACAGCAAATCCAGGGTTTTATTCTCCCTTGTGTGATAGTCGACATACTGTTTGAAGTTAGGGAGAGTGGAAGAGGGGGAGGCATGATTACAGAGATCATAATTAGGGCCTGCGGGTGTGCCGCCTGTAGCTGAGAAACAGTTGTGTGAATGTCCTCACGGGCTACAGTTGCATCAGCCGAGGGAGGGATGTAAACAATTAGCACAACCACATGTGAGAACTCAAGGGCCAGATGGTATGGCCGAACTCTAACCATTAGCAGTTCAATGTCTTTGGAACACCACTGCTCCTTCACGGTAATGTGTCCAGGATTACACCATCTCTCATTAACGTACATCACCAATCCCCCCCTCTTCTCTTACCGCTCTTCCTCATACTTTGGTCTGCTCTCACAGTTGAAAACCCTCCAAGGTTACAACTAGAGTTGAGCGATGTTCGAGTCGAACGGTTCGCCAATTTCAAGTTCGAGTGATTTTGGGCGGTGTTCGAGTCGTTCGACGAACTCGAACGATTTGCTTAAAGTTTGGCAGTTCGAGTTACCGTTCGAGAACGGTTCGATCACCAAAAGCGTGGCTTTTCACTGTAAGTATGTGCGCACGTTGCGTATCTGCATGCGTCCTGCATCAACAGCACAATCCCTCTCTCTTTCCTACTCACCGATCATGGGCGCCTCGCTGCACGGCTGTCACAAATCTCCGGTGGCTTTTCCTCTTTTGAAAATGGCTGTCGCTTCATTATTCAATCAGGTATTCCCTGCCTTCCCTGCCCACCGGCGCCCATCATTGATTGGAGTGAGACAGCTGTCACTCATCGTGGGGGCGTGTCAGACTGCAACCAATCACAGCCGCTTTTGGGCGGGTCTATATCGTGCAGTTAAATAAATAATTTAAAAAAAAAAACCCGCGGTTCACCCCAATTTTGATACCAGCCAGGATAAAGCCACACGGCTGGAGGCTGGTATTGTCAGGATGGGGAGCGCCACGTTATGGGGAGCCCACCACCCTAACAATATCAGCAGGCAGCTGCCCGGAATCGCCGCATCCATTAGATGCGGCTGTCCCAGGACTCTACCCAGCTCATCCTGAATTGCCCTGGTGCGGTGGCAATCTGGGTAATAACAGGGTTAATCATGACAGGCATCTCCCCGAGATACATTCCATGATTAACCTGTAAGTGAAAGTAAAGAAACACACATAGCGAAAAATCCTTTATTTGGAATAAAAGACAAAAAAAAACCTTATTTACCTCTTTATTAATCCCCAAATAACAATCCAGGTCCGAAGTAATCCACACGATGCGTTCAGCTCTGCTGCATGAAGATGACAGGGAGCCCCGTAGAACACGAGCGCTCTGTGTCCTCTCCATGCAGCACCTGAAGTGAGCCGCGCTGTCACCGAAGACTTCACTCTGCAATGCAGAGGTCAAGATGACCAAATCTTCCTATGTTTCTCAATGGATAGAGCTATTGCCTAGGGAGCATTAGTTCACGAGTTCAAGTCCCGGCCGCCCCGGTAAAGAATTTAATTTATTTTTTATTTTAAATTATAGTTTTTATTTATAATTATAATTTAATTTAATTTAATTATGCACTCAGGGGAGGAGACGGACATCAGCTGTGAGCCACGGGCCACACCTCTAAAATCGGAGCAGTTCACAGAATGAGGCTGCATTGCTCTCTCCTCTCTTCTCTCTCTCTCTCTCTCTTTTTCTCTCTCTCTTTTTCTCTCATTTTCCCTCAACCTCTCTTTCCTCTCCCTCTCTTCCCTCTCTCCCCTCTCTCTCTCCTCTCTCTCTCTTCTCTTTTCTCTCTCCTTTTCTCTGAAATTCATGAAATAATAAAAAAAAAGGGCTTCCCTATATTTTTGGTTCCCAGCCAGGTACAAATAGGTAGCTGGTGGTTGAGGGCAGCCCGTAGCTGCCTGCTGTACCTGGCTAGCATAAAAAAACATGGTGAAGCCCACGTAATTTTTTTTGGGGGGGCAAAAAACACCTGCATACAGTCCTGGATGGAGTATGCTGAGCCTTTTAGTTCTGCAGCTGCTGTCTGCTGTCTGTATGGAGGAGAGCAGACAGCAGCTGCAGAACTACATGGCTCAGCATGCTTTATTCACTAGTGTATGCAGGAGAGCAGACAGCAGCTGCAGAACTACAAGGCTCAGCATGCTCCATTCACTAGTGTATGCAGGAGAGCAGACAGCAGCTGCAGAACTACAAGGCTCAGCATACTCCATCAAGGACTGTATGCAGGAGTTTTTTGCCCACCAAAAAAAATGACGTGGGCTTCACCATATGCTAGCCAGGTACAGCAGGCAGGTACAGCTCCCCCAACACCCAGCTGCCTATTTGTACCCGGATGGGAAGTAAAAAAATAGGGAAGCCTTTTTTTTAATTATTTCATGAATTTCATGAAATAATTAAAAAAAAAAAATCGACATGGGCTTCGGCCCATTTTTGTGTCCAGCCAGGTACAACTAGGCAGCTGGGGATTGGAATCTGCAGCACAGTTTGGCCCGAGCTTTCTGGGTCCCTGTGCTGAGAATTGCAGTCCTCAGCCGCCCCAGAAAATGGCGCTTTCATAGTAGCGCCATCATCTGGCGCTGTATCCAACTCTTCCAGCAGCCCTGAAGCCGGGTGGCTTGCTGGGTAATAATGGGTTAATACTAGCTTTGTTTTACTAGCTAGCATTAAGCCAGAGTTTCCTAATGTCAGGCAAGTTTGACCCAGCCATTAAGAATCTCCAATAAAGGATTAAAAAAAAAAAAAAAGACACCACACAGAGAAAAAATACTTTAATAGAAATAAATACACAGACACACTTAGGCGGGCTTTACACGTCGCGACATTGGTAACGATATATCGTCGGGGTCACGCCGTTAGTGACGCACATCCGGCGCCGTTACCGACATCTCAGCATGTAAACCCTAGGAGCGACGATCACCGATCGCAAAAACGTCAAAAATCGTTGATCGGTGACACATCGCTCCTTTTCATATTATCGTTACTGCTGCCGGTACGATGTTGTTTGTCGTTCTTGCAGCACCACACATCACTGTGTGTAACACCGCAGGAACGGCAAACATCTCCTTACCTGCCTCCACTGCCAATGCAGAAGGGAGTAGGTGGGCGGGATGTTATGTGCCGCTCATCTCCGTCCCTCCGCTTCTATTGGCCTGCCGCTTAGTGACGTCCCGGTGACTTTGCTGCGACGCCAAACGCACCTCCACCTTGAAGGAGATATTGTTCGGCGGTCACAGCGACGTCGCCGACCAGGTATGTGCGTGTGAAGCTGCCGTAGCGATAATGTTCACCACGGCAGCAATCACCACATATCGCATGTGCGATGGGGGCGGGTGTTTTCTTTGGGTGCAATTGCTAGCAATTGCTAGTGATGTCACAGCGTGTAAAGCCCGCCTTAGAGACTACATGTTTATTACTCCCTCTCATCCCTCCACAATCCTGGTCTTCTGTCTTTCTCCTTCAACCCATGCAGCTCTGCTACATCAGACAGCACTGCATGGGAGGAAGACGCTGCTGCTCCCGTGCAGTCTAATCACTCAGTGAGAGTGAGCAAAGGCTACGGGCTGTAAGCAGTGACATCACTGCTAAAGTAATCTGACAGGCGGGTTACTATAGCAACTGTGCTATGATCACGTGATTCCCGATGCTGCAATTCACCAGCTGTGGCAGCCAGTCCTTGCATGTGGGCTGACTCTGTAAAGAGCGCCCACATGCAGGAACGGGGAAGCTGAGCATGTGCCAGAGCATCTCGCTGGTACACGGAGATGCACAAACGAGCACCGCGTACCGGAGAGATGCACTGACAGGACCTAGCATGACGTCTAGCCATGTGACCAGTCTGTAGCCAATGAGATAATACACACATGACTGGTCACATGCTATTTTGACGTCACAGAAGGTCCTATTATCAGTGTTGGTTACCGGGAGGACGCAGCAATTATCGGAAAGAAAAGAGGCAGGAGACAGAGTGCAGTACACCTCGCGGGGACCTGCAAGTGTAATGGCAATGGTTATTAACTGTATGTGTACATGTATAATGTGTTTTTATGTGTTTGTGTTTGCCTGCCATTGTTTTCAATGGGGTTCGAAGGATTTTGTCGAATGTTCGTCGAACGTTCGACGAACGGAGCCTCCGTTCAACGAATTGAACTGAACCCGGACACTAGGGGGGTGGCTCATCTCTAGTTACAACAGAGTCCGGTGTCTGATACATGAGCCAAGTCTCTGTAAACGGCACAAGGCTGTTCTATTGATACTCCCACTGCAGTCTGATTAACCCGATCAGTTCTTCCATCTTGTTGTTTAAAGACCGTACATTACCCATGAGGACAGATGGAATGCTCGGTTTGTATCTTCTTCGTCTCTCTCTGTAGGGAGAGCTGCTGGAGAAGGGATGGTGTATTAGCGGCATGTAGGCAGGGATTCTAGCCTTACAGACATTGCTGCTGCTACTGTTCTGCATTCTGCATGTAATTAGTGTTTTTCATTGTTCTGATTTGCTGTACATCTATCTTTTCTTTACTAGGTTGTCTAGCGTACTTTAGCTCCCTGTAGTGACAAAACTTTGTCAGCACCAGCCTTGTTTTTTCATGCCTTTTTTCTCCTCTCCTTTGTGGTGCATTCTGGGTAGAAAGACTCCATTTTCTAATGACTTGTGATTGCATGACTGGTAAGGAAGTCTAAGTTTTCTGCCATCTGGTCCTCTGCACTCTCTGTTTAGTTAGCTGCACTTACTTAGCTATAATCAAGCTGTTTGTACATTTGTATGTATATTGTACAGGCATCTGTGATATGTTTACCTGTTGTATTTTACACGTGTAAATTTGTACATATATCATTGTTCTTAGTTTCAAATGCATTAACTAGTGTTCAATAAATAGATAAACTTCAAGCAGCAGTCTACTTATTAAGCTATGGTGAATGAAGTTTAGCTGCTTGTCAAACTTTACATGCCTCACGGCTCATGTAGAGAAGACAGAACAGCTACATTACCCAAAAGTCCAAATTCTAAACTATTTTATTCTCTAATCATACTGCTCTTAGCTGCAATTAGTGTAGGGAGAGTTGGTCATCTAGGCAGTTACATTTCTTGCTACTGTTATGTTAACCCCAAAGTCCTTTTAGGCCTAATTCAAATCTATTCTCTAATAATGCCCCTCTTAGCTGCATTTAGTGTAGGGAACGTTGCTGAAGAAGGAACAATTTTACATCAGAGGAATATAATTAGAGTTTATTACCTTACAGTCCTTGCTGCAGCAACCTAAAACCAAAATTTGTTTCAGGCCAACATTTACTTTATTCCCATATTTTTATTTTATTCCGTGCTCGCGCAGTCACTGGCTGTTTAATCCCCTAAATGCTGCACACAATTTCGATCTCCACACTTGGCAGTCTGGAAGAGGGATTGCACTCTCCTTTCAGCTGTGAGGCCCGGACAATGTAAAGGAGCCTTTAAGAGAGCCTTTAATGTTACTTTAATGTTTCTTAGCTGCTTTGACATCTGTAGGCTGTGATGTGTTACCAGAGTTTACATCCTCCAGGTGTCACAACAGCTGGGAACTCCAAAAAACTTAAAGTCTTTCTTAAACACTCTCTTAAAAACTCCTTTAAGTTATCTGAGCCTCACAGCTTACGGATTGCAGGACTGATGAATTGCGGGACATGGTGCCACAGCAATCTGACAGTCAGGTCAGTGGAGGTCACACTCATTTGTCAAACATCACAGCTGCCCTAAACCCTGGATTAGTAAAGTGGTGGGATCTATGAGACCCCTCTATTAATAACTCTGTAAGAAAAAAAAAAGCACAATCAGAAATATCCTTTATTTTAAAAATAAAAACACCCACTTTTATCAATTTATTAACCCCCCAAACACCCCCGCAGGTCTGAAGTAATTCACACGAGGTGTCACGACGATGCCATCTCTGTTACATTTAGAGTCTTCAGTAACTGATAACATAACTAATTACTGCAGACTCTGGGAAACACTGATGGCAGCGGGGCACCCGGCTTTCAGAGGCAGTGATGTCAGTCAGGTCAGCGGAGGGCACACTTGGGACTCCCCACTGCTCTCAGTGAAAGTGGAATCCACAGCCAGATTGCGGGACACGGCCACATGGCCGCACCAGAATCTTTCTGTGTTCGTGCTTTTTTTTTTTTTTTTACTTACAGAGTTAGCATTAGAGGGGTCTCATAGATCCCACCCCATTACTAAGCCAGGGTTTAGTGGCAGCTGTGATTTTTGACAAACCACGGGAGTCATTATCCCTTGCTATTTTTAGGCTAGTGGGGCCCAATAACACACCCGAGAATACCAGCCCCCAGCCTTCAGTTTTATAATAATAATAAGTTTTATTTCTATAGCGCCAACATATTCTGCAGCGCTTTACAATTCAGAGGGAATGTGTACAGACAATATGAGACAATACAAAATAACAAAATTCAGATACCAAGAGGAGTGAGGGCCCTGCTTGTAAGCTTACAACCTATAATAGGGAATAGAGGAGGCACAAAAGGTGAATGGGGGAGAAAAGCTTGTCATATATGGTCCAGCCATTGATTTAATAGGGGATTCAAAATCAGCTGCATGGACCTGTCGCCAGCCAGAATTTATAAAAGTATATAGTGTAATAAAGTACATGAAGATGAAGGACCCAGAAGATACAGGGGACAAGAATTGGAAGTAAATTTTATGAAGGGCAGAAAGGAACTAGATTAGAGCAGGGTGGTGAGGTGATAGGCTAGTCTAAAGAAATGCATTTTTAGTGCCCGCTTAAAAGGTGTGGATGTTGGGAATTAATTGGATTGTTCTTGGTAGTGTGTTCCAGAGCATAGGTGCAGCTCGTGAGAAATCTTGAAGACGGAAGTGGGAGGTTCGAATTGTTGAGGATGTCAGTCTAAGGTCATTAGGAGAACGGAGGGCACGGATGGGGTGATAGACAGAGATGAGGGAGGTGATGTAGGGTGGTGCGGAACAGTGGAGAGCTTTGTGAGTGAGAGTGATAAGTTTATGTTGGACTCTGTAGCAGATAGGCAACCAGTGTAATAACTGGCACAAAGCAGAGGCATCAGTGAAGCTATTGGAGAGGAAAATAATCCTGGCTGCGGAATTCAGAATGGATTGGAGAGGGAAAAGTTTAGTAACAAGGAGACCAATTAGTAAAGAATTACAGTAATCCAGGCGATAATGAATGAGAGCGACAGTAAGAGTTTTTACAGAGGCAACGGTAACAAAAGGACGAATTCTAGAGATGTTTTTGAGGTGGTATTGACATGAATGAGCGAGTGAACGAATATGGGGAGTGAAGGAGAGATCATAGTCAAATATAACCCCAAGACAGCGGGCGTGCTGCTGGGGCGTAATGGTAGAGCCACAAACAGAAATGGTAATATTGGGTTTCGGAAGGTTAGGAGTAGAGATGAGCGATGTTCGATTCGAACCGTTCGCCAATTTCAAATTCAAGTGATTTTGGGGGGTGTTCGAGTCATTCGACGAACTCGAACGATTTGCTTCAAGTTCGGCAGTTCGAGTTACCGTTCGATAATGGCTCGATCATCAAAAAGCATAGCTAGTTACTAGCTGGCTTTTCACTGTAATACTGTCAGTCACTGTTTATAATGATATTATCAAAATATATTGTGTGGGGGGGATGGGGTTTAGATCAGTGCTGCTGCTGAGTGTTGAAAGAATGGCGATCGCCATTTTTGTTTTTCCTAACCGCGCATACAGTGGGGCGGGCCAGGCTCTTAGCCAATCACAGACACACACACAGCAAAGTGGATTTTTGCCAAACAAGCAAGGGCATGTGTCATTGGCTGTGCATGTCACATGTCCTTGCCCTAACAGACCCGGCCATTTTCCCCATCGCTGCCATTATGTCTCTGCATTGGGTGTGTGACAGTCACCGCTCCCGCTCTTGCTGCTGCTGTGTGCGCTATAGACATACAGTGCAATCTACATATCGCTTTAGGGATTAGGGACTACTTGTAATTTCAGCCCTTTTCAGGGCTATATTACAGCCGTTCTGTTACGGTGGGACCGGCAGATTAGGACCAGGGGGTATATTTCCTAATCGCCAGTCGGGGCCCACCGTGCTCCAGATGACAAAGGAGCTGCTGGCACCTGAGGGTTAGGCGGAGACTATAGAGCTGGATGGCTCTGAGATAACCCAGGAACTCTGGGAACCGGTCACGTGTGTTGGGACACGTCAGACCGGACGACAACCCGATTAGCGTTTTGGTGCACCTAGCGCTACACCAACCACGTGTGCAGGAAACACGTCAGGCCGGGTGGTAACCAGGTAGCGTTGACCAGAAGACCGCCACGAAAGCGCCCTGTCGGCCACGTGTGTAGGACACGTCAGGCCGAGCGGTCCTCCGATTAGCGTTTCTGGCCACCATTCGACTGGCCACGTGTGTGTAGGACACGTCAGGCCAGATGCGTACACCAGTAGCATTGACCGGGAAGCCGAGGAGGATAAGGAACACCCTGTTAACTCCACAGGGGTCCTGGGGTACGCTGTCCGTGCGCGTAGGGGGCACAACCGGACAGGTGGCGCAGCAGGTGCGGTGTCCGTGTGCGTAGGAGGCACAATCGGACAGGTGGCGCAGCAGGTGCGTTGTCCGTGTGCGTAGGGGGCACAATCGGACAGGAAGCACAGCAGCCGCAGCCCAGTTAACGCCACTGAGCTGCTATAGCAAGACTGGAATGGCAGGAGGGAAGCACGGCGCCTGACCCTGATGTGCCGAGCCACGAATCTTGGCGTGACAGGCACCGTTCGCCTAACCCTACCTACCGCTTCCCAACATAGGCTTATGCCGCAATGAGGCTCTAACATGGAGGTGTGCTCTGACTGAGCAAAAGTGAAGACTGCGCACCTCCATGTTGTCTCCAGCCCCTTCTATAACCTGGGTCCGCCCCAAACCCAGGGTGGAACCACCAAGGTCCAATAGCAGAGTGCCATGTCATCAGTGACGTCACATGCGACCTATCCGGAACCGCCACGTCATTGATGACCTCATGGCAGCCACGCCCCAAACACTTCACCAGTCATCGTCTGACGACCAATACTGAGGTGCCAGATCATAGGGGCGGGCCTCTGCGAGCCAGTCCGGAGTTGCCACGTCATCAGGACACCTGACACCCTCTGCCCTATCAGGGCCTGCCACCTCACGGACATGCTCAGTGAGGTCCTTACCGGACCTAGCCTCTGATGCACTAAGTGCCTGAGCATGCTCAGTAGCCTGAGCCACAGGCTTAGAAAGCAGACTATCAGTTTGAGCATGTTCAGTAGGCACATCCCAGAACTTAGACACAGCACGAAGTCCAAGTACCTGTGCAAAGAGGCTGTTAGGGTTAATTGTGGGAGCATGTCCAGTAGCCTGAACTGAGGACTTAGTCTCAGACATAACACAAACAGGCTGAGCATGCTCACTAGGCAAAACACCGGGCTTAGACTCTGGCTGGGGTAAATCGGCGCACGCATGCACACTAGCCGCCTCTCCACACTTAGACGTGGTGGAAGGAACAGCCAACTGGACGACCCGAGGCACGGCCAAGAATGGCAGCCGGCGCCTGGGCGCAACAGGAACTGCAGCAGGCTGCTTGCGGCTATAGCGGCGCCGGTTCGTAACACGTTCATAGCCAGTTTTGCTAGGCAGGTCTGTGCCAGCGCTATGCAGGGGTTTATCACAGCGTCTGGCTAAATCAGCTCAGGCAATTCCTTGGGGCATAGTTTCATTGTCAGGGATAGAAAGTGAGGGTTCCTCTGCTGACAAGAAAGCTACACCAACTGTGCATTGTACACCACATCTCCATTTTTGCTACGCAATTTTAATTGCAAAAAGTGCTGCCAGTTTTAGGGGCATAGTTTCATTGTCTAGGATACTACGTGAGGGTTCCTCTGCTGACAAGCAAGCTACACCACCTGTGCATTGTACACTACCTGTCCATTTTTGCTACGCAATTTTAAACTGCAGGTAGTCCAGCTAATCTGTGAGAAAGGTGCAGGTGTAGATATGTTACCTTCATCCAAAAGGTGGAGCTCTCGATCTCTGATACAGCTCAACACCAGCAGCTGTTTCCTCTTCCAAAACAACTGGCGACCTGCCAAACACACTGCATGTTGCGGTTAAAGGGGTGGAAGGTATGCGTCCAACAGTATGTGTGACTGCTGTCCCCACAGTCACAAAGGATGAAGAGCATGCAGATGCACTTGATGGGGCAGACGGTGGTTACACCGCCCCGCTAGGCCGCATTGTAGCACAGTGACCTTCCAATGCGACTTATAGAATCATAGAATATTAGAGTTGGAATGGACCTCCTGGGTCATCTAGTCCAACCCCCTGTTCAAAGCAGGATTCACTAAATCATCCCAGACAGATGTCCGTCCAACCTCTTTTTAAAAACTTCCATTGAAGGAGAACTCACAACCTCTCGCGGCAGCCTGTTCCACTCATTGATCAATAGAGATGAACGAGCCTCTGAAGGCTCGAGTTCGGTTCGGTTTGTCGAACGGAGGCTCCGTTCGCGTTCAGTTCGAAGAACCTCTCGAACCCCATTGAAAACAATGGCAGGCAAACACAATCACATAAAAACACATAAAAAACACCTTCAAAGGTGTCCAAAAGGTGACAAACAACTCACAACACACCACAAACACATGAGAAAGTGACAAGGACATATACTAATGCAAAAACAAAACAGCTGGATGAGGAAAAAGAGGAGGAGACACAGATATAGGCATTATAAATGCAAACAGTTGCACACTGAAAAAAGCCAAAAATTTACCAGGGAAAATATGGCACTGCATAACTGCAAAAGAGAGATATTTAGTTTATGTATTGGCCAATGCATGTAAGCCCGGAGACCAACGGCAAGGTATATCTCTGTAATCCGGGAACCTAACTTAAGTTACTATGTTTTTTCAGTTAGCACCTGTTCACATTTGTTGGATGTGCGGGTCAGTTTTTTGAGCACTCCGCCCTAAGACCTGGCTGTGTTCATAACCATTGTAGCAGGAGCCTAGCAGCCCATACATGGAGGTTTGTAGTTCAAATAGTGGCATTTTGCCCAGATAAGGATGTTTTTAACCTAGATAGTGGCATTTAAGTTAGGTTCCCGGATTACAGAGATATACCTTGCCGTTGGTCTCCGGGCTTACATGCATTGGCCAATACATAAACTAAATATCTCTCTTTTGCAGTTATGCAGTGCCATATTTTCCCTGGTAAATTTTTGGCTTTTTTCAGTGTGCAACTGTTTGCATTTATAGTTACTATGTTTTTTCAGTTAGCACCTGTTCACATTTGTTGGATGTGCGGGTCAGTTTTTTGATATTTCTAGTGAGTCTTTTTCTGACTGAGCACTCCGCCCTAAGACCTGGCTGTGTTCATAACCATTGCAGCAGGAGCCTAGCAGCCCATACATGGAGGTTTGTAGTCCAAATAGTGGCATTTTGCCCAGATAAGGATGTTTTTAACCTAGATAGTGGCATTTAAGTTAGGTTCCCGGATTACAGAGATATACCTTGCCGTTGGTCTCCGGGCTTACATGCATTGGCCAATACATAAACTAAATATCTCTCTTTTGCAGTTATGCAGTGCCATATTTTCCCTGGTAAATTTTTGGCTTTTTTCAGTGTGCAACTGTTTGCATTTATAGTTACTATGTTTTTTCAGTTAGCACCTGTTCACATTTGTTGGATGTGCGGGTCAGTTTTTTGATATTTCTACAGATATAGGCATGTCATGCCCTTCTAAAATTATGTAAAACACAGCAAGCGGACTCCAAGCAGAGTCTCCCTTTTTTCCAAAAATTGGGCCTCACAGACACCACTTCAGTGGCATCACTTGTGCCCCAATTGCAAACTTGGCAGGTAGAATTGCATCAAGCACATTCAAAAATACGCCAGCCTTAACTGTCCCCAGGATGACACCGGGGTTGGTAGCAAAGTCCTTGCTGAACCATGACTTGTTCATCTTGGCTCAGTTTTAAAAACACAGCTATGGGACTCCAAGCAGTATCTCCCTTTTTTCCAAAAATTGGGCCACACAGACACCCCTTAAGTGGCATCACTTGTGCCCCAGTTGCAAACTTGACAGGCAGATTTGCATCAACCACAATCCAAATCCACAAGCCTTTACTCTCCCCAGGATGACACCGGGGTAGGTAGCAAAGTCCTTGCTGAACCATGACTTGTTCATCTTGGCTCATTTTTAAAACACAGCTATGGGACTCCAAGCAGTCTCTCCCTTTTTTCCAAAAATTGGGCCACACAGACAACCCTTCAGTGGCAACACTTGTGCCCCAATTGCAAACTTGACAGGTAGATTTCCATCAAGCAGATTCAAAAATATGCCAGCCTTAACTGTCCCCAGTATGACATTGGGGTAGGTAGCAAAGTCCTTACTGAACCATGACTTGTTCATCTTGGCTCATTTTTAAAAACACAGCTATGGGACTCCAAGCAGTCTCCCTTTTTTCCAAAAAATTGGGCCACACAGACACCCCTTTAGTGGCATCAATTGTGCCCCAGTTGCAAACTTGACAGGTAGATTTGCATCAAGCACATTCAAAAATACGCCAGCGTTAACTGTCCCCAGGATGACACCGGGGTAGGTAGCAAAGTCCTTGCTGAACCATGACTTGTTAATCTTGGCTCGTTTTTGAAAACACAGCTATGGGACTCGAAGCAGAGTCTCCCTTTTTTCCAAAAATTGGGCCACACAGACACCCCTTAAGTGGCATCACTTGTGCCCCAGTTTCAAACTTGACAGGTAGATTTGCATCAACCACAATCCAAATCCACAAGCCTTTACTTTCCCCAGGATGACACTGGGGTAGGCAACAAAGTCCTTGCTGAACCATGACTTGTTCATCGTGGCTCATTTTTAAAACACAGCTATGGGACTCCAAGCAGAGTATCCCTTTTTTCCAAAAAATGAGCCACACAGACACCACTTCAGTGGCATTACTTGTGCCCCAGTTGCAAACTTGACAGGTAGATTTACATCAAGCACATTCAAAAATACGCCAGTGTTAACTGTCCCCAGGATGACACCGGGGTAGGTAGCAAAGTCCTTGCTGAACCATGACTTGTTCATCTTGTTTTATTTTTAAAAACACAGCTATGGGACTCCAAGCAGAGTCTGCCTTTTTTCCAAGATGACACCGGGGTAGGTAGCAAAGCCCTTGCTGAACCATGACTTGTTCATCTTGGCTCATTTTTAAAACACAGCTATGGGACTCCAAGCAGAGTCTCCCTTTTTTCCAAAAATTGGGCCACACAGACACCCCTTCAGTGGCATCACTTGTGCCCCAGTTGCAAACTTGACAGGTAGATTTGCATCAACCACATTCAAAAATACGTCAGCCTTAACTGTCCCCAGGATGACACCGGGGTAGGTAGCAAAGTCCTTGCTGAACCATGACTTGTTCATCTTGGCTCATTTTTAAAAACACAGCTATGGGACTCCAAGCAGAGTCTCCCTTTTTTCCAAAAATTGGTCCACACAGACACTCCTTAAGTGGCATTACTTTTGCCCCAGTTGCAAACTTGACAGGTAGATTTGCATCAAGCACAATTCAAATTCACAAGCCTTTACTCTCCCCAGGATGACACCAGGGTAGCAAAGTCCTTGCTGATCCATGACTTGTTCATCTTGATCAATGTTAGTCTGTCCACATTGTCACTGGACAGACGCGTGCGCTTATCTGTCCGCATACATCCAGCAGCACTGAAGACACGTTCAGAGACAACGCTGGCCGCGGGACACGACAAGATCTCCAAGGCGTAAGTGGCGAGCTCAGGACATTTTTCAAGATTGGAAGTCCAAAATGAGCAAGGCTCCAGTTGCACAGTCATGGCATCGATGTTCATTTGGAGATACTCGTGTATCATCCTCTCCAGCCGTTGACTATGTGTCAGACTTCTTGTCTCTTGTGGCCTTACAAAGGATGGTCTATTATGAAACGATTCAATAAAATTGCTGTTACCACCAGATAGGGTGCTGCTAGTATGGTTTGACTGTTGATGACGAGACAGTCCCATGTTTGTCAAGCTACAATTGAGAGATTCACTCTGTGCACCACTGGTGTTTTGTGGAAAAGCCAAGCTAAGATTGAGTAACAGCTTCTGCTGATATTCCTGCATACGTGCGTCCCTTTCTGTGGCTGGAATTATTTAGCAAAACTTGGACTTGTACCGGGGATCTAAGAGTGTGGCAACCCAGAAGTCATCATCACTTCTAATTTGGACAATCCGAGGGCCATGTTGTAGGTAGTGCAGCAAGAAGGCGCTCATGTGTCTTGCGCATCCATGCGGACTAAGTTCTTGCTGTGTTTGTGGCGGCGAGGTGATAACCGTGCTTTCTTCCTCTGACATCTCCCACCAACCTCGTTCAACCGAAATTTGACCTAGGTCTCCCTCATCTGCTGAGTCTTCCATGCCCATCGAGAGTTCGTCCTCCATTTCTTCCTGGTCTCCTGCACCTTCCTCAACATTTTGGCTGTTACCATGCGCCCTTGTTAATCCCTCTCCCCCACCGTCCAACGCCTGCCACCTTGGTGATGCTGAACGTCTGGACCTTGTAGATGTTGGTATCCCTTCCACATAGAAATCCTCCTGTACTTCCACTCCTTCCTCTTGTCCCACCCCCTGACTCCGAATAGTGTTTAGAGTGTGCTCCAGCATGTAAATGACTGGAATTGTCATGCTGATAATGGCATTGTCAGCGCTAAACATATTCGTCGCCATGTCGAAACTGTGCAGAAGGGTGCATAGGTCCTCGATCTGAGACCACTCCAGCAGTGTGATCTGACCCACCTCTGTATCTAGTTGGCCCAGGCTATACGTCATAACGTATTGCACCAGGGCTCGGCGGTGCTGCCACAGTCTCTGTAACATGTCGAGAGTCAAATTCCAGCGTGTCGCCACATCGCACTTCAGGAGATGAACTGGCAGGCCAAAAAACCTCTGCAGCGATGCAAGTCATTCAGCTGCGGCGGTTGATTGGCGGAAGTGAGCAGAGAGGGACCAATCCCTGTGCAGAAGCCCATCTAGGCCGGGATAGTGAGTTAAAAATTGCTGGACAAGGTTCAACACGTGAGCCATACAAGGCACGTGTGTCACCTTGCCCCGGCGAAGGGCCGCACCCAGGTTTGCAGTATTGTCGCACACGGCCTTCCCTGGCTGCATGTTGAGTGGACACAACCATATACGAAACTCAGAGTGCAGAGCTAACCACAACTCCTCAGCTGTGTGACTCTTATTTCCCAGACATTTCAACGTAAAGACAGCCTGATGCCGTTGAGCTCTGCTGCCAGCATAGTAAGTGTGTGGGATTCCTTGGGCACAGTTACAACGCGGGTGGTCTGACCACACAGGCATTTGGCGGAGGTGGAGGACCCAGACAAGGTTGAGGAGGCAGAAGCAGTGGTGGAACTTCAACATACATAGGATTGACGCACAAGTCGTGAGGATGGCAAGACATGTTCAGCAGCCCCCTCACCATCTCTCACCATAGTTACCCAGTGCCCAGTCAGTGACATGTAACGCCCCTATCCATGCTTACTGGTCCAAGTATCGGTGGTGAAATGCACCCTGTGACACACAGAAGGAAGCGTTGATGTTGTATGTGACATGCTGGTGTAGCGCAGGCACAGCTTTCTTGGAGAAGTAGTGGCGACTGGGCATCTGGTACTGGGGCACTGCAACTGACATAAGGTCTCGAAAATTCTTTGTGTCCATCAGGCGGAAAGGCATCATTTCGGTAGCCAAGAGCTTACAGAGGGTGAAAGTCAACATCTTAGCTTTGTCATAGCACAGAGGAAATGGCCTTTTATTTGTCCACATCTGAGGGACCGAGATCTGGCTGCTGAGTGGAGACGGTGGTGAGTAGGGTGTCCCTGGAAAACTGCAGGTCTTTGAGGAAAGTGCAGGCGGAGACATGATGTTGCCTTCATCCAAAGTTGTTGCTCTCGATGTCTGAGAAAGCTCTACACCAGCAATTGTTTCCTCTTCCAAACCAACTAACGACCTGCCAAGCAAACTGGCTGTTGCGGTTAAAGAGGTGGAAGGTCTGCGTGGAAAAACATGTCTGACAGCTATCCATCATAGAAGATGAAGAGCGCGTGGAGGAACTTGAAGGGGCAGATGGTGGTTGGCCCGCTCCGCTAGGCCGCATTGCAGCACGGTGAGCTTTCCACTGGGACTTATGCTTGTTATTCATGTGTTGATTCATGGAAGAAGTTGTCAAACTGGTGAGGTTTTGGCCTCAACTTATAGATTGACGACAAATTTTACAGATCACATGATTTGGGAGATCCTTTGCGAGGTCAAAAAAGGACAAGGCTAAGCAAGGCCTAGAGGCCATGTGACCTGCCGAGCCACCCCGACTTGTGCTCAAAGGCAGAGTGGTGGCTGAGGATGCAGTTGTTGACGTGCTACCAGTACTCTGACTCTGTCCAGGAAGGCGCAAGGTAACTTCGTCGTCAGTTGCATCCTCCTCCACCACCTCTGGTGACCTCCTCGAGTGCCTGACTGTGGGTTGACAGTAAGTGGGATCTAGAACTTCATCATCAAGCGTTGTGTTTGCACTCCCCTTGCCCTCAGACCTAACCTCTTCCTGCCCTGACTGAATAGTTAAGTTGTCATCTCAATCAGGTATCTGCGTCTCATTGTCATCAGTATGTTCCTCATTGTCTCCTCCAACAGGTCTTACAGTTTGGGAATGTGGGTCTACATTATGCTCAGAAACTTGGTCATCAGGGCCTGAATCTGACTCACAAAGCTTCTGAGCATCACTGAGTAGACCTCTGATTCCCATGCTATAGTGTGACTGAACAGCTCCGCAGACTCAGCCATCTCTGTTACACCATACTCTGTAGGGCGGGTGGAGACTTGAGAGCTGGGAGAAAGAAAGTGCGATTGGGATGACAACTCAGAGGACTGTTGTTTTTTGAATGTTGAAGTTGAGGTGGAGGAGAGGCCACTTGTTGCAGCACTTGAGATCCATTCAAGCATGTTCTTCTTTTGTGCATCATCTACCTTTGTTACAGTTGTTCGGATCCGTAAAAAATGGAGCACATTGGATTGTCCATGGAAAGTAGTAGACATCTTACTTTTGCGGAAGATGGCATTTCTTCAGAAGATGTTAATGTAGCTTTCCCACCTACCCCACGGACACAAACTTTTTTTCCTTTTTCAACACGCATGTTCCCCTTTCCACCAGCATCTTTCCTTTTGCCACTCATTTTGTTAGCGACAACATTGGACACTTAAAATGTGATGGCAAAAATGGGCAGGTGGGTAGAATGCATTGGTGGTCTAGCTTTATTGTCAGCTGAAGATCCAACACTGACTATCCCAGTCAATTTTAGTATGCCCCTAACAGTGGCAGCACAGAATGCAATTAGATTTGCGTAGCAAAAAATGGGCAGGTGGGTAGAATGCAGAGGTGGTCTAGCTTTATTGACAAGTGAAGAACCAACACTGACTATCCCAGTCAATTTTAGTATGCCCCTAACAGTGGCAGCACAGTTTGCAAATAAAATACCGTGGCAAAAATGGGCAGGTGGGTACAATGCCGGGTGCTGTGGGTAGCAGGACAGCAAAGGAACAGTAACTTAGTATTCCAGACACTTTTAGGATGGCACAAAAAGTGTCAGCTCTTTGGGCAAATAAAATAGCATGGCAAAAGTGGGCAGGTGGGTACAATGCTCAGGTGCTGTGGGTAGCAGGACAGCAAAGGAACACTAACTTAGTATTCCAGACACTTTTAGGATAGCAAAAAAAGTGTCAGCTCTTTAGGCAAATAAAATAACGTGGCAAGAATGGGCAGGTGGGTATAATGCACGGGTGCTGTGTGTAGGAGGACAGCAAAGGAACACTAAATTAGTATCCCAGACACTTTTAGGATGGCACAAAAAGTGTCAGCTCTTTGGGCAAATAAAATAGCGTGGCAAAAATGGGCAGGTGGGAACAATGCCCGGGTGCTGTGGGTAGCAGGACAGCAATGGAACACTAACTTTATTCCAGACACTTTTAGGATGGCACAAAAAGTGTCTGCTCTTTGGGCAAATAAAATAGCGTGGCAAAAGTGGGCAGGTGGGTACAATGCCCGGGTGCTGTGGGTAGCAGGACAGCAAAGAAACACTAAGTTAGTATTCCAGACACTTTTAGGATGGCACAAAAAGTGTCAGCTCTTTGGGCAAATAAAATAGCGTGGCAAAAATGGACAGGTGGGTAGAATGCACGGGTGCTGTGGGTAGCAGGACAGCAAAGGAAGCCTCACTTTCTATCCCTGCTAATGAAAAAATGCAGCAAGGAATTGCCTGAGCTGATGTAGCCAGACGCTGTTATCTAAAGCCCTACACAGCGTTTGCACGGACATGCCTAGCAGCTATGGTTATGAATACCTGTAAATCAGCGCGCACACAGCTGCAGCAGCATGACCGGTGATTGTCACCCACACGAAGAAGACAGATAATGGCGGCGAAGTGGAAAATGGCCATATTTATAAAGCAAGGACATGTGACATGCACAGCCTATGACACAACCCTTTGCTTGTCTGGGAAAAATCCACTTATCTGTGTGTGTGTCTGTTATTGGCTGACAGCCTTGCCTTCCCCACTGCACGCGCGGTTAGGGAAAAAAAAAGATGGCGATCGGCATTCTCTCAGCACTCACCAGCAGCTCAGATCTAAACCCCGTCCTTCCTGCACACTATACGCTGAAATATGATAATAACGTGATTCATAGTGACTCACACTATTACAGTGAAAAACCAGCTAGTAACTAGCTAGGCTTTTTGGTGATCGAACCGTTCTCGAACGTAACTTGAACTGTCGAGCTTTTACCAAAAAGTTCGAGCTTGAGCTCGAACACCCCCCAAAATCACTCGAACGTAAAATTGGCGAACCTCGAACATCGCTCATCTGTAGTGGCGAGCTCAGGCCATTTTTCCAGATTGGTAGCCCAAAATGAGCAAGGCTCAAGTTGCACAGTAATGGCATCGATGTTCACTTGCAGATACTCCTATATCTGTGTCTCCTCCTCCTTTTACTCATCCAGCTATTTTGTTTTCGCATAAGTATATGTACTTGTCACTTTTCCATGTGTTTGTGGTGTCTTGTGAGTTGTTTGTTACCTTTTGGACACCTTAGAAGGTGTTTTCTATGTGTTTGTATGTGTTTGTGTTTGCCTGCCATTGTTTTCAATGGGGTTCGAAGGTGTTCGTCAAACGTTTGTCGAACGTTCGCCGAACTGAGACGCCGTTCGACAAGCCGAACTCGAACACTGGGGGTTGGCTCAACACTAGTTAGGAGAGGGAGGAAACAGGAGAAGTTCAGTTTTTGACAGGTTCAGTTTTAAATAGTGGGAGGACATGATGTTGGAGACAGCGAACAGACAACCGGTAGTATTTTGTAATAATGCAGGGTTGATGTCAGGAGAAGTTGTGTACAGTTGGGTGTCATCAGCATAGAGATGGTACTGGAAGCCAAATTTGCTGATCGTTTGTCCAATAGGGGCAGTGTATAGAGAGAAAAGGAGGGGGCCTAGGACTGAACCCTGAGGAACCCCGACCGTAAGGGGAACATGAGAGGAAGAAGAGGCGGCAAAGGATACAGTGAATGAGCGGTCAGAGAGGTAAGAGGAGAACCAAGAAAAAACAGTGTCCTTGAGCCCGATAGAGCGGAGCATAGTGAGGAGGAGCTGATGATCCACAGTATCGAATGCAGCATAGAGATCCAAGAGGATCAGCAGGGAGTAGTGACCATTAGATTTAGCTGTTAGTAGATCATTAGAGACTTTAGTAAGAGCAGTTTTAGTAGAGGTCAAGGAACGGAAACCGGATTGTAGAGGGTCAAGGAGAGAGTTATCTGACAGATAGTGAATTAAATGGGAAAGGACTAGGCGTTCCAGGAGTTTGGAGATGAAAAGGAGATTAGAGACAGGTCTGTAGTTAGCGGCACAATTTTGGTCCAGGGATGTTTTTTTAAGTAATGGATGTATGCTGGCATGTTTGAAGGAGGAGGGAAAGACACCAGAGGAGAGAAAAAGATTGAATATTTTAGTTAGGCGAGTGGTGACAGCTGGGGTGACAGATTTATGGAGATGTGAGGGAATAGGGTCACTAGTGTAGGTAGTAAGGCTAGAAGATGCGAGGAGCCTAGTAACGTCTTCTGTGACTGGATCAAAAAGTGAAAGTGAGCTAGATGAAGTGTAGGAGGGAAGACAATGTGTGGTGTTTTCAGGTTGTGAGGAAATTTCCTGGCGTATATGATCAATTTTTCCTTTAAAATAATTGGCCAGGTCGTCTGAGCTGAGGTTGGTGATTGGGGCCAGAATTCTTGGTCCAAGGAGGGAATGGAAAGTATCAAAGAGTAGTTTAGGATTTTTTGCTAGAGAGGTGATGAGGGTGTTAAAGTACACTTGTTTGGAGAGGTGAAGGGCAGCATTGTATGTTTTGAGGATAAACTTATAATGGATGAAATCTTCAGCTAGATTGGATTTTCTCCACAGACGTTCAGCGCACCTGGAACACTGCTAGGGAAAGCGTGTTTGCATTGTGTGCCAGGGCTGCTGCCGTCTGCGCCGAGTTGCTCCGCATATAGCAGGAGCAGCTTCATCTAGGGCGCTCTGTAGGGTTTTATTATAATGTTTTATAGCAGAGTCAGGAGTTGAGAGGGAGGATATTGGCGCCAATGATGACTGCAATTTCTTCATAAATTTCTAGGTGTTAATGGCATGTATATTCCTATATGGGAGGTAAATGGGGGTGTATTGAGTGGGTTGACAGCTCTTGACTAGAGTTGAGCGCGGTTCGTGGTTCTCCAGTTCGCGGTTCGAGTGATTTTGGGGGGTGTTCTAGATAGAACTAGAAGTCGAGCTTTTCGCTAAAAGTTCGTTAGCTTGAGTTACGTTCGAGAACGTTTCTATCAGCAAAAAGCCTAGCTAATTACTAGCTGGCTTTTCACTGTAATAGTGTGAGTCACTCTGTGATTCACACTATTATCAAATTTCAGCATATAGTGTGCGGGGGGCTGCGCGTTTAGATCACTGCTGCTGGGATAATGGCGATTGCCATTTTTTTTTCTTCCTTCCCTAAGCGCGCGTGTAGTGGGGCGGGCCAGCATGTCAGCCAATCCCAGACACACACACGGGTAAGTGAACTTTTTGCCAGAGAAGCAAGGGCATGTGTCATAGGCTGTCCATGTCACATGTCCTTGCATTATAAAAACTGACATTTTCCCTCAGGACGCCATTATCTGCCTTCTGCGTCTGGGTGTCAGTCACCGCTCACGCAGCTCCTGTCGCCTGTCCTGCTGTGTACGCTATACACACAACACTCTACTCATTAGGGACAGAAGTTTATTTCAGCCCTTTTAAGGGCTAATTACAGCTGGCTCAGAGCCATAGGTGACAGTCAGGTCCGTGGAAACGCTTTTTACAGCTTCAGATAACAGCGTCTGTGTAGCTAAGCTCAGGGAATTCCTTGCTGCATTTTACCATTAGGAGGGATAGAAAGTGAGGCTTCCATTCCTCTACACTGACCCACAACCCGGCCACTGTACCCTCCTGAACTTTTTTGCAAAGCCATTTTATTGCAGAGTGCTGCCAGTTAGTGCCATCCAAAGAGTAGCTCCTGTACTCCATTATTGTGCCACTTGTGCCAAGCAAGTCACACCACCTCTGCATTCTCCCCTCCTGCCCTTTTTTGCAAAGCTATTTTAATTGCAGAGTGCTGCCAGTTAGTGACATCCAAAAAGTGGCTGTTGTACTCCATTATTGCGCCACTAGTGCCAAGCAAGTCCCACCACCTCTGCATTCTCCCCTCCTGCACATTTTTGCAAAGCTATTTTAATTTAAAAGACTGCTGCCAGTTAGTGGCATCCAAAAACTGGCTGTTGTACTCCATTATTGTGCCACTTGTGCCAAGCAAGTCCTACCACCTCTGCATTCTCCCCTCCTGCACCTTTTTGTAAAGCCATTTTAATTGAGAAGAGTGCTGGCAGTTAATGGCATCCAAAAAGTGGCTGTTGGACTCCATTAGTGTCCCACTGGTGCCAAGCAATTTCCAGCACCTCTGCATTGCACCCTCAAGCTCATTTTTAGTAAGCCATTAAAATAGCAAACACTGAGGAAACTTAGTGGCATCCAAAAAGTGGCTGTTGGACTCCATTAGTGTCCCACTGGTGCCAAGCAATTTCCAGCACCTCTGCATTGCACTCTCCTGCATATTTTTACTAAGCCATTATAATAGCAAACACTAAGGAAACTTAGTGGCATCCTAAAAGTGGCTGTTGGACTTCATTAGTGTCCAACTGGTGCCAAGCAACCTCTGCATTGCACTCTCCTGCTTATTTTTTACTAAACTATTATAATAGCATACACTGAGGGAACTTAGTGGCATCCTAAAAGTGGCTGTTGGACTCCATTAGTGTCCCACTGGTGCCAAGCTATTTCCAGCACCTCTGCATTGCACCCTCCTGCTCATTTTTACTAAGCCATTATAATAGCAAACACTGAGGAAACTTAGTGGCATCCTAAAAGTGGCTGTTGGACTCCATTAGTGTCCCACTGGTGCCAAGCAATTTCCAGCACCTCTGCATTGCACCTTCAAGCTCATTTTAACTAAGCCATTATAATAGCAAACACTGAGGAAACTTAGTGGCATCCTAAAAATGGCTGTTGGACTCCATTAGTGTCCCACTGGTGCCAAGCAATTTCCAGCACCTCTGCATTGCACCCTCCTGCTTATTTTTACTAAGCTATTATAATTAGAGATGAGCGAACCGGTCGCGGTTCGCCTCGAGGTCGGTTCGCCGAACGAAGCTCCCGTTCGAGTTCGAACTCGAACTGCATAGGAAACAATGGCAGGCAATCACAAACACATAAAAACACCTAGAAAACACCCTCAAAGGTGTCCAAAAGGTGACAAACAACTCACAACACAACACAAACACATGGGAATGTGACAAGGACATATACTCATGCGAAAACAAAAGAGCTGGACAAGAAAAAAGAGGACGAGACACAGATATAGGCATGGCATGCCCTTCTAAAATCATGTAAAACACCGCAAGGTGACTCCAAGCGGAGTCTCCCTTTTTTCCAAAAATTGGGCCACACAGACACCCCTTCAGTGGCAGCACTTGTGCCCCAGTTGTACACTTCACAGGTAGATTTGCATCAAGCACATTCAAAAATACGCTATTCTTAACCGTCCCCAGGATGACACCGGGGTAGGTAGCAAAGTCTTTCCTGATCCCAGCTCTGTTCATCTTGGCTTCTTTTAAAAACAATGTAAGCAAGGGTTACTCCAAGCGGAGTCTCCCTTTTTTCCAAAAATTGTGCCCCACACACACCCACCCATTCAGTGGCAGCACTTGTGCCCTAGTTGTACACTTCACAGCTAGATTTGCATCAAGCACATTCAAAAATACGCTATTCTTAACCGTCCCCAGGATGACACCGGGGTAGGTAGCAAAGTCTGTCCTGATCCCAGCTCTGTTCATCTTGGCTTCTTTTAAAAACAATGTAAGCAAGGGTTACTCCAAGCGGAGTCTCCCTTTTTTCCAAAAATTGTGCCCCACACACACCCACCCATTCAGTGGCAGCACTTGTGCCCTAGTTGTACACTTCACAGCTAGATTTGCATCAAGCACATTCAAAAATACGCTATTCTTAACCGTCTCCAGGATGACACCGGGGTAGGTAGCAAAGTCTTTCCTGATCCCAGCTCTGTTCATCTTGGCTTCTTTTAAAAACAATGTAAGGGCTCCGCCACACATCCGTGAAACACGTGCGTGTTTGGTCCGTTTCCGTGTATACTGGAGACACGGCCAAACGTGCACCAATGTTACTATATCTGAGCGGTTACATTTGCGTTTTTGGTTATGTCCGTTAGTCCGTCTCCGTGATGCGTTTTGTGGGCCGTGTCAAACGCCAGCATGTCCGTTTTATTCACGCAACACGCAGCACGGACCCAATGAAAGTCAATGGGTCTGTGCGCACGTCCGAGTGACACGGACGCATCTCTGTTTGTTCCCTGTATGTTTTGTGCTTTTTTCATGTGATGTCAGTTTTTTTTCTTTGTCTGTTTCGTTCTCTCCCTCAGTCCGTCGGTCGGTCTCTATGTCTGTCAGTCGGTCTCTATGTCTGTCTGTCCCTCTAGCTGTCTGGCGGTCAGTTCCCCCCTCTCTCATACTTACCATTCCCCGATCTCCGGCGCGGCGCTGCACGGCTGTTATAAAAACTCCGGCGGCTTTTCCTCTTTTGAAAAAGCCGGCCGCCCATTAATCAATCTCGTATTCCCTGCTTTACCTGCCCACCGGCAGCTGTGATTGGTTGCAGTGAGACATGCCCACCACGCTGAGTGACAGGTGTCACACTGCACCCAATCACAGCAGCCGGTGGGCGTGTCTATACTGTGCAGTAAAATAAATAAATAAATAATTTAAAAAAACGGCGTGCGGTCCCCCCCCATTTTAATACCAGCCAGATAAAGCCATACGGCTGAAGGCTGGTATTCTCAGGATGGGGAGCTCCACGTTATGGGGGGCCCCCCACCCTAACAATATCAGTCAGCAGCCGCCCAGAATTGCCACATACATTATATGCGACAGTTCTGGGGCTGTACCCGGCTCTTCCCGATTTACCCTGGTGCGTTGGCAAATCGGGGTAATAAGGAGTTATTGGCAGCCCATAGCTGCCAATAAGTCCTAGATTAATCATGTTAAGCGTCTATGAGACACCTTCCATGATTAATCTGTAAGTTACAGTAAAAAAACACACACACACCTGAAAAAATCCTTTATTAGAAATAAAAAACACAAACAAATTCCCTCATTACCAATTTATTAACCCCGACAAACCCTCCATGTCCGGCGTACTCCACGGACCTCCAGCGTCGCGTCCAGCTCTGCTGCATGGAGGTGACAGGAGCAGCAGAAGACACCGCCGCTCCGGTCACCTCCACGCAGCTAATGAAGACAGCCGCGCGATCAGCTGCTGTCAGTCAGGTAACTCGCGGCCACCGCTGGATCCAGCGGTGGCCGCGAGTTACCTGACTGACAGCAGCTGATCGCGCTACTCATCTCATTAGCTGCGTGGAGGTGACCGGAGCGGCGGTGTCTTCTGCTGCTCCTGTCACCTCCATGCAGCAGAGCTGGACGCGACGCTGGAGGTCCGTGGAGTACGCCGGACATGGAGGGTTTGTCGGGATTAATAAATTGGTAATGAGGGAATTTGTTTGTGTTTTTTATTTCTAATAAAGGATTTTTTCAGGTGTGTGTGTGTTTTTTTACTGTAACTTACAGATTAATCATGGAAGGTGTCTCATAGACGCTTAACATGATTAATCTAGGACTTATTGGCAGCTATGGGCTGCCAATAACTCCTTATTACCCCGATTTGCCAACGCACCAGGGTAAATCGGGAAGAGCCGGGTACAGCCCCAGAACTGTCGCATATAATGTATGCGGCAATTCTGGGCGGCTGCTGACTGATATTGTTAGGGTGGGGGGCCCCCCATAACGTGGAGCTCCCCATCCTGAGAATACCAGCCTTCAGCCGTATGGCTTTATCTGGCTGGTATTAAAATGGGGGGGGACCGCACGCCGTTTTTTTTAATTATTTATTTATTTATTTTACTGCACAGTATAGACACGCCCACCGGCTGCTGTGATTGGGTGCAGTGTGACACCTGTCACTCAGCGTGGTGGGCGTGTCTCACTGCAACCAATCACAGCCGCCGGTGGGCGGGTAAAGCAGGGAATACGAGATTGATTAATGGGCGGCCGGCTTTTTCAAATTAGAAAAAGCCGCCGGAACAGTGTGAACGCCGTGCAGCGCCGGTGATCGGGGAACGGTGAGTATGAGAGAGGGGGGGGACACTTCAGTTACTCGGGGGATTAGCGGTCACCGGTGAATCCTTCACAGGTGACCGCTAATCAGTACACGGCACAAAGACAGAGCCGCGGCATGACAATGAAGTCGGGTGAAGTTCACCCGAGTTCATTCTCATCCCGCTACTTTGTCTTCCGACATGTAGTAACGACATTTTGCATCACACACGTACATTTCACACGGACAACACATACACATGTCAGTTATTTCACTCACGCACACACGGACATTCCACACGCACATACGGCTAGCATACGGGATACACACGCAGGCCACACATACCATAAAAACGGACCTAAAAAACGGAAAACGGACCCCAAAAACGGCCCGTTTTACACGGACGTGGTTTTCACGGATGTGTGGCGGAGCCCTAAGCAAGGGTTACTCCAAGCGGAGTCTCCCTTTTTTCCAAAAATTGTGCCCCACACACACCCACCCATTCAGTGGCAGCACTTGTGCCCTAGTTGTACACTTCACAGCTAGATTTGCATCAAGCACATTCAAAAATACGCTATTCTTAACCGTCCCCAGGATGACACCGGGGTAGGTAGCAAAGACTGTCCTGATCCCAGCTCTGTTCATCTTGGCTTCATTTAAAAACAATGTAAGCAAGGGTTACTCCAAGCGGAGTCTCCCTTTTTTCCAAAAATTGTGCCCCACACACACCCACCCATTCAGTGGCAGCACTTGTGCCCTAGTTGTACACTTCACAGCTAGATTTGCATCAAGCACATTCAAAAATACGCTATTCTTAACCGTCTCCAGGATGACACCGGGGTAGGTAGCAAAGTCTTTCCTGATCCCAGCTCTGTTCATCTTGGCTTCTTTTAAAAACAATGTAAGCAAGGGTTACTCCAAGCGGAGTCTCCCTTTTTTCCAAAAATTGTGCCCCACACACACCCACCCATTCAGTGGCAGCACTTGTGCCCTAGTTGTACACTTCACAGCTAGATTTGCATCAAGCACATTCCAAATCCACAAGCATTTACTCTCCCCAGGATGACACAGGGGTAGTAAATTCCTGGTGGATCCATGACTTGTTCATTTTGATGAACGTTAGTCTGTCCACATTGTCACTGGACAGACGCGTGCGCTTATCTGTCAGCACACACCCAGCAGCACTGAAGACACGTTCAGAGACAACGCTGGCAGCTGGACACGACAAAATCTCCAAGGCGTAACTGGAGAGCTCTGGCCATTTTTCTAGATTTGAAGCCCAAAATGAGCAAGGCTCCATTTGCAAAGTCATGGCATCGATGTTCATTTGGAGATACTCCTGTATCATCCTCTCCAGCCGTTGACTATGTGTCAGACTTGTTGTCTCTGGTGGCCTTGCAAAGGAGGGTCTAAAAAAATTATGAAAAGATTCCATAAAATTGCTGTTACCAGCACCAGATACAGTCCTACTGGTACGGGTAGACTGTTGAAGATGACGAGACCGTCCCATGTTTTTCAAGTTACAACTGGGAGAATCACTCCCTGCACCTGCACGGTTGTTTGGTGGAAAAGCCGAGCTAAGATCGAGTAACAGCTTCTGCTGATACTCCTGCATACGTGCGTCCCTTTCTATGGCTGGAATTATGTCACAAAATTTGGACTTGTACCGGGGAGCTAATAGTGTGGCAATCCAGTAGTCATCATCACTTCTAATTTTGACAATACGAGGGTCATGTTGGAGGTAGTGCAACAAGAAGGCACTCATGTGTCTTGCGCAGCCATGCGGACCAAGTCCATGCTGTGTTTGTGGCATAGAGGTGCTACCCGTTCTTTCTTCCTCTGACATCTCCCCCCAACCTCTTTCAACTGAAATTTGACCAAGGTCTCCCTCATCTGCTGAGTCTTCCATGTCCATGGACAGTTCGTCCTCCATTTCTTCATGTTCTCCTGCACCTTCCTCAACATTTCGCCTGCTACTATGCGCCCTTGTTGATCCCTATCCCCCATGGTCCCATGCCTGCTGCGTTGGTGATGATGAACGTCTGGACCTTCGTGATGTTGTTGTCCCTTGCGCATTTGAATCCTCCTGTAGTTCCTCCCCTTCCTGTTGTCCCACCCCCTGACTCCGAATAGTGTTTAGCGTGTGCTCCAGCATGTAAATGACTGGAATTGTCATGCTGATAATGGCATTGTCAGCGCTAAACATATTCGTCGCCATGTCGAAACTGTGCAGAAGGGTGCATAGGTCCTTGATCTGAGACCACTCCATCAGGGGGATCTGCCCCACCTCTGCATCTCGTTGGCCCAGGCTATACGTCATGACTTATTGCACCAGGGCTCGGCGGTGCTGCCACAGTCGCTGTAACATGTGGAGAGTCGAATTCCAGAGTGTCGCCACATCGCATTTCAGGCGATGAACCGGCAGGCCGAAAGACTTCTGGAGAGATGCAAGTCGCTCAGCTGCGGCGGTTGAACGGCGGAAGTGAGCAGACAGTTTTCGTGCCCTGGTCAGAAGGCCATCTAGGCCAGGATAGTGTGTTAAGAATTGCTGGACAACAAGGTTCAACACGTGAGCCATACAAGGCACGTGTGTCACCTTGCCCAGGCGAAGGGCCGCACCCAGGTTTGCAGCATTGTCGCACACGGCCTTACCAGGCTGCAGGTTGAGTGGAGACAACCATTTATTAAACTCGGACCGCAGAGCTGACCACAACTCCTCAACTGTGTGACTCTTATTCCCAAGACATGTCAAGCTAAAGACCGCCTGATGCCGTTGCGCTCTGCTGCCAGCTTAGTAATGAGGCGTGCGTGATTCATTCTGCGCAGTGAGAACGCTGGTGGCCTGACCAGGCAGGCTTGGGGCGGAGGTGGAGGACCCAGATGAGGTGGAGGAGGCAGAAGCAGTGGCGGAACTTGGACAGACAGAGGATTGACACACAAGTCGTGGGGACGGCAAGACTTGTGCAGCAGACCCTTCACCATCTATCACCATAGTTACCCAGTGCCCAGTCAGCGACATGTAACGTCCCTGTCCATGCTTACTGGTCCAAGTATCGGTGGTGAAATGCACCCGTTCACACACAGAGTTTCTCAAGGAAGCGGTGATGTTGTGTGCGACATGCTGGTGTAGCGCGGGCACACCTTTCTTAGAGAAGAAGTGGCGAGTAGGCATATGGTACTGGGGCACAGCGACAGACATAAGGTCTCTAAAATCCTGTGTGTCCACTAGGCGGAAAGGCAGCATTTCGGTAGCCAAGAGCTCACAGAGGGATAGAGTCAACCTCTTAGCTTTGTCATGTGGTCGCAGGAAATGGCCTTTTATTTGACCACATCTGAGGGACAGAGATCTGGCTGCTGTGTGTAGACGGTGTTGAGTAGGGTGTCCCTGGAAAAATGCAGCTTTGTGAGGAAAGTGCGGCGGAGACATGATGTTGCCTTCATCCAACGTTGGTGCTATCGATGTCTGAGAGAGCTGTACACACTCACTTGTTTCCCCTTCCAAACCAACTGACGACCTACCAAGCAAACTGCCTGTTGAGGTTACAGTGGTGGAAGTTATGCGTGGAAAACCAGGTGTGACAGCTGTCCCCACAGTCCTAGAAGATGAAGAGCGCGCGGATGCACTGGAAGGGGCAGGCCGTGGATGGTTCGCTCCGCTAGGCCGCATTGCAGCACGGTGAGCTTCCCACCGGGACCTTAGATATTTATTCATGTGACGATTCATGGAAGAAGTTGTCAAACTGCTGAGGTTTTGACCTCTACTAAGAGAACCATGACAAATTTTACACATCACATAATTTGGCTGATCTTTTTCTATGTCAAAAAAGGACCAGGCTAGGCAAGGCTTAGAGGGCATGCGACCTGCTGAGCCCCCCCGACTAGTGCTCAGAGGCAGAGTGGTGGCTGATGATGCAGTTGTAGACGTGCTACCAGTGCTCCGACTCTGTCCAGGAAGGCGCAAGGTAACTTCGTCGTCGGTTGCATCCTCCTCCACCGCCTCTGTTGACCTCCTTGAGTGCCTGACTGGGGGTTGACAGTAGGTGGGATCTAGAACTTCCTCATCAATTGTTGTGTTTGCACTCCCCTCCCCCTCAGACCGAGCCTCTTCTTGCCCTGACCGAATATTTAAGTTGTCATCCCAATCTGGTATCTGCATCTCATCGTCATCAGTATGTTCCTCATTGTCTATAACCACAGGTGTTACAGTTTGTGACAAAGGGTCAACATTACGCTCAGAAACTTGGTCCTCACGGCCTAAATCAGAGTCACAAAGGTTCTGGGCATCACTGCAGACCATTTCCTGGTCTGTACTCACTGTAGCTTGGGAGCAGACCTCTGATCCCCAGGCTAGTGTGACTGAACAGCTCTGCAGACTCAGCCATCTCAGTTCCACCATACTGTGCAGGGCTGATGGAGACTTCAGAGCTGGGAGAAAGCAAGTTTGATTGGGATGACAACTCAGAGGACTGGTGTTTTTTGGATGCGGTACTTGAAGTGGCTGAGAGGGCACTTGTTGGACCACTTGAGATCCATTCAAGCATTTTCCTTTTTTGGCCATCATCTACCTTTGTTCCTGTTGTTCGTGTCCGTAAAAAAGGGAGCACATCGGATTGTCCACGGTAAGTAGTAGACATCTTACTTTTGCTGGTAGATGGTCTATCTTCAGCAGATGATAATGGAGCTTTGCCACCTTCCCCACGGACAAACCCTTTTTTTCCCTTTCCACCACGCCTCTTCCCCTTTCCACCAGCATCTGTCATTTTGCCACTCATGTTGATTGCGACAAGATTGTGCACTGAAAATGTGGTAGTAAAAATTGAGAGGTGGTGTAGATTGCAGCGGTCGTCTAGCTTTATTAACAGCAGAATAATAAAGAATAAATATCCATGACAATGCAACTATGGCCCTTAAACTGGCAGCATAAATTGCTAGTATAATGGCTTAGTTATAATGAGTTGGAGTGTGCAATGCAAGCAGACGTGCTGCAAATATCTGTGCACTGCTGGGACTATACAGCAGTCCAACAGCCTTGTTTAGGATGCCACTAGGTTCACTCAGTGTTTGCTAGTATAATGGCTTAGTTATAATGAGTTGGAGTGTGCAATGCAGGCAGACGTGCTGCAAATATCTGTGCACTACTGGGACTATACAGAAGTCCAATAGCCACGTTTAGGATGCCACTAGGTTCACTCAGTGTTTGCTAGTATAATGTCTTAGTTATAATGAGTTGGAGTGTGCAATGCAGGCAGACGTGCTGCAAATATCTTTGCACTACTGGGACTATACAGCAGTCCAACAGCCACGTTTAGGATGCCACTAAGTTCACTCAGTGTTTGCTAGTATAATGGCTTAGTTATAATGAGTTGGAGTGTGCAATGCAGGCAGACGTGCTGCAAATATCTGTGCACTAGTGGGACTATACAGAAGTCCAATAGCCACGTTTAGGATGCCACTAATTTCACTCAGTGTTTCCTAGTATAATGGCTTAGTTATAATGAGTTGGAGTGTGCAATGCAGGCAGACGTGCTGCAAATATCTGTGCACTACTGGGACTATACAGCAGTCCAACAGCCACGTTTAGGATGCCACTAAGTTCACTCAGTGTTTGCTAGTATAATAGCTTTGTTATAATGAGTTGGAGTGTGCAATGCAGGCAGACGTGCTGCAAATATCTGTGCACTACTGGGACTATACAGAAGTCCAATAGCCACGTTTAGGATGCCACTAGGTTCACTCAGTGTTTGCTAGTATAATGGCTTAGTTATAATGAGTTGGAGTGTGCAATGCAGGCAGACGTGCTGCAAATATCTTTGCACTACTGGGACTATACAGCAGTCCAACAGCCACGTTTAGGATGCCACTAAGTTCACTCAGTGTTTGCTAGTATAATGGCTTAGTTATAATGAGTTGGAGTGTGCAATGCAGGCAGACGTGCTGCAAATATCTTTGCACTACTGGGATTATACAGCAGTCCAACAGCCACGTTTAGGATGCCACTAAGTTCACTCAGTGTTTGCTAGTATAATGGCTTAGTTATAATGAGTTGGAGTGTGCAATGCAGGCAGACGTGCTGCAAATATCTGTGCACTACTGGGACTATACAGAAGTCCAACAGCCACGTTTAGGATGCCACTAGGTTCACTCAGTGTTTGCTAGTATAATGGCTTAGTAACAATGAGTTGGAGTGTGCAACGGGCAGGAGGGTACAGTGGCAGGGTTGTGGGTCTCTGGGTAGAGGAAAGGAAGCCTGCCTTTGTATACCTCCTAATGGGGAAATGCAGCGAGGAAATCCCTGACCTTAGCTACACAGACGCTGTCATCTTTTGTAGCTGTTAAACTCTGTTTTCAGGACCTGTCACCTATGGCTCAGACCCTGCCGGTACGAGCCCTTAAAAGGACTGATATTAAGTGCTATCCCTAAGCTGTCCAGCGCTGTGTATGGAGCGTAATACAGCTGTATCGGCGATAGGAGCTGCGCCAGTGATGTCTGACACCAAGGACGCAGAAGAGATAATGGCGTCCGGACTGGCAGATACTCGTTTTTAGGCTATGTGCGCACTAGAGATGTGAAGTTTCTCAAGAAACTTTCTCGAGAAACTTCTGGGAGTGAAAGATTTCCGGACCTCCGGAAAAAATCCGCGTCAAATCCGCATGCGGATTTGACGCGGATTTGCCGCGGATTAGCCGCGGAATTGCCGCGATTTTCCCGCGGGTGGTTCCCTGCTGATTTTTGCAGGCTGTACTGCAGAAATCCGCAGGGTACCCGCGGAAATAATGGACATGTTCATTTTCTCGAGAAAGTTTCTCGAGAAAATCCGCATGCGGAAATTTCTCGAGAAAAATCCGCACCAGTGCGCACAGCTTTTTTTTTTTGCCATAGAAATTGCTGGGAAATGTCTGCACAAAGATTGCAGACATTTCTCAAGAAATTTCCGCGGCAAATCCGCGGGCAAATCCGCGGGTAAAAAGCTCTAGTGCGCACATAGCCTTATAATGCAGGGACATGTGACATGGACATCCTATCACACATGCCGTTGCTTCTCTGGCTAAAAGTCCACTTAGCTGTGTGTGTGTCTGGGATTGGCTGACATGCTGGCCCTCCCCACTACACGCGCGCGCTTAGGGAAGGAAGACAAGGAAAAAAAAAAAATACATACAGCAGTGATCTGAATGCGCTGTTCCCGCACACTATACACTGAAATGTCATAATAGTGTGAGTCACAGAGTGACTTACACTATTAGGGTATGTACGCACGTTGCTATTACCTGCTTTTTACCTGCTTTTTTGCTGCTTTTTCTTCTGCGCTGTTTAATGCCAAAATGGATGTGTTCTTCTATTCAAGCAAAGTCTATGGGAATTTGGGTTTCTTGTTCACACTATGTTGTTCAAAATGCTGCCTTTTTGTGGCAGAACTTTGGTCAAAAACTCAGCTTTTCAAAGAAGCAACATGTCAATTGTTTTTGCCATTTGGGTTTTGCACTGCAAAGCTGAGTTTTTGACCAATGTTCTGCCACAAAAAGGCAGCATTTTGAACAACATAGTGTGAACAAGAAACCCAAATTCCCATAGACTTTGCTTGAATAGAAGAACACATCCATTTTGGCATTAAACAGCGCAGAAGAAAAAGCAGCAAAAAAGCAGGTAAAAAGCAGGTAAAAAGCAACGTGCGCACATACCCTTACAGCGGAAAGCCAGCTAGAAATTAGCTGGTTTTTTTGCTGCTAGAACCGTTCTCGAACGTATCTAGAACTATTGAGCTTTTAAAAAAAAGCTCGAGTTCTAGTTCGATCTAGAACAGCCCCATAAATCACTCGAGCCGCGAACTGGAGAACCACGAACCACAAACCGCGCTCAACTCTAATTATAATAGCAAACACTGAGGAAACTTAGTGGCATCCTAAAAGTGGCTGTTGGACTCCAATAGTGTCCCAATGGTGCCAAGCAATTTACAGCATTGCACCCTCCTGCTTATTTTTACTAAGCTATTATAATAGAAAAAACTGAAGAAACTTAGTGGCATCCAAAAAGTGGCTGTTGGACTCCATTAGTGTCCCAATGGTGCCAAGCAATTTCCAGCACCTCTGCATTGCACCCTCAAGCTCATTTTTACTAAGCCATTATAATAGCAAACACTGAGGAAACTTAGTGGCATCCAAAAAGTGTCTGTTGGACTCCATTAGTGTCCCACTGGTGCCAAGCAATTTCCAGCACCTCTGCATTGCACCCTCCTGCTTATTTTTACTAAGCTATTATAATAGCAAACACTGAGGAACCTTAGTGGCATCCTAAAAGTGGCTGTTGGACTCCATTAGTGTCCCACTGGTGCCAAGCAATTTCCAGCACCTCTGCATTGCACTCTCCTGCATATTTTTACTAAGCCATTATAATAGCAAACACTGAGGAAACTTAGTGTCATCCTAAAAGTGGCTGTTGGACTCCATTAGTGTCCCACTGGTGCCAAGCAATTTCCAGCACCTCTGCATTGCACCCTCCTGCTTATTTTTACTAAGCTATTATAATAGCAAACACTAAAGAAACTTAGTGGCATCCTAAAAGTGGCTGTGTCAGACTTCCGGGATTTCCAGTTCTCTTTTGAAAGAGCTTGCCCTCAGTTAACATGGAGTTTGCTGTTCTGTTGCCCTACTTCCTGTCCAGCTGTTTAAAAGGCCGCCTCTAAGCTTAGTCCAGTGCCTGAGTATACTGCTTGCTGTGTACTCCTGCTTTGCTGCTCTTGGTTCCTGATTGACATTTTGGATCCTCCCGAAAAACAACCGACACCGACTTTGGACTTCACTCGGACTCATCAAGCTGTGCCCGGACTCCGTCTGCCGTCTTTGGTCAGCACTTCTGCCCTGTTCCTTCCGGTTCGTAACCACTCTGGACTCTCATCTCGTGTGGACATTTTTGGACTATACCTCTGGCCCTTTGTGTCCCGGCTGCTGCGCATTTAGGCCTTCTGGGGTGATTGCCAGACTGTCCCTGTATAGGGGTTCGCTCTTGGTGGTCTCCCTGGGGGAGTCCGGTGCGTGGTCCCGGGAATTCCCTTCGCTCCGATCCTGGAAGGTATTTCCGGTGTTTATTGTTCTACTGTGTTTTGTTCCGTTTATGTACATATCGTTGGTTACCTGTTATAAACATTTCTGCACCAAGAACTCGTCTCTGATTGTCATTGCCCTAACGCAATCGAAATCCTCAGTACATACAATAGTATTACATTATACTCAGGCCATAAAAGGATTTCGCTGGGGCAATGACTGAGACACGAGTAGATCAGCTTTATTCCATGATTAACTCCTTGCAGCAGGAGATGGAGGCGGTGCAGACTAAACTTAGAGATGTGGAGGCACAGCTGGGCCATGATCGCCAGGTACTTGTCACGCTCCCAGTGTCCCAGCACCACTCCTTACCCACTGATCCACTCCATGTGTCCACCAGTCATGGCTGCCGCTCCCGCTCCTGCTCCCCTGACTCCTGCTCCTGGTCTCAGGAGTCTGACTTTGAGTATTGGCCTCATGGTTCTGTATAGGACCAGGCCGCGCCCACTCTCCTGGTCTTATGGGCCCAGCACACCTGATGCAGGTAATGACATGGGGCTGTGCTGGGTATATAAGACTTGCCTTTCCATGTGGGCGGGGCCTGATCAACGTGTCCTGAAGCTTGTCTTCTGAGCTAGGTGCTCAGGTCCCCTTGTGCTGTGCCCTGTTACTGTTTTGTCTTTTGCTACCGGGTACCTGTGCCTGTTTCCAGTATTATCCTAAAGAACTCCGTGACCCTGGTTACACCCGTCCCGGCCACGCCAGTGCTCCAGCTGCCGTGTACCCTGCCCCCCAGTGGGGTACTCGGTCCAGTGGATCCACCTCCTGGGCCCATCAGTCCTCCCGGTCCTGACAGTACTGGGTCCGGCTATTCAGGATTTGCAAGTCAGAGTGGAGGCTCAGGAAGCCGTCCCCACTACGTCCGTATCAGCTGCCGGTATGCCTAGGTTACCCACATTTCGTTTCAGTGGTGATCGTAGTCAGTTTCGTGGATTTGTTAACCAGTGTATACTGTTTTTTGATGTACATGCTGATTATTACCGTTCTGACCAGTCAAAAGTGTTATGTATAATCATGTTATTAACCTCACGAGCACTGGCTTGGGCTAATCCTATGATGGAGAATCGGGATATCCGTTTAAATCACCTGGATGACTTTCTGACCGCAATGGCGCAAATGTTTGATGATCCGAATCGCCGTGCTACCGCTGAATCGGCTCTCCTTTCCTTACATCAGGGAAAGCGGTCTGTAGTTGAATACGCCACTGAGTTCAAGAGGTTAGTGGTAGACACTGACTGGGGAAACAATGCGTTATTGTCAGTTTTCAGAAAAGGTTTGTCCGGTACCATCAAGGACGAGTTAGCTCGTTCCGAATCTCCAGGGGATTTTGAACTGTTTCTCCAACACTGTGTGCGTATTGATACCCGCTTGACGGAACGTAGACAGGAAAAATGGGCAGCTGTAAACCGGGTAACCAACTTTGCGTTTCCTTCCAGAGAACCCGCTCTCAGGACGCCACGGGAGGCCGAGGACGTTCCTATGCAAGTGGACTCTCTGCAAAAGCGAGAGACCAACGAACGTCGTGAACACCGGCTCCGTGAGCGTTTGTGTTTCTATTGCGGTCAATCGGACCATTTCTTGATTGACTGCCCGAGACGTCTAAATCGCCCAAATAAGGTATTGGCAGCCATGACAGAGTGTGACAACACGGACGCAGAGTGCGATATCTCTGAGGCAAGTGGACACCTGGATGCGGTATTTCCCTTGACTGTAATGTCAACATCACCTAAGGACTCAGAAGGGAAATACACCCATTGCTCGCTTCCCATTCAGATTCGGTGGGAGGGACAGTTAATACCTACATCTGCTATGATAGACTCTGGGGCAGGGGGTAATTTCATGGACTCTTCTTTTGCCAGGAAACACGGTATCCGGACTCAACAAAGATCCTCACCGGTTACCATGGAGACGGTAGACGGATCTCCGTTAGTTTCTGGACCAGTTGATCGGGAAACAGTACCCCTAGAATGTGTGATGAAGCCAGGTCAGCAGGAGACCCTTGTTTTCATGTTGATTTCTTCTCCCCATTTTCCGATTATTTTAGGAATTCCGTGGCTACGGTCTACAAATCCAGTCATCGATTGGGAGACTAAGGAAATATCCTTCCCACCGCAGAGTGGTCCGACCATTAGTCCAACTGTACCGGTTCCAGTAACACCGAATGCGGAGGGCACTGTACAGGTACCTGTTCTACCCCCGGTTTATCATGACTTCGCTGATATATGCGACAAAAGAAAAGCAGATCGGCTTCCCCCGCATAGACCGTATGATTGTCCCATAGACTTACTCCCAGGGGCGGAGATCCCGTTTGGTCATGTCTACCCGTTGGCGGCACCTGAGCTAGAAGCACTAAAGGATTACATCGATGAAAGTCTAGCCAAGGGATTTATTCGCCCTTCTACCTCACCAGCAGGGGCACCCATCTTTTTCGTGAAAAAGAAAGAGGGGACTCTGAGACCTTGTATTGACTACCGGGAACTAAATAAGATAACCATCCGGAACCGGTATCCGTTACCGTTGATTCCTGAGCTATTGGAGAGAGTCCAACAGGCAAAGATATTCACTAAATTGGATCTCCGTGGGGCATATAATCTACTCCGCATACGTCCCGGAGACGAGTGGAAGACAGCGTTCAGATGTCGGTATGGACACTATGAGTATCTAGTGATGCCTTTTGGACTTTGTAACGCTCCTGCGGCTTTCCAACACCTAGTCAACGATATTTTTAGGGATATAATGGACCAATTCATGGTGATTTACCTGGATGATATCTTGATCTTTTCTGATTCCCTACAGGAACACCAGGAGCACGTCAAGACAGTACTTACCCGTCTGAGGGATAACCACCTGTACATTAAACTGGAGAAGTGCGAATTCCATTGCTCACAAATACAGTTTTTAGGATATGTCATCTCTCCTCAGGGACTGAACATGGAGTCTGGCAAGATACAAGCAATTCTAGACTGGCCGGAACCGGGAAACATCAAGGAGGTACAACGCTTTGTCGGTTTTGCCAACTTTTACCGACGCTTTATCCGTAACTTTTCAGAGATCGTCCGTCCCATCACTCTGTTAACCAAGAAAGGACAGAAGTTTGTGTGGTCCGCCCAGGCCCAGGAAGCTTTCAATCGTCTCAAGGTTTGTTTTACCTCAGCGCCAATACTAGTACACCCGAATCCCGCACTCCCCTTTATTGTGGAAGTTGACGCTTCCGATTATGCATTAGGGGCTATCCTTTCCCAAAGGACTGGGGACAAGAGTCTCTTGCATCCGTGTGCTTTCTTTTCTCGCCAGTTGTCCCCTGCAGAAAGGAACTATGACATTGCGGACAAGGAATTGTTGGCGATTATTTCAGCTTTTAAGGAATGGAGACACCACTTACAGGGAGCTGCGCAGCAAGTGATAGTACTCACAGATCATTGTAACCTGGAATTTCTTAAGTCTGCCAGGTGCCTGTCTCCACGGCAAGCCCGTTGGAGCTTATTCCTTAATCAATTCAATTTTATCGTTACATACCGTCCAGGTTCACGTAATGGGAAAGCCGATGCCTTGTCCCGAATCCACGCCATGGACTCCGTGCCTGGAACCCCGTCTCAGACCGTGTTATCAGATGCCAATTTCGTTGGAGTAATCCAGGACCAGGACTTGTGGAAGGACATCAAGCTGGCCTATGATGGTGACGTATTTCTTGCTGCCCCCCCGAATGATGTGACTCTTGTTCTTCGGAATGGTGTGTGGTTGAGAGAGCGACGTATTTATGTCCCGGAGGCCGTAAGACTTCGGGTTCTCAAGTTGGTCCATGACTCCGTGTTGGCTGGTCATAGGGGGGTACAGAAGACGCAGGAATTTCTGAGCCATTTTTTCTGGTGGCCTACCTGTTTAAAGGATGTAAAAGACTATGTCCACTCATGTGTGGTTTGTGCCCGGTGCAAGGTCCCTCGTGTGGCTCCTACGGGACTCCTCCAACCGTTACCCGTTCCATCTCGCCCTTGGGGATCCATCTCAATGGATTTTATTGTGGAGTTGCCAGTCTCAGGCGGTCATAATACCATTTTAGTGGTGGTGGATCGGTTGACAAAAGCTGCTCACTTTATTCCGTGTACCGGTCTTCCCTCAGCCGCAGAGACAGTGGATTTGGTTATCCATAACATATTCCGATTGCATGGGGTACCAGATGAGATCATCTCTGACCGGGGCGTGCAGTTCACGTCTAAGTTCTGGAAGGGGTTTTGTTCGGCACTCCAGATTGATGTCTGTTTATCTTCTGCATACCATCCTCAGACAAATGGGCAAACCGAACGGACTAATCAAACCCTGGAACAGTACCTCCGATGTTATGTCAGCCATCTGCAGGACGATTGGTTGAAGATGCTTCCTTTGGCGGAGTTCTCGTATAACAACACTCAGAGCAGCTCCACTAAGGTAACGCCCTTTTTCGCTAACTTGGGTTACCATCCGAATGTTTTGCCTAGGTCACCGGTTGCGGTTTCGATGCCAGCGGTGGAGGACAGATTGACGGAGCTACGACAGAATCTGGAGGTTCTAAAGGACACTGTGGCTTCGGCTCAGGAGCGTTACAAAAGGTCGGCAGACACTCACCGGAAACAGGCACCCATGTATAAGGTAGGGGACTCGGTGTGGTTATCCACCAAAAACCTGAGATTGGGTGTTCCTTCGCAGAAGCTGGGACAGAAATTCATCGGTCCGTTTAAGATCACCGGGATCTTGAGCCCTGTGGCCTGTCGGCTGCGGTTGCCGCACCATTTAAAGGTACACCCGGTCTTTCATGTTTCTCTCCTCAAACCCGTTTCCCCTAATACGTTTCATTGTCGTGTCGTGCCAACTCCTCCGCCTGTGATGGTTGACGGCGAGGAGCAGTTCGTGGTTGAGGACATTATTGACTCCCGGCTCCATCGTCATCGGCTTCAGTATCTGGTACGTTGGCAGGGGTACTCCCCCGAGGACGATTCCTGGGAACCCGTGGGTAACATTCGTGCGCCCCGGAAGGTGGCTCAGTTTCATCGGCGGTACCCGGACAAGCCAGGCCCTGATCCGTCCTGAGGCCGTTTCTGGGGGGGGGAGTACTGTCAGACTTCCGGGATTTCCAGTTCTCTTTTGAAAGAGCTTGCCCTCGGTTAACATGGAGTTTGCTGTTCTGTTGCCCTACTTCCTGTCCAGCTGTTTAAAAGGCCGCCTCTAAGCTTAGTCCAGTGCCTGAGTATACTGCTTGCTGTGTACTCCTGCTTTGCTGCTCTTGGTTCCTGATTGACATTTTGTATCCTCCCGAAAAACAACCGACACCGACTTTGGACTTCACTCGGACTCATCAAGCTGTGCCCGGACTCCGTCTGCCGTCTTTGGTCAGCACTTCTGCCCTGTTCCTTCCGGTTCGTAACCACTCTGGACTCTCATCTCGTGCGGACATTTTTGGACTATACCTCTGGCCCTTTGTGTCCCGGCTGCTGCGCATTTAGGCCTTCTGGGGTGATTGCCAGACAGTCCCTGTATAGGGGTTCGCTCTTGGTGGTCTCCCTGGGGGAGTCCGGTGCGTGGCCCCGGGAATTCCCTTCGCTCCGATCCTGGAAGGTATTTCCGGTGTTTATTGTTCTGTGTTTTGTTCCGTTTATGTACATATCGTTGGTTACCTGTTATAAACATTTCTGCACCAAGAACTCGTCTCTGATTGTCATTGCCCTAACGCAATCGAAATCCTCAGTACATACAATAGTATTACAGGCTGTTGGACTTCATTAGTGTCCCACTGGTGCCAAGCAATTTCCAGCACCTCTGCATTGCACTCTCCTGCTTATTTTTTCTAAGCTATTATAATAGCATACACTGAGGAAACTTAGTGGCATCCAAAAAGTGGCTGTTGGATTCCAGGAGGGTAGAATGCAGAGGTGGTGGAACTTTCTTGGCACAAATGGGACAGTAATTTAGTATAGCAGATACTTTCTGGATGCCACTTATTTTCAGCACTGTTTGCTATGAAAATAGCGTAGCAAAATGTGCAGGAGGGTAGAAAGCTGAGGTGGTGGAACTTGCTTGGCATAAATGGGACAATAATTTAGTATAGAAGACACTTTGTGGATGCCACTTATTTTCAGCACTGTTTGCTATAAAAATAGCATAGCAAAATGTGCAAGGTAATGGAACTTGCTTGGCACAAATAGGACACTAATTTAGTATAGCAGACACTTTGTCAATGCCACTTATTTTCAGCACTATGTGCTATAAAAATAGCGTAGCAAAATGTGCAGGAGGGTAGAATGCAGAGGTGGTGGAACTTCCTTGGCACAAATGGGACACTAATTTAGTATAGCAGATACTTTCTCGATGCCACTTATTTTCAGCACTGTTTGCTATAAAAATAGCGTAGCAAAATGTGCAGGAGGGTAGAATGCAGAGGTGGTGGAACTTGCTTGGCACAAATGGGACAATAATTTACTATATAAGACACTTTGTGTATGCCATTTATTTTCAGCACTAATTGCTATAAAAGTAGCATAGCAAAATGTGCAGGAGGGTAGAATGCAGAGCTGGCGGAACTTGCTTGGTACAAATGGGACACTAATTTAGTATAGCAGACACTTTGTGAATGCCACTTATTTTCAGCACTGTTTGCTATGAAAATAGCGTAGAAAAAGGTGCAGGAGGGTAGAATGCAGAGGTGGTGGAACTTTCTTGGCACAAATGGGACACTAATTTAGTATAGCAGATGGTTTCTGAATGCCACTTATTTTCAGCACTGTTCGCTATAAAAAAAAGCGTAGCAAAATGTGCAGGAGGGTAGAATGCAAATGTAGTAGAACTTGCTTGGCACAAATGGGACACTTATTTAGTATAGCAGACACTTTGTGGATGCCACTTATTTTCAGCACTATTTGCTATAAAAATAGCGTAGCAAAATGTGCAGGAGGGTAGATTGCAGAGGTGGTGGATCTTCCTTGGCACAAATTGGACACTAATTTAGTATAGAAGACACTTTGTGGATGCCACTTATTTTCAGCACTGTTTGCTATAAAAGTAGCATAGCAAAATGTGCAGGAGGGTAGAATGCAGAGGTGGTGGAACTTCCTTGGCACAAATGGGACACTAATTTAGTATAGAAGACACTTTGTGGATGCCACTTATTTTCAGCACTGTTTGCTATAAACGTAGCGTAGCAAAATGTGCAGGAGGGTAGAATGCAGAGGTGGTGGAACTTGCTTGGCACAAATGGGACAATAAATTAGTATATGTTAGGGCCAGGTGGAAGGGCAGACCCAGGGGGTGGATCCACTGGGCCGAACTCCTTGATGATGGTAAGGGGTCTGGTAGCTGGAGCACTACAGGTAGCAGGGCAGTCCGTGCACAAGAGTATAATGGAGAAGTCCCTGGGACCACGGAGTCACTGATGGTAGTCCGGGTGACGGAGCTCAGGTTCGGAAGCCGAGATGATGTCAGGCGGAGTCCGGAACCGTTGGAGCGAGATGACGGGTCACCACAGGGGTCAGAGATGGTACGGACTGTCAGGATGGCAGATAGGCAGCGTTCGGGATTCGGCAGGACAGGATGGCGAGGCAGGATCGGCTCTAGAAGAGAGATACGTAAGTATGGCAAAGAGACACAAGGATACCTGACTCCTAGCTTGGGAAACACGAAGATCAGGCCCCGCCCACTTGGACATTCAACCCCTTTATACCCTGAACCTGTGTGCTTCATTTCCTGTCAATGGACGCTGGCCCTTTAAGAAAGGGTCAATGACCGCGCGCGCGCCCTAATGCGCATGCGCGCGGCCCGGGTGCCAGAAGCCAGAGCAGGAAGCTGGGAGGAGGAAACAGCAGAGCCGGGCTGGGGCTGAGACGCCGACGGCCGCTGGGAGCGGGGACCAGGACGCCTAGGAAGCGCCGGCAATGGATGCTGGAGAGTGGGGAGCGGCGGAGACCGGACTGAAGAACCGGGGAGCGAGCCAGGGGAGCCGGGGAGCGTGACAGGTGAGCCGGGGAGCAGCGCAGGGGACCCGGGGAGCGTGACAGTACCCCCCCCCACGCCACCTCCCCGCAACCGGGACAGGAAGGCACGGATCAGCGGATTACCCACATTCTCCCGGGGCTCCCAGGACTTATCCTCAGGACCATACCCTGCCCAGTCCACCAGGAAGAACTGTCGACCCCGTACGGTCTTCATGGCCACGATATTCCTTACCGCATAGATGTCGTCATCGGCAATAGGAGGAGGAGCCGAACTGGCAGCAGCGGAGAAGGGACCAAGGACAACCGGCTTGAGCAGGGAGACGTGGAAGGAGTTGGGTATCCTCAACGTGGCCGGGAGCTGTAGCTTGTAGGAGACCTCATTGATCTTGCTGAGGACTTTAAACGGCCCGATGTAGCGAGGACCCAGCTTGTAGGATGGTATCTTCAATCGGACGTACTTGGAAGCAAGCCAGACTAGATCTCCAGGAGAGAAACACGGAGGGTCCAGACGTCTCTTGTCTGCATGTCTCTTCATCCGCAGGGAGGCACGCCCAAGGGACGCCTTGACAGAGTCCCAAATGGTTGTAAAGTCACGGGCTACAGCATCAGCAGCAGGGACATCCGAAGAAGGAGATACAGGCAATGGGACGGAGGGCTGAAGTCCATAAACGACATGAAAGGGAGAGCTGGAGGAGGACTCACTGACGTGGTGGTTATGGGAGAATTCAGCCCAAGGAAGAAGCGTGGACCAGTCGTCGTGATGGGCGTTGACGTAGTGTCGTAAGAAGGAGGTCAAGATTTGATTGACCCTTTCCACTTGGCCATTAGACTGAGGATGGTAGGCAGAAGAAAAGTCCAGAGTCACTCCCAGATGTTTGCAGAGAGCCCTCCAGAAGCGGGAGGTGAACTGAGTTCCTCTGTCGGACACGATGTGTGATGGAAAGCCATGCAAGCGGAAGATGTGATGTATATAGGCGTCCGCGAGTTCCTGAGCAGAGGGCAGTCCAGCCATAGGGACGAAATGAGCCATTTTAGAGAACCGGTCCACCACGACCCATATGACTGTGTGTCCGGAGGACAATGGCAAGTCCATAATAAAGTCCATTGCAATGTGTTGCCACGGAACTGAGGGTATAGGCAGAGGCAGAAGACGGCCATATGGCAGGTGTTTGGGCGTCTTGTTCCTGGCACAAGAGGAGCAGGCAGAGACAAAAGCAGCAACGTCCGTGCGAAGGGATGGCCACCAGTAATGACGTACAATCGCACTCCATGTTCTCTTTTGACCAGCATGACCGGCTGTTTTCGAGGCATGGCCCCAGTGTAACACTGTTTGCCTATCAGTCTCAGAGACATAGGTTTTCCCGGGCGGTATCTGGGCCAGGGTGACAGGAGCCACTGGAATGATTTTACTAGGACAGATGATGGGCTGGGATGTCTCCTCCTCCTGCTCCATGGGCATGAAAGACCTGGACAAGGCATCAGCGCGTACATTCTTGTCCGCGGGTCGGAAATGGAGCTGGAAATCGAACCTGGCAAAGAACAAGGACCACCTGGCTTGCCGTGGGTTCAGTCGCTGAGCGGACCGCAGGTATTCCAGGTTCTTGTGGTCCGTGTAAATGATTACGGGGTACACTGCTCCTTCCAGAAGGTAGCGCCATTCCTCCAGAGCCAGTTTTACTGCCAATAGCTCTCGGTCACCGATGGTGTAGTTGCGTTCAGGCGCTGAGAAGCTCTTGGAGAAGAAACCGCAAGTCACCATCTTCCCGGAGGAGGACTTCTGCATGAGCACTGCTCCGGCTCCCGAGGAGGAGGCATCCACCTCCAAGGTGAACTGGCGGTTTAACTCCGGACGGTGGAGCACAGGAGAGGAGGCAAATGCCCGCTTCAGAGAGCCAAACGCGGCGTCGGCCGCAGGTGACCAGTCCTTTGGATTAGCCTCCTTCTTGGTCAAGGCGGAGAGAGGAGCGGTCAGAGCAGAGAAGTGAGCAATGAACTGGCGGTAGTAGTTGGCGAATCCCAGAAAGCGTTGGATTGCCTTCAGTCCAGAAGGAGGAGGCCAGTTGAGAATGGAGGAGACCTTCTTTGGATCCATCTGCAGTCCGGTATCGGAGATGATGTAACCCAGGAAGGGAAGGGAAGACTGCTCAAAGACACACTTCTCATACTTGGCGTACAGACGATTCTCTCTCAGTCTTTGTAGAACCAGCTGCACGTTCTCTCTGTGGGTCTGGAGATCCGGAGAGAAGACAAGGATATCATCCAGATACACCACCACACAGACGTAAAGAAGGTCCCGGAAAACGTCGTTCACCAATTCTTGAAAGACTGCTGGTGCGTTACACAGGCCGAAGGGCATCACGCAGTATTCATAGTGCCCATCGCGAGTATTGAATGCGGTCTTCCATTCGTCCCCAGAGCGGATGCGGACCAGGTTGTAGGCACCTCGAAGGTCCAATTTGGTGAACACACGAGCTCCTCTAAGCCGGTCAAACAATTCGGGGATGAGCGGCAGAGGGTACTTGTTTTTTACGGTGATTTGGTTCAATCCCCGGTAGTCTATACATGGGCGTAGGTCGCCCTCTTTCTTCTTAACGAAGAAGAAGCCTGCTCCAGCAGGAGAGGAGGATCTCCGAATGAATCCCCTTGCCAGGCTCTCTGTGATGTAAGTAGACATGGCCCTTGTTTCGGCTGGAGACAATGGATATATCCGTCCTCGAGGTGGTGTTGTTCCCGGCAGCAGGTCGATGGCACAATCGTACGGACGATGTGGCGGAAGTACCTCAGATTCCTTTTTATCAAAGACGTCCGCGAAGGACCAATAGGCCGAGGGCAGTCCCGGTAGGTTCTCTGGAACCGGAGGTCGTCGGATGGGTTGTATGGTCTTCAGACAGTTCTCATGGCACGAAGAGCCCCATCGGGTGATTTCACCAGTGCCCCAGCTGACTGATGGCTCATGTGTCCTTAACCAGGGAGGTCCCAGCAGGATTTGATGGGACATGTGTGGGAGGACGTAGAGAGCGATGTTCTCGGTGTGCAGGGCACCGATACGCAGTTCGACCGGCCTGGTGATCCAGGAGATGGTGTCAGAGAGGGGTCTCCCATCCACAGAGGCAATCACGAGGGGTTTGTCGAGTGGAGTAACAGGCACCTGGTACTTGTCCACCGTGGCCTGCTGGATGAAGATGCCTGCTGCCCCAGAATCGAGGTACGCCTCAGCCGTGAACCGCGTCTCTCCCGTTGTCACTTGCACAGTCCACGTAACCGGGTCTGAGAGAGTCCCAGCACCTAGGGTGGCCTCTCCTACCAACCCTAGGCTCTGGAGTTTCCCGGCCTCTCTGGACAGGAGCGTAGCAGGTGTGTGCCCTCTCCGCAGTAGAAGCAGAGGCCCTTGGCGAGCCGCT